>NW_016809524.1:800190-827313 GCF_001698545.2 Rhinopithecus bieti | reverse complement strand
TGTGCTCTCTCTCTCTCTCCTTCCTTCCTTCCTTCCTTCCTTCCTTCCTTCCTTCCTTCCTTCCTTCCTTCCTTCCTTCCTTCCTTCCTTCTTTCTCTCATTCTCTCTTTCTTTTTCTTTTCTTTTCTTTGACATGGTCTCACTCTGTCACCCAGGCTGGAGTGCAGTGGTGTGATTCTAGCAACATTATCCAGTTACTTTTACTTTCCCTGGCCTCCCATACCCAGGAAAAAAGAGCCAGAAGGCCTTGACTGGAAGCCCTTTTGGGCTGCAGCCTTGACCTCCTGGGCTCAAGCAATCCTCTCTCCTCAGCCTCCCGAGTAGTTAGGACTATAGGCGTGCACTAGTATGCCCAGCTAATTTTTTTATTTTTACTTTTTGTAGAGACAAGGTCTTGCTATGTTGCCCAAGCTGGTCTGAAACTCTTGGCTTCAAGCTGTCCTCTGCCTCATCTTCCCAAAGTGCTGGGATTACAGGCATGAGCCACCACACCTGGTCCTATTTCCCTTTTCTAGACTCAAGCTATACTCCATATTTATTGGAAAGCCAGTTACTAAGACCCACTTATACTCAAAAGGAGTGGAATTGGTAAGTGTAGGGTCCCTACAGATATTATTTGAAGCTCTTCTGTTGGGAAGACTTACCTCTTTTACCCCAGTACATTTATTTATTCAATCAATCATTTATTTTATACTTTGGGTTTTAACCTTATACTGTGTTATTTATTTTGTTGCTCAAATTGTTCCAGCTTTAATCATAGTGAGTTTTTCAGATTGGGCCTCGCATTCCTGTGATAAACTGTCCCCTCCTTTTTGTTTGTTTGTTTGAGACAGAGTCTTGCTCTGTCACCCAGCCTGGAGTGCAGTGGTGTGATCTCGGCTCACTGTAAACTCCACCTCCCAGGTTCAAGCGATTCTCCTGCCACAGTCTCCCGAGTAGCTGGGATTACAGGTGTCTGCCACCACACCCAACTAATTTTTGTATTTTTAGTACAGACAGGGTTTCACCATCTCTACTAAAGAGACTAGGCTGGTCTTGAACTCCTGACCTCAAGTGATCTGCCCGCCTCGGCCTCCTAAAGTGCTAGGATGACAGGTGTAAGCCACTGTGCCTGGCCCATCCCCTCCTTTTTTAAAGCACGTCTTTACTTTTTGTCACTACAAGATGCTGCAGGCTCATTTGGTATTTTCTCTGTCCCAGACCACAAACAGCCATTTCTCCAAGGAGCCATGGTTCCTGGAGAATCATAGTGAGAAATGAAGACTGGGATGTGGTGACAAACTTTAATTTTATTGCTGCGTGAGCTTTCCCATGCTCCCCATTGGGCTTTAAACCTTACTCTGCGTGGTGGTTTTGCTCTCTCACCATGTTGCCTATTGTACGTAAAATATCTAGTATTTATTGAATGAATGAAGTTCATTGGAACAAGTTTTAGCTTTTTTCTTGATTCTTTTAACATTGCCACTAATTTTACTTTTGCATAATGCTGTCATCTAGCTAGATCAAGAAAATGGGTCATGCCCTATGATGATGATTACTATCGTTTGACATGGGGTCTCACCCTGTCACCCAGGCTGGAGTGCAGTGGCGGGATCTTGGCTCACTGCAACCTCCACCTCCCGAGTTCAAGTGATTCTCCCACCACAGCCTCCAGAGTAGTTGAGACTACAGGCATGCGCCACCATGCCCGACTACTTTTTGTGTGTTTGTAGAGACAGGGTTTTGCCATGTTGCTAAGGCTGGTCTTGAACTCTTGGACTCAAGCAATCCTACTACCTCAGCCTCCCAAAGTGCTGGGATTATAGGTATGAGCCATTGCACCCAGCAGAGTCATGCCTTATTTTATCTCCCTGTCATTATGAGTTGACTGATATCTCAGAAAATGAAGACATGAATGCATTTGTAATGCATTCATGGAGTATGTCCTACCCTGCATGCATTTCAATAGCAGTCACCCATAATCAATGAATATTTGTAATTCTGGGTTATTTGATTTTATTCCTGACCAGAGATTTAAAAAGGAAAGTGTGTAATAGGAAAAAACACAACAAAACAAAAGCAAATTGACTGTTTTCTTCTACTACACTTACTCAACTCAGTGCACTTCTGTGACCATATGGGTGGGGTTTTCCTTACATGTCAGTACTCTCATGGGTACCAAGTGGGTATCCTCTAATTCAGTTCAATTCTGACATTATATACCTGGAGTCAGATCCCACAAAATAACAACTCAGTCCCACAAGACTGCTCCCACCTCAGATGCCAATAGCAAGTCTGGGCCTCTGGAACTGACCACTGGCTATAAATTGGGAGTTCCCACCACCCTCTCCCTAATGATTTGCTAGAGTGGCTCACAGAACTCAGGAAATCACCATACTTAATGTTTACCCATTTATTATGAAGGGTGTTACAAAGGATACAGATGAACAGCCAGATGAAAAAGATGAGGCACAGGGCAATGTATGGGGAGAGGCGCTGTGGAGATTCCATGTCTTCTGATATAGTGTGGCTGTGTCCCTACCCAAATCTCATCATGAATTATAGCTCCCATAATCCCCACATGTCGTGGGAGGGACCTGGTGGGAGATAATTGAATCATGGGGGCAGGTTTTCCCATGCTGTTTTGTGATAGGGAATCAATCTCATGAGATCGGATGGTTTTATAAAAGAGAGTTCCCCTGCACATGCTGTCTTGGCTGCCGCCATGTAAAATGTGCCTTTGCTCTTCCTTTGCTTTCCACCATAATTGTGAAGCCTCCCCAGCCATGTGGAATTGTGAGTCAATTAAACTTCTTACCTTTATAAATTACCCAGTTTTGGATATGTCTTTATTAGCAGTGTAAAAATGAACTAATATACCCTCTGTGGGTGAGACACCCCCATGTGTTCAGAAAACTAGAAGCTCCTCAAATCCCTGGATTTTTATGGAGGCTTTATCACACAGGCATGATTGATTATTAAGTCAATTTCCAGCCTCTCTCCCCTTCCCAGAGGATGGGAGTGGGGCTGAAAGTTCCAAGCTTCTATGCCTGGCTTGGTCTTTCTGGTAACCAGCCCCCACCCAGAAGCCCCATTGAGAGTTCCCATATTAGAACAAGAGATGCTCCCATCACTCAGGAAATTCCAAGGGATTAGGAGCTCTGTGGCAGGAACCAGGGTTAAAGACCAAATATTAGAACAAAAGATGCTCCTAACATCTCTATTGCCCAGGAAATTGCAAGGGATTTTGGTGCTATCTGCCAGGAACTGGAGATAAAGACATATATATTTCTTATTATAAATCATAATGCCACATAAATATACATTGTTGCTCCATTCTTTTCTAATTTTTTTCTTTCCACCTATTTCCATATGTCAAAATTGGACCAGTGCCCCAAGGCCTAACTAACTCCAAAGCCAAGTCTTTCCACTTGCCTTTCTATCTCTCTGTCTAAAATGAGATCTCCCTTATCTCTGAATCCCATGAGTTTGTATTTATACTGTGATATTTACCTTTTAAAAATTGTACTTATTTATATATGTCATAATCCTTCTCTAACACTGTAAATTAATTTCAGGCAGGGTTCGTATCAGATTCAACTTCTTCCCTACAAATAGCAACAAGAAATCAATTGCTCAAAGAGAATTTGAAATTTAAAAAATTATATTATGGCTCTGTAGTAGCTAATTTCAGGAGGGAAGAAAAAGAACAACGAAATCAGTTGATCAGAAGGAGGGGAAAGTATATAAATTACATTCTAGCTATAAAATTACAAGTGATTGTTATGTAGAAGACAGATAAGTAACCTAGTACTACAATGAAGTTACCCTTTTCATTCTCACCCCTTAAATTTGGTCCAAAGAAACTTAACCAACCAACCAACCAACTAAAAAAAAAAAAACAGTCGATAACATTTGATATTGAAGCAGGTATGGTTAAAAGGTTAAATATATATAGTTGAAGGGAGAAGAATCTGACCTAGAATGATAAAATATGCACATACAATAAAATATATTACCATGCTATTTGTAAAAATGAAAACCGGAACATATTGGAAGCGATCTGAATGTCCATCAATAGCAAATGACTGAATAAAATTTGATATAGCTGTACTATGTGATATTATGTGGCTATTAAAAATAAATTAGATCTCTGGCTATTTTTCCAAAGACATATCTGTGGTGTGTGTAAAGTGAGAAAGGAAGGAGCAGAGACAGGAGTTGAACTTGATTCCAGTTTTGTCAAAATGTCAACTTACAGGTTAGGGTAAGGACCTGTAAGGGAGGGAAGAAAAAAAGTGAGGGTAGGAGACCAGCCAGGCTAGATAGGGGCAAGGTTCCATGTTCTACCACAATGCGTCCAGGTAGCCTCTCATTCTGAAAAAGACATACTCCCCTTGCCAACGGCCATGACCTCCCAGTCTCATTGATTCCAATAGGAAAGAAACATTTGTGCCCAGAGTTTTAGGGGATATGAGGTTCCAGTTGGGGATTTCCCTGAGGAGAGAGCATGTCATCATGCATCTTGACGTCATGGCATCTTGAACTTTAGATAAAAGAGAACCAATTCATGTTGATTTTTTTTTTTGTCATGGCATTTAAAACTCTGAGCTTTATCTTTTAGAGGGGCAAGATGAAAAGGGCTGAAGATCAGGCTTCCCCTTTTTACTTAATGGGAAACCGTTTGTAGATCATTTAAAATGTCAGTTATACTCATTGAAATGAATGATAAATTTATTAAAGATATTCAAACTCACCAGTGTCAGAGAAATGTAAATTAAAGTAACAGTGAAATATCCCTCTCAGTCTGGGAAAAAAATGGAAAAGACCAATCTCACCTATATTGTTGATGGGAATAATAATTATTTCAGCTGTGTTTTGGCCACATTTATCAAAATAAAACATACAGATTTTTGGAAATTATATAGCACTGGATATGTAGCAAATAATATAGGTAATATCATACATGTAAATTATATAAAATAATGATAAAATGAACCCACTTCCAACCTAAGAATGGGGTCATCACTAATACTATTGAAGCCACCTGCAAGCTTCTCTCTAGTCCATTTTCTCTGCCTTCTCTGCCCTCTACCCTGTTCTCTTGGTTTGCTCTTTTAAAAATAGTTAAAGAGAAATATACATACTCTTTGACCCTGCAATCCCCATCCTGGGACTCTATCTTGTAGACACAAAGGCCATGGTACATAAGGACGTTTGTAGAAAGGATGTTTATGGCAGCACTGTTAGTAGTAGCCAAAGAGGGAGAAATGAGTGAATGCCCATTAATGACTGAATAAATTACAGGACATCCACACCATGGAATTTTCTGTAGCTATTAAAAAACGATGAATTAGAGCAATACCAGATGCCTTGGAGGGATTTCCATGGCATATTGCAGAATGAGGAAATGGGAGCTGCGGAAGCGTGCATAAAATGACAATGCCTATGTATTGTATAGAGTGTGTGAACACATATATTTGTGTGTGATTTGTGAGTATAGAGACAAATTTGGAAGGATATATTCTAAATTGTCAGTGAGGATTAACAGAGAGAGGAAGGGTAGTCTGATGTGGAGAATGGATTGAGCCAAAAGAGAAGAAGAAAAAAATCCAAATTACCTGGGCTTTATCAGATAAATGGAGATCAAAATTCCATCTTATTGTTGTTCCGGGGATTGTAATATGGTTAGGCTTTGTGTCCCCACCTAAATCAAATCTCATCTTGAATTGTAATCCTCGTAATCCCCACAGATCGAGGGAGAGACCAGGTGGAGGTAATTCAATCATGAGGGTGGTTTCCTCCATGCTGTTCTCATAATGGTGAGTGAGTTCTCGCGAGATCTGATGGCTTTATAAGGGGCTCTTTTGCTCCTTCGCTCAGGACTTCTCCTTCCTGCTACCTTGTGGGAGAGGTGGCTTGCTTCCTTTTTGCTTTCCATCGTGATTGTAAGTTTCCTGAGGCCTCCCCAGTCACGCTGAACTGTGAGTGAATTAAACCTCTTTCCTTTATAAATTACCCAGTCTGGGGCCGTTCTTTACAGCGGTATGAAAATGGACTAATACAGCTTGTGTGGTTATTTCACTGGATGATGCAAAAGCTTTTTTGAAAATGTCCAAGGCTCTGCCCAAATGTGTAACGGTGGAATTTATTATGATATGCAAATGATACTTATAATAGTGATGTGATTTTGTTTATTTATTTATTTTTTATTTATTTATTTTTTTGAGGCAGGGACTCACTCTGTCTCCCAGGCTGGAGTGCAGTGGTGCAATCACAGCTCACTGTAGTTTCAGCCTCCTGGGCTCAATTGATCCTCCCTCCTCAGCCTCTTGAGCAACTAGGACTATAGGCATGCACCACCACACCTGGCTTTTTTTTTTTTTTTTTGTATTTTTTGTAGTGACTAGGTCTATGTTGACCAGGCCGATCTTGTTTTCCTGGGCTCAGGTGATCCTCTTGTCTCAACCTCCCAAATTGCTGGGATTACAGATGTGAGCCACTGCACCTGGCCAGTGATATGACTTTGAGCAAATAAATTTTACTCTTCTAGGTCTATTAAGGTTTTAGCCATTAGACAGATAATAATAACCAACCTAATTAATAGCTGATATCCTTTCAGATGAACTATTGAAATCACTCTGCCTGGATTAAATGTAGTCCTCAACCATGGCAAAATTCAAAGTATGATCTGCTTAGCTTGACTGCTAAATCCTCCCCCGACCCCCACCACAGTTTTCCCCTCTGCTAACACCTTACATCACCATGGTACTTCTGTCTAAACTCAGAGATGGGCACTGGCATATTGCTCATAACTAACCTCCAGACTTTATATGACTTTCACTTTTACATTCATGTTCTGTTTGTGTTTTAGGATCCAATCCAGGGTGCCACATTGCATTTTGTTGGCATGAATCCTCAGTCATCTCTGGTCTGTGACAGTTTTTCATTATTTTTTATGGCTTTTTTTTTTTTTTTTTTTTTGAGATGGTGTCTTGTTCTGTCACTAAGGCTGGTGTGCAGTGGTGTGATCTCGGCTCACTGCAACCTCCGCCTCCCGGGTTCAAGCAATTCTCCTGCCCCAGCCTCCTGAGTAGCTGGGATTACAGGCATGCATCACCATGCCTGGCTAATTTTTGTGCTTTTTAAAATAGAGACATGGTTTTGCCATGTTGGCCAGGCTAGTCTCGAACTTGTGACCTCAGGTGATCTGCCCGCTTTGGCCTCCCAAAGTGCTGGGATTACAGGCATGAGCCACGGCACCCGGCCTATGTTTTATGGCTTTGACGGTCGAGGTGCACTGGCCAGGTATCCTGTAGAAAGTTCCCTGATCTGGGTTTGCTGGATGCCTTCTCCAGATTATGCTGGAGCAGTTTGTTTTTGTGTGTGTTATTTCAACCAATCTCCTCTTGGAATAATTTTGCTTACATAAATGTGACCTGTCTGGCATGGTGGATCACACCTGTATCCCAGCACTTTGGGAGGCTGAGGCGGGTGAATTGCCTGAGCTCAGGAGTTCAAGACCAGCCTGGGCAACATGGCAAAACCCCGTCTCTAAGAAAATACTAAAAATTAGCTGGGCGCGGTGGCACATGCCTGTGGTCCCAGCTACTTGGGGGGCTGAGGCGGAGGATGGCTTGACTCTGGGAGGTTGAGGCCGTAGTGAGCTGAGATCATGCCACTGCACATCAGCCTGAGTGACAGAGCAAGACCCTGTCTCTAAAAAAAAATAAGATAAAATAAAATGAAATAAATGTGACCCTAGAGGTGTGTGTGTGTGTGTGTTTGTGTGTGTGTGTATGTGTATGTATAAGAGGCAGGGTCTCTCTCTGTCTCTGGAGTGCAGTGATGCAATCATAGCTCACTGCAGCTTTGATCTCGTGGTCTCAAGCAATCCTCCTGCCTCAGCCTCCTGAGAAGCTAGGACTACAGGTGTGCGCCACCACTGCCAGATAATTCTTTTTTTTTTTTTTTCTAGACATGTGGTTTCACTCTGTTTCACAGGCTCATATTCCTGGCTTCAAGTGATCATCCTGCCTCAGCCTTCCAAAGTGCTAGGATTACAGGCATGATATACAAGGCCTAGCCCCCAGAGGTATTAAACGGGGGTATTAACTTGTCTTTTTATTCTTCATTTAAATGATTGCAAATGCTATCCATTCTACTCCCCAGAGGCACCTCAGGGAGTTAGGTTTCCATTTTGCAGATGAGGCAGCAGGACCCTTCTGTATGGCAGAGAGGAGATTCCAACCCAGATGCCAGTGCCAGAGTCTGCCCATAGCTCCGCTACTGATGAGCTGCTAACAAATTGGTTTGTCTAAGGGCATGTTCAACTGTACCCTCCATTCCCCTTTGGAGGAACTTCACTATTACCTAATTAGGTAACGTGGTAACTGGGCAACCATTACTTATAATAGACGTGGAGTTGTAAATTATTCTATTTAATTAAGAACTGCACATTTCCTATTAAAGGAAAGCTTATCATAGGTTAGTAAATTTATTGGGAACACTTAACTTTAGCTAATTAAGCTGTTTGAACTCAAGGCGAGGGCATTTATTAATAACCAAGCCCAAGCAGTTAAGGGCAATTAGTGAAACAGCTGGTCTTTATCTCACTGATAAAGGATGGTTAATAGAGATCTTTGCAGCTGTTATAAACCTCCCCAGAGCAATATCTTCTTCAAAAGTTTGCATTGGTAAAGAAAATAGAAGAGGAAACTAAATTTAAAAGAATGGAGTGTTGGAAGCAGTTCAGATCTCTCGCTCACGATGATACCAGAAGAAAGAAATCCACTGGTAGTACCTTCTTTCCTAGCGGTCTGCATTTACCTGGAAGAGTCTGACCTCAAAGTCAGCAGTAGATGTGTTTTAGCTCCCCCTGGAATCTTGGCTGCCCCAGGAGCATTGGGCAGGGATGGGTCCTCTATATATGCAGAGATTGTATGTCCTGAAAGAAAAATGCAGGAATGGTAACCTCTCATTCAGAAATGCAGCCAGGTAGCCTTAGACAAGATGCTTTTTTTGGACCTGCAAATGTCTTTATGTAGAAAGTCTCACAGAGTCCTCATATGTCTCATTCAGTAGTTTGTCAGATTGATTTTTTTTTTTTTTTCTTTTTTTGGAGATAGGATCTAACTCTGTCGCCCAGGCTGGAGTGCAGTGGCACAATCTCAGCTCATCGCAACCTTGGCCTTCCAGGCTCAAGCGATCCTCCCACCTCAGCCTCCTGAGTAGCTGGTACTACAGGCGTGTGCCACCATATCCTGCTAAGTTTTTTGTATTTTTAATAAAGATGAAGCTTCGCCATGTTGCGCAGGTCTTGAACTCCTGAGCTCAAGCGATCAGCTTCCCAAAGTGCTGGGATTACAGGCATGATTTGCCCTACCCAGCCAGTTTGAACTTTTATTTAGAAATGTTAACATGTGCATAGTTATTAGGATTATCTTGTGTTTCAGCAGTCAAGTGTCATAATGTATCCTGTGATTGGAGGGAAATGAATAATGCTCACCCTACCTGCAAAAAGTTGTTCCTTGGTCAGATGGTAGGGATTCTGGTTGGGGATGGTACTTTTGTCACTCTGCCTTCAGACATGTATTCATTGCCTGTTGTGTGCTGGGCACTATGCTGGTATGTGACATCACATGAGAGCATCAAGGAACCTGTTTAGCTTGCAATCCAATGAGAGAATAGACAGTCAACAGGTGTTGTTTTTGTTTATTAAAACAAGCTAATCTTTGGCTGGGCACACGCGGTGGCTCATGCTTGTAATCCCAGCACTTTGGGAGGTGGAGGTGAGGATGGCTCAAGGCCAGGAGTTTGAGACCAGCCTGGGAAACACAGAGAGACCCCATCTCTACCAAACAGAAAAAATTAGCCAGGCATGGTGGTGGCATATCCCTGAAGTCCCAGCTACTTGGGAGGCTGAGGTGGGAAGGTAGCTTGATCCCAGCAGATTGAGGCTGCAGTGAACTACGATTATGCCACCTCACTCCAGCCTGGGTGACAGAGTGAGATCCTGTCTCTAAAAAACAAAAACAATAAAACAGAGTAATCATGGACTATGAGCAATGCTTTGAATGCAGAGTGTTATCCAAATTCAGCCTTTCTTGGTTGTTGCCTTGCCTTATAATAGTGTCTGCTTCATATTTCTTTTTTAGTTGCCTCATATTGCTTTAAACTTAAATGTATTTATTTGAAGTGAAGACCTTATATTCCTACAATAAGTGGGAAGCCAGTATCACTTATCAGAAATGGAAAGTAATCAGAAGAATAAATACATAATTATTAAAATGAAAGCTGTCGCATGTTCTCACTTATACGTGGGAGCTAAATGATGAGAACACATGTACACATAGAAGGGAACAACACACCCTTTCAGAGGGTGGAGGGTGGGAGGAGGGAGAGGATCAGGAGAAATAACTAACAAGTACTAGGTGCTGGGTAATGAAATAGTCTGTACAACAAACCCCATCACATAAGTTTACCTACGTAACAAACATGCACTTGTACCCCTGAATTTAAAGTAAAAGTTAAAAAAAAATTGATTACCTTACACACATATTTTTGGAGAGTTGAAGACATTTAAAATCTGCTCTTTTAGCAATTAATGTTAAAGCTTTTTTATTTTATTTTATTTTATTTTTTTTGAGATGGAGTCTTGCACTGTCACCCGGGCTGGAGAGCAATGGCGCGATCTTGGCTCACTGCAGCCTGCAACCTCTGCCTTCCGGGTTCATGCGATTCTCCTGCCTCAGCCTCTAGAGTTGCTGGTATTACAGTCACACACCACCACACAGGTAATTTTTGGTATTTTTAATAGAGATGGGGTTTCACTATGTTGGCCAGGCTGGTCTTGAACTCCTGACCTCATGATCGGCCCACTTCGACCTCCTAAAGTGCTGGGATTACGGGTGTGTGCCAGTACGCTTGGCTATTTTTTATTTTTTTATTTTTAGTAGAGATGGGGGTTTCACCATGTTGGCCAGGCTGGTCTCGAACACCTGACCTCATATGATCTGCCTGCCTTGGCCTCCCAAAGTGCTGGGATTACAGGTGTGAACCATTGCGCCCAGCCTAATATTAGTTTTCTTTGGTTTCAGTAAATGAAAAAAATAAAAATAAAATAAAACTTGTCTTCTGCTACCTAAAAATAGCCCAGGAAGTACCAGCAGTGTGCATATCATATCAATATTGACCTGAGTTGAGGGGTAACTAAGGATGCCACCTATGCATGCATGCATGTGTATGTATATAACCATCTGAAAGTAGATTACATGGTACTTCCCTCTTAAATAATAGTGTGCATTGTCTAAGAACAGGAACTTTTACTATGTAATCATAATACCATTTCACACCTAAGAAAATGAACAATAGAGCCTAATATTATTTAATATATAGTCCATATTCATGCTTTCCTCATTGGCCCAAAATATTTTATAGCTTTTCTTGAACCCAGATACAATCAAGGCTTAACACACTGCATTTGGTCACTAGGTGTTTTTCTTCTTAATCTATAACAAAGTTTGGTAATCATTTTCTAGAAAGCACCAGGTAGCAAATATTTTTGGCTTTGTAGGCCATATCATCTCTGTTGCAGTCACTTAACTGCTGTTTTCAAAAGCAGCCATGGACAGTAAGTAAACAAGTGAACATGGCTGTATTCCAATAAAACATTATTTACAAAAACAGGTAGTGGGCCAGATTTGGTCCACAGGAGAACACTGAACTCACTTCCCCTTTTAAATGAAATTGGCTTAAAATCCTTCTTTTTAAAGTTGAAACATGTGGCATTGACTTTTGAAAACTCTCAGCCAGATGTCTTGTAGAATGTCCCACATTTGCATTCGTCTGACGTTTCCTCTTGGTGTCAGAGAACTTGTTCCTCTGTCCCCTGTATTTCTTCTGTCCTGAAAATTAGTTTCAGAGGCTTGATTTGATTGGGGTGAAACATTTCTGGCAAGAATCATTCAAGTTGATGCCATATCTTTCACATTGCATCATGCCAGGAAACATATTTCTTTGCTCACCACTTGGTGATGCCAAGTTTGAGCCCTTGGTTAGGGACATAACACCAGGCCTCTCCATTGCAAAGGTGTATTTCCTCTCTGGAATTACTGCATAATATGCAGGTTTCTCCCTTTGTCTGGAATATGCCTCTCTGTGGTCTTCCTTTGCCTGGCTCTTTCTCATTATTTGAGCCTCCACTCAAGCATCATCTGTCCTGAGAGCAGGACATTATGCACCTGCTCTTAGGTGGCCTGCAAGGCACTGCATGCTGAGGTCCTGGCTGCCTTCCTGGAGTCATCTTGGACATTCTCCTCTTTCCTGTTGCAGTTCAGCCATGCTGGCCATCTTTCAGTGCATGGAGTGCACCATACTCCCTCTGCCCTATCCTTGCCTGGAGCACATCACTCTCTGCCTCATCCAGCTAACCCTTGCTCACACTTCTGGTATTGACTAGGGGTCCTATCCTGAAGGGTGTCTTCCTAGACTGCCCTCCCCATCCCAGTTTGGTCAAAATACTGCTGTCAAATGTTCTCAAAGCACCACATAAGGCTCTCTTTGTGAGGGCTTATCACGCCTGAAATTTTTCATTTTTAATGTGGTTATTGTATTAGTTTCCCCTACGTACCTAAAAGCTGAGCTCCATAAGGGCAGGAAGCCTGCCTAATTTTGTTCATCCCTATAAATATCCAAAACACCTAGCACAGTGCCCAGCACATAGTAGGTGCTCAATACATATCTGTTGAATAAATGTATGAATAATGACTTGTTGAATGGCTCCAATGGGACCCTGTGCTAATAGTATCCTGAAGAGTCAGCCCTGTTTAGCACTGGGAATGATCTAGACCAGGAATTGGCAAGCTTTTTCTGGAAATGGTCAGATAGTAAATATTTTTAGCTTTGTGGGCCATACATTCTCTCATGGAACTATTCGAGTTGGCTGTGGTAGTGAAAGCAGCCAGGGAAAATACCTAAGTGAATGGAAAGAGCTGTGTTCCAATAAAAATTTACTTCCAACAGGCCAGGTGTAGTGGCTCATGCCTGTAATCCCAGCACTTTGGGAGGCTGAGGAGGGTGGATCACTTGAGGTCAGGAGTTTGAGACCAGCCTGGCCAACATGGTGAAACCCCGTCTCTACTAACAATACAAAAAATAGCTGGGTATGGTAGCGAGCACCTGTAATCCCAGCTACTCAGGAGGCTGAGGCAGGAGAATCGCTTGAACCCAGGAGATGGAGGTTGCAGTGAGCTGAGATCGTGCCACCGCATCCCAGCCTGGGTGATAGAGTGAGACTTCACCTCAAAAAAAAAAAAAAAAAAATTTACAATAGGAGGCAGGCCAAATTGGGGCTGTGGAATATAGTTGGCCAGTCCCTGATCTAGGGGCATTATTCCTGGTTTCATCTCAACTTTGCTTCATATTTGTTGAATTCCTGTTCTGTAACAGGCATGGTTCTGGGAATATTGCAGTGAGTGAGACTGGCAATATCTTTGGCCACATGAAACTTATACCCTATTTGACTAGAGACAGACAATAAAGAAGTAAATGAATAATATCGTTTCAGAAATGATGATGTGTTCTATGAAAAAGAATTCAACTGGGTGCTGGGATGTGGAATGACTGAGTTGAAACCTAGAGGCTGCTCTTTTAAATAGAATGGTCAGGTTAAATTAGGGGCAATTTGAGCATTAGGAAAAACAATGTAAATGAATGTCGCACACTGGAGAAATAAAAACCCATGAGTCCGTAGTGTGTCTAAAGAGAAAGGGAGAAGTGAAGGAGGAAAGCTCTTAGGGAGCTAACTAATCCTTGTAAAAGGATCGGCAGAATGAAAAATCATGGCCAGGAGTGGTGACTCATGCCTGTAATCCCAGCGCTTTGGGAGACTGAAGTGGATGGATCACTTGATCCTAGAAGTTCAAGACCAGCCAAGGAAACATAGTGAGACCCTCATCTCTACTACTACTAAAAATATTATCCAGGCATAGTAGCACATACCTGTAGTCCCAGCTATTTGAGAGGCTGAGGAGGGTGGATCGCTTGAGCCTGGGGAGGCTGAGGCTTCAATGAGCTGTGATCATGCTACTGCACTCTGGCTTGGGCAACAGAGAGAGACCCTGTCTCTAAGAAGTAATAATAAAATAAAAATCATGTTTCAAGCCCCATTATAATAATTGATTCAAGACCAGCCTGGGCAACATGGTGAAACCCCTGTCTTTACTAAAAATAAAAAAAGTTAACTGGGCATGGTGGTGCACACCTGTGGTTCCAGCTACTCGGGAGGCTGAGGTGGAAGGATTGCTCAAGCCCAGGTGGTGGAGGTTGCAGTGAGCCAAGATCGTGCTGCTGCACTCCAGCCTGCGTGACAGAGTAAGACTAATACTAATAATAATTGATTTATGTAAGAATCATCTTCCCCAAGAAAGTACAACTGAGCAAAGAGAAGAATGAAGCCACCAGGAAGAAAGTGTGGGGAAGGGTGTTGCAGGCAGAGGGAGTGGACAATGCACTCCCCATGGCTTGCTTCAGAGACAGCAAGAAGATCTCGGTGACTGGAGAGAGGAGGAGAGTGGTCAGAGATGATAGACCCAGGTCATGTTGGCCTTTGTAGGTCCTGATGAGGAGCTAGGATTTTATCCTAAGTGTGGTGGGAAACCATGACAGTCTTTGGAACGGAGGGGAAGGTAAGATGGTTTCTATTTTAACGTGATTCTGCCTGCTACTGTGTCAGGAGTAGGTTGGCAATGGGGTGGTCACAGTGGAAGGAGTGAGACCAGCAAGGGGACTTCCAAAGTCATCTGATGCAAGAAATGATGTGGTGTCAGCAGAAGGGGTGAGAAGTGGTTGCAGCTGGCATATACTTTTGAAGGTGGAACTCCCAGGGTTTGAACTGTATGTGGATGGGAGAGAAAGAGAGGGGTGGAAGATGACTCCAAGGTCTGGAGACTGAATAAAATGTGGGTGGGAGCCATGTTGGGGGAAGACCCTCAGAGGCTTCGGTTTATGAGAGAAGCCTCAACAACTGTACTATGATGGATACATGCCCTGTGTGATATGCCTGTTAGACATCTCGGTGACATGGAGTAGGCAGGTGTAGGAGGTACGAGCCTGGAGATAGTTGAGAGTTATTGGTCTATAGCTGATTAAATTACAAGAGGGAATAAGACCCCTTAGATAGAGAAGACCTAGGATTGGGAGAGGCATTAGGAAATATAGAAGGGGCAGCTGGTTAGGTAGGAAAACCAGGAGGATGGGAACCCTAGTGCCAGTTCAGAAAGAATTTCAATAACTTAGTTCCCTTATTTCCCCTTATTGTATTTTTTCACCCCTTTAAAACTGATTTTGGCCTGTAGCAGTGGTGAACAATAGCTCTGACAGTAGTAACAGTAAAGGCAGCCAGCATTTATACCTGTTCTGTGCCACACAGATGCTGAACACCTTACCTGTTCTGTCTCACTGAATCCTCACTCCAGCTCCTTGATGAGGGCTTTATTAATATCCCTGGTCTAAACTGAGCAAAGTGAGGCCCAGTGAGGTTGAGTGCCTTGCCCAAAGTCACACAGCTCATAAGTGACAGAACCAGAGAGAGAACACTACATGCCTCACATCTTTCCCCAAAATAGGTTAGCTATAAACAAATGTTCTGAGAAGTTCCTGGGAAAAGGATAGTGGTTGATGCGGGGGTCATTCACTCTAGTATTTAACAAGTATGTGCTAAGGACCTGCTGTTC
Source organism: Rhinopithecus bieti (assembly GCF_001698545.2). Taxonomy (NCBI): domain Eukaryota; kingdom Metazoa; phylum Chordata; class Mammalia; order Primates; family Cercopithecidae; genus Rhinopithecus; species Rhinopithecus bieti. Next base: position 811,600 of record NW_016809524.1, on the reverse strand, counting down.
ATCAGTCCAGAAACAGAATAGAGGCAGACAATGCAAAATCCCTGCTCTTCTAGGGGAGCCTCAGTATCCTCATCTGTAAAATGGGGATAATAAATATATCTACCTCATCAGCTTTTTGAGAGGATTCAATGTGTTAATGCAACAAATCTCTTAGAACAGGGCCTAACATGTAGTTGACATGCAAGACGTGGTCATTATTGAGAGACTGTATGGCTTCATGGTTAAGGATTGGGCCTCTTAGTGCCAGGATGTCTGGGTTCAAATCCCAGCTTTGCTATTCCCTAGCTGTGTGGCAGTGGGCAAGTTCCTTACCCTCTCTGTGGCTTAATTTCCCCGTCTGTAAAATGGGATAATGATAGTCTGTAGCTCATATCATTATGATGAAGGTTTACTAAGCTAATATTTTGAAAGGGTTTGAAGTGGCTGGTACATAATTCTCGTGTTTTAGCTGTTATCACGGGGCTGGGATACAGTGGGGACACAGGCAACAAGCATGCCTGTCAGTAAAGAAACACAAGTTATCACCTGCGAGAAGAAAGTACAGCAAATAAAAACCCTCCTGGATTTCCACGTGCATTTCAGTGACAGGCGGCTTGGATTAAAGAGCCAAGAAGTCACAGCGGGAAGAGCTGTCCTGTTCCCAGAGGCAAATGACAGCCCATGGAAAAAAATAGCACAAAGCTTCAGGACAGGGAGACGGTCGCCCGAGGAAAGAGAGGAGGGGCAGAGGATGCTGTGAATCATGGTAATATTTTCCCTAGGAAAGTCCCAGGGGTTCTTGTAGAGGCCTTAATCGCCTATTCTGGGCTTCGGATGCCGTTAGCTCCTTGCTCTTTGAGAGCTGTGCTCCCTCTGGCCTCTGTCTGTCTCCGTTAGAGCCTAATCATATTTGAAAGTAGTTTTTATCTGTGATTATTCATCTGTATATGAGGAGCTTATGCGTCTAAGCCGCCACTTCCATAAAATCTAAGCGCATGGCCCCGTTAATACACACAGGCCTAACATTGGCAGGGAAAGTGGTCCCCACCCCCAGTCCAAGCAGGGAGATTTTAGAGAATTACAAGGGACCAGCTTCGGGAGTGGGGAGGTGGAGGTAGACAGTGCTGACATCAAGACAGGGAGCAAAACAAATATGAGACACCTAATAGCAGAAACTCCAGCCAGGCCCATAAATCGATAGGTGGGCTTACCCTCAAGGCATGGCTTCTCAAACTTTAATAAGATGGTGTCTATGAAGATTACATATTAGCTTAGAGAACAATATTTCATTTTCGCTGGCTCTTTTTAATCTGCGGGAGATGATGTGCTGGGCTAGGTTTAATGCTCACACACATATTTCAGGTTAATTCTCTGTTAAATTGTGGTGAGGTTAGAGTGGAGTTCTTCCCCCTCTTCCTAGAATGGGGGGTTCTGACATCAGGAGGCAGGGAGCCAGCGGGGAATCAGGCCAAGGACAAAGTTGGGAGCCTCCCCAGCTACGACAAAGACAAAATCCTTTGATTATCCTCACTTCTTCCGCAGATGTTTGTTTCTTTCTGTCTCTTTTTTTCCTACAGCATTGTGATGTAATTCACATACCATGCAATTTCCTGATTTAAAGTATACAATCTATCCAGGCATGGCGGCTCATGCCTGTAATTCCAGCACTTTGGGAGGTTGAGGTGGGAGGATCGCTTGAGCCCAGGAATTCAAGACCAGCCTGGGCAACAAAGTGAGACCTTGGCTCTACAAAAAATAAAGTTAGCTGGGCGTGGTGGCACGTGCCTGTTGTCTCAGCTACTTGGGAGGTTGAGGTGGGAGGATCTCTTGAGCCTGGGATGTTGAGGCTACACTGAGCTGAATGGCACCACTGCACTCCAGCCTATACGGCAGAGCGAGACCCTATCTCAACAACAACAACAACAACAACAACAACAACAACAACAAAAACAAAAAACAAATGGAGGCTTGCGTACTGTATGTTTACACATTTAAGCATAAACCAATATATGTCGTATCATCTTACCTTGGCGAACCTCCATAATGATAAGATTAAAACATACAATAGAGCTAAGATTTTATGTTACTGGAAGTTGACATGATATCAAACACCACTCAATTAAACCCCTATTATTTTTGGATATTCTCTTGGTGGACTGGCTGGCAATGTTTGGATGAGTAAAAAAAAAAGACACATATAATTCATAAATTAGATATTTCATAAAATTTCTTTCTCTGGCTTGACTTTTATCAAAGTCACTAATAATGTTGTTTTTGAGACTGAGTACTCACTCTGTCGCCCAGACTGGCACGATCTTGGCTCACTGCAACCCCCACCTCTTGGGTTCAAGTGATTCTCCTGTCTCAGCCTCCCGAGTAGCTGGAATTACAGGTGCAAGCCACCATGCCTGGCTAGTTTTTGTATTTTGCGTTTTACCATGTTGGCCAGGCTGGGCTCGAACTCCTCACCTCAAGTGATCCACCTGCCCTAGCCTCCCAAGGTGCTGGGACTACAGGCATGAGCCACTGTGCCTGGTCAATAATGTTTTTATAATCAAGAGTTCCACCAATTTGCTTCTATCGACAGCAATGATTTAGTGATTACAAAATAGAATAAAATTGGATTAAAACTATTTGGATATATTTTCACCAAGAAAGTATATCATTGTAAAGAGAAAATGGAAAATTAAAGTTATTTTCATATATGTTTCAAAACATTACTTTTCTTTAGGTATTTGAAATTATTTATTATGATTAAAAGGTCTAATGAAAATTATGTTAGTATTAACAATTAAATATGAAACATTTTAAAAAATGAAAGTTGAAATTTAATTTTTGAAATTTGATTTAGATCTTATTACATATTTTATTTAAAACTATTCATGATTCTAGTTTTCTATGTCCGTTCAGTTGTCAATTTCAAGAGTCAGTCAGTATTATGGCCAGATATATGAATATATGTAATTAAGAGTAAATTTTTTTTTAAACAGGTCATCATTCTGTTGCTGAGGCTGAAGTGCAGTGGCACAATCATGGCTCATTTCAGCCTTGACCCTTCAATCGATCCTCCCACCTTAGCCTCCTGAGTAGCTGAGACTACAGGTGTGCACCACCACGCCTGGCTAATTTTTGTAGAGATGGAATTTCACCACGTTGCCCAAACTGTTCTTGAACTCCTGGGCTCAAGCGATCCTCCAGCCTCGGTCTCCCAAATTGCTGGGATTACAGGCGTGAGCCACCGCACCTGGCCGTGAATTCTTTCTACTGCAACATTTTCCATGGCTATAATATGCAACTGTCAAAAATACCATACTGATTCCAGAACCACAAATTAGAACACAAAGAGAAGCAAGAAACAGCCAGTCAGCACTATGGGGAAATGATACTCTGCTCTGCAAGAATCTATTGCACCCACTGTATTTGAGAGGAAGTATTTCACAAGTTGGTTAATTTGCCCTTTCTCTTTCCCACATGGCTTTTGTGACCCCTGAGCACAGAGCAGTGCCCCTCTCTCCTTTAAGCTATAGTACTGCACATGAACTTTCAAGGTGTTTGGGCACAGTTGCCTTTTGTTTTGAGGACAGAGATCAAGATCTGGGAGGCAGTGCTTCTCTGGGGCCTGAATGGTGTTATGTATTAGGGTGGATGTTTAGAGTAATCAATGCGTTTTTTCAGGGCTAGGTCCAGGTCCCAGGTGACTGAGCGGCCCAGGACAAGAGCCCCTGTTACTCAGGTCTAAGGGTGGTCTTGCAGATGTATGTGGGTAGAGAGAAGTTCAGGGAAGAACTTCAGGACCAAAACACTTGGATAGCATCTCGGAATGCATAAACCATCCCTTTGGATGCCTGTGGAAACGTCTGTCCATATTTCTTATCCAAATGGTGTTTTTTCGCTTCTGATTTGACCATTCTGTGAATAATCCTAAGGGTTGAGACTTTTATGAGTTAAGTGGTGATAGGCTTTTCCATTTTATTTGAGGATGCAAGCATTATTTTCCTAACAGAGACAGTTTTCATCTGTGGGCCAAAAGCATTGTCATAGGTACATATTCTGAAATATTCTTATCTGTAGATAAAGAACTCAGCACACACGATGGTGTTTGAATAGGAAAAGTAAAAAACAAACCACTCACCTCACGTGATCAATTTTATTTGGGCTATTAGCAGAGAATATTGTGCACTAGAGACTTCTTACATCAAATAATAACTGAATGTTAAGCAAACAGATAATCAATTATTAAGATGCAGCTGCTATTAACATAATCATTTACATTTCAGTAATATCAGCATTTGGAGGGAGTTGTAAACCTACTTAAAAGCATCTGATGTACAAAACAGGAATATAACCATTTTCCCTTTGCTAAAATTTTTTGGAGGATCTAGCTCTAATTTTGGATGCTGTGATTGGAAGAGGTGTAAAATCTGATATAGAAATATCTGATCTCTGGATACCTTTTTTTTAATTGGTGAAACTCAGGATGATTTCCTTCTGTGAACACATTTTCATTCATTCATTCATTCATAAGACCCAGGGCCTTGCTCGTGACCCAGGCAGGAGTTTAGTAGTGCAATTATCGCTTATTGCAGCCTCGAACTCCTGAGCTCAAGCAATCCTCTCACCTCAGCCTCCTGAGTAGCTAGGAACACCATGCTGGCTAATTTTTAATTTTTTTGTAGAGATGGAGTCTTGCTCCATTGCCCAGGCTGGTCTCAAACTCCTGGCCTGAAGCAGTCCTCCTGCCTTGGCCTCCCAAAGTACTGGGATTACAAGGCATGAGCCATTGTACTTGGTCTATATTTTTGGAATATAGATAATACATTTACATGGCTCGAAAATTAAAAAGTAAAAAAAAACAAACAGTGAAAACCGTTCCTTCTTTCTCTCTCTCTTTTGGCCTCCAGTGCCCTGCCCCCAGAAGTAATCGCTGATGTAATGATCATTTTTACGTATCTGTTCAGGGTTTCTTTATATGTATCAGCAAATACTAATTTTGACTCATTTCACACAGTTTTGAGCCTTGGGTCTTTTGGTTTTGTTTCTTATTTTCCAATGTATCCTGGAGATTATTCCAAATCAGCACGTAGAGAACTCCCTCATTCTTTATTTCCAGCCCCATACTACCTGTTGTAGGTTGTACCATACTTTATTTAATCAATCTACTATAGAGGGACATTGGATTTTTTCCAGCTATTTCTTAGGCCAAACACATTGTAAGGAATAAACTTGTACTTGCATGAGGTATGTGCATATACTTTTTCATATATTTAGGATAAATTTCTAGAAATGGAATTTCTGGGTCAACTTACACATGCGTGTGTAATTCTGATGGATGTCGCCAAATTATCCTCCATGGTGATAGTAGCCTTTTGCGATTCCACTACCAATGAATGAGAGTGCCTGTTTCCCCAAGGCTGGCTCATGTTTTGAAGACCTGCTCAAGTAGAGGCTATCTGCTCAGCACCTACTTGCAGGGGAGAATAGCATTGTTTTACTCCTATTCTCCAATTAGTCTGCTACCTTTCACTCCTTGCCTTTTGCTTGCTGTATGACTGTGCCTTAGTTTCCTCACCTGTAAGTTGGGGCTGTAAGAATATCTACAGCCTACAGTAGTTGGGAGAGTTCCATGTGCTAATGCCAACCAAGCACTAAGCACATTTCAGACACAGTAATTGCTGAAAAATGCTGTTCTTAAGAGGGTCAACTACATGACACCACCCAGAGATTATTGCGACTCTGCTTCTCTTAGGCCACAGTAGACATGAATGTCCGTGACATAAAATAACAAAGGCACTGAACATTTTCTTGGAAGAAGAGGAGTCTTGGTTCTAGGTAAATGTGAGCCCCCTCTGTTGGATGTAACTGGAGAAGAGGAAATTGTAGGTTTTGAGTGGAAAAGGGAGGTAAGGAGGATAATGAAGTAGGAGCAGAAATTTCTGCAATGAGCCTTGGAGGCGGAAAACAAACTGATGCCTGAGAGAGCTTTGGCACTGAAACCCCTGTCTACAGGAGGAGGTTTCTGAACTCTGTGTGTGTCACAGGTGCTGAGCTCCCAGGTATTAACCGGCCTGAAGTTATCACCTGGACAGCCAAGGCTCTAGAATCTGAGTAATAAGGAGAGATTGGAGACAGAGCTACTCACCCAGGCCAAGTGGCACTGGCAGTTTATGGTTGAAGGCTCTTTCTCTGGAATCAGGCAGCCCTGAGTTCAGATGCCGCGTCTATCACTTGCTCGTTGGCTGACCTAGGATAAGTTCTTGTTTCTGATCCTCACTTTCCTCATCGGTCATCTGAAGGTAAATGCCAGAGTAGGGGGCATTCTCAAGCTGCTTGGGTTTTCACAGGGAGTCTCAGGTATTACAGGCTGGAAGAGTTCTAAGACACTTAGCACCGCGCCTGGCACATCTTAAACACTTAATAAATGTCAGCAGCTATTAAGGATATCACATGAATAAGGCTTTACAAACGTGCTGTTTCTGGGATACAAGGGGGACCCTGAGGGCTGCGTGTTAACATATCCAAGTCGTAAAATCAGAAAAGGCCCATTTAGATGGCTATACAGTTACAGAGAGGAAAAATGCCTCTTAGCGTACATGTTATTTGCAACAAAGCAAAACAAATTTGTGAGCTTCTTATTGCAGATGAAGCGGAGGGAGAGCCTGAGAAATTTCCTGCCGTCTTGCGGCAGTACATAGAAAATGGGTTGTATATACTGATTTCTGCTAATTTAAGACATATGAAAATCACTGATGGCCTCTTTTTGTTCTCCACTTTTTTCTCTGTATTTACTAAAGGTAAAATAGTCATACATTTACATACATTATCTTTGTCCCTGTAACTCATTTTTATGTTAAGGACGTATATTCCTTAAACACTTCTATCTCTTTCACTTATTTTTTTCCAACCTACCACTCCCCATAAGAATTTAATCCTTGTGCTTGGGAATCAGGTATCCAATTCTCCTTGCCTAGAATGCTGTAATCTGCCTGCTGCTACACTTGGCAAGCTCTTGGTCCTCAACCAGCTATTGCCTTTGCGAGGTATTTCTGAAGATCACCGGCCATCGATGGCCCTTTCTTCTTTGATTCTGTGAGGCTCTTTTTAACGTTTCTTTTATAGCATTTTTCATATTGGGCTCTCATTATTTGTGTACATATGTGTTTTTCCCTTTATACTGGGAAACCTTTGAGTCAAGAGTAGCATCTCTCCTTCTCTTCCTTCATCAAACATGTATTAAATGTCAGACCCTGTGATAGGATCTGTGGATACAGAAATGAATTAGACACAGCCCCTGGTCTAGAAGGGAGATCTCAAGACAATGTGGGAGCAATTAAAGAATGAGGCACTGAGTTAAAACCTTACATAATGCTTTCATTTAGTCTTCTAAATGACCTTAGATGCATCTGTGAGGATTCTCATTTTACCATCGAAAAGCGTGAGCTAAGGAGAAAATATAACTCACCAAAGAACATAAGGCTAGCAAGTATCCAGTTTCGACGTCAAGGTGGGGGTCAGGAGACGCCCCCTGGAGGAGGCAAGGCCCAGCAATGTCATGACTGTGAGGATTTGGCCAGATGAAGGAGTCAGGGGAAGGAACTCCAGGAAGAGAAACAAGGCTATGCAAAGGCTTAGGGGTGAGGGAGCATTGCTATTTTGGGAATTATAAAAGTATTAGTCATCTCTGGATTTCCAGTGTTCACACAATGCTCAGTACACAGTAGCTACTCACTGAATATTGTAAGAATGCATTCCTGCCGCTGAAGTCCCCAAAACTTGTAATTCAACTCAGGACTCGAGTTTCTTGTATTCCTCAGTATTCTTCAGTAAATTCTCATTTTTGCTGAGGTTCTGGCATGCGTAGACCAGTGGCCCGACTTGGAAGAGTGTGCCCTCAAACTGTCTCCGTTCAGCCTTCCAGAAATATAGTTCAGAGGCTTCCTCCCAGACTTCTACCCTTTAAATGTCCAGAGACTGTTTCTACATTTGGTTCAGACAGACTGAGCAAAATTTTGGGCATAGATGGACAATTGCTGGATAGACAGCTGATGGAGTCTCTTGACTGAGAGCATCTGCAGGCCACACAGCTCTCGGTATATGAAAACTGCCCCTTGCAGATGGGAGGCTGAGCTCAAGAAACATCAATCTAAGGGAAGTTGCTTATGGTTCAGCCATAATTCCTAACTCTTGCATCTCTTTCTCATCTGCTTTCTTCCCCATAGCCCTGAGGAATATTGTTTTAGACTGGATGGGGTGGGGCAGATGGAGAAACTGTTCTCTTTCTTTTGCTTTTGCTGAAGACATGTTGTCAGGGCCAGGAATGTTCTCTCTTTTATATGGGATGTCAGTTAATAGAAAGGACTCTGGAGCCAGACTGCATGGGGTTTGAATCCCAGCTCTGCTACTTACCAGCTTCTTGACCTTGGAAAAGTTACTTAACGTCTCTGTACCTCAGCTTCCTTATCTGTAAAATGAGATTAATAATAGTACCTATTTCATAAGGTTTTTGTGAGACTGTAAAGGAACTAAAATATTTAAAGCACTTAGAACAGTACCTGGAACATCTTAGGTGCAACATATGTGACGATGATGGTTGTGATAAAGTTGCTCTACACAAACTCGCTTCTTGCTTCTGGTTCATTTGTACTCAATGTTAATGTCCCATTTACTCTCAAAGCCCAATCAAATAGGAGTTCTTATTTTCTTTGAAGACATGGTGAATTTAGACTTTAAGTTGGTAATATACGTTTAAGCTGTCTAGCATGGTAAACCTAGAAAAGAAAAACAAAATAATGAGATTTCAGATGAAAATAGTTGGGCTATTCACATGAATAAAATACCTCAGGTTGTTTGAGTTGATATGTTACTCAAAACCAGGAGAAACCTGATCTAGTCCACTTACTGCAATTTTGATGGGTAAACTGAATCACAGAGAACCGACTAATGCAGGGTTACATAGGGCTAGACATAGAATATACTCCTCCTGATCCCTGTTCATGTTCCTTGCAATGCCCTGCAGCCAAAGGATGTTCACTCTCTGAAGCTTCTCAAATTTTTTTTAATGATAAGGGTCAGCAAATGCTTTCTGCAAAGGGCCTGACTGTAAATATTTTGGATTTCATAGACCATCTGTCTGTTATCACCACTCAACTCTGCCATTGTAGTGTGAAAGCAGTCATAGGCAGCAGGCAAATGAATGTATGTGACTGTGTTTTAATAAAACTTTATTTATAAAAAATATGGTGGGCCAGATTTGCCCCATGGTTGTGGTTGTAAATCTCTGCTCTATGATATCCCCAGCTGAAGTGTTAAAGGGGAATACCAGAGCAATAAATGCTCTTCTACATGAAACAGAAGCCGTTAGTCAAATGCTCAATGTGAAGATGTAGCCAGAGGAAAGAGCTGTGGTATGTGAAGTAATGGGAATGGTTAGGCAAAAAACCAGCTTTACTTTTCCATCCCAGCTACCTCAGTTTCTTTTTATTTGTAATTTTTTAAAAGATGGAAAATGGAGATGGAAAGTTTTCTACCTGAACAATGGGATTAAAGGAAAAATTCTGTAAAGTGGTGTTGGTTACCATGGCATTCCTGGTACGAGTTGCCAGAACATCCAAATAAAAGGGCAAGCTTTTGTCTCTCCATGCAGCTCAATTAATTTTAATCTATAAGATGAGAATTATCCACTTAGCCTCCAAGATTAGCTTGTTTTATTAGGGCATCAAAAAATAAGCAGAAAGAAAAGAAAATGTGCTTGAAGATGACTTGCTTTCATTTGAGAAAATCAGTCCACAGTTAATTAGGGCAAAACTTAGAGACTGTAGGAGGTTAGCTGAGTGAGATGTAATCGTTGTCAGGTAAATGTACAGTTAAGAAAATTCCATGAAACATTCTCTCTGTGAGGTGCATAGTTACCTACATCTTTTGGAATTGTTTATGATGGGGATGTGTATTAGTGATCTGTTGCTACACAATAATCACACCAAAACTTAACAGCTTAACACAAAACACATTTATTATCCCACAATTTCCATAATCAAAAATGTAGGCACAATTTAGTTGGGTCTTCTGTGTCGGAGTCTTTGAATAAGGCTGCAATTACGGTTGTCAACCTGGCTGAGGTTTCATTTGAAGGTTCTACGAGGGATGAACCCCCTTCCAAGTTCCCATGGCTGTTGGTAGGGTTCAGTTCCTCAAGGGTTGTTGTACCAAGGGCCTCAGTTCTTAGCTGGCTATTGGCTGGAGGCTACCCTCAGTTCCTTGCCATAGAGGCCTCTCTAGTATGTCAGCTTGCTTCATCGAACCATGCAAGCCAAGAAGACAATAGAGTGTGCTAGCAAGATGGAAGCTACAATCATTTTTTTTTTTTTTTTTGAGACGGAGTCTTGCTCTATCACCGAGGCTGGAGTGCAAGTGGCACGACCTCTGCTCACTGCAAGCTCTGCCTCCTGGGTTCACACCATTCTCCCACCTCAGCCTCCCGAGTAGTTGGGACTACAGGTGCCTGCCACCACGCCCAGCTAATTTTAGTTTTGTATTTTTAGTGGAGACAGGGTTTCATCGTGTTAGCCAGGATGGTGTCGATCTCCTGACCTTGTGATCTGCCTGCCTCCACCTTCCAAAGTGCTGGGATTACAGGCATGAGTCACTGCTCCCGGCCAGAAGTTACAATCTTACATAACCTAATTATAGAAGTGACAGCCCCTCATCGTTGCCACATTCTATTGATTAGAAGTATGTCATAGGTCCTGTCCATACCAAAAAAAAGTAACCATGCAAAGATGTGAAGGTGAAGAGGAGGGGATGACTAGGGGACATCTTAGAGTCTACCTGCTGCAGGAAGAGAGAAGTAATGATTTCAGTGAAGTAGGGATGAGAGAAAGTACACTGTCTTGATAAGAAGGTCTCTGAAGCTGTATATACTCTGAAACTCTGAAGGGTGTGTGATCATTGACTATCATGGGCCTAAGAGGAGGGATAACGTGTGCCTATATCATACCGTTGCTATTCCTAACTACAAACTCTGGTTTCTGAGAAGTTTAAACTATAGGGAGACCATTCATCCTCATTAAATCTAGGTTCTGGGCTAGAATATTGGGTAAACAGAGCCCATGTAACAATTGGGACTCTTTTAGTGACTAGCAACAGGAAATCCAACTCAAGAGGTTAAGAAAAGGGAGAACGTAGGCCGGGCGCAGTGGCTCAAGCCTGTAATCCCAGCACTTTGGGAGGCCGAGATGGGCGGATCACGAGGTCAGGAGATCGAGACCATCCTGGCTAACACGGTGAAACCCCGTCTCTACTAAAAATACAAAAACTAGCCGGGCGAGGTGGCGGGCGCCTGTAGTCCCAGCTACTCGGGAGGCTGAGGCAGGAGAATGGCGTGAACCCGGGAGGCGGAGCTTGCAGTGAGCTGAGATCTGGCCACTGCACTCCAGCC
>NW_016809524.1:791927-797122 GCF_001698545.2 Rhinopithecus bieti | reverse complement strand
TTGGCTCTGTTTATGTGATGGATTATGTTTATTGATTTGCTTGTGTTGAACCAGCCTTGCATCCCAGGGATGAAGCCAACTTGCTCATAATGGATAAGCCTTTTGATGTGCTGCTGGGTTTGGTTTGCCAGTATTTTATTGAGTATTTTTGCATCGATGTTCATCAGGGATATTGGTCTGAAATTCTTTTTTTGTGTATGTCTCTGCCAGACTTTGGTATCAGGATGATTCTGGCTTCATAAAATGAGTTAGGGAGGATTCCCTCTTTTTCTATTGATTGGAATAGTTTCAGAAGAAATGGTACCAGCTCCTCTTTGTACCTCTGGTAGAAATCGACTGTGAATCTGTCTGGTCCTGGACTTTTTTTGGTTGGTAGGCTATTAATTATTGTCTCAATTTCAGAGCATGTTACTGGTCTATTCAGAGATTCCACTTCTTCCTGGTCTAGCCTTGGGAGGGTGTATGTGTCCAGGAATTTATTAATTTCTTCTAGATTTTCTAGTTTATTTGCATAGAGGTGTTTATAGTATTCTCTGATGGTAGTTTGTATTTCTGTGGGATCAATGGTGCTATCCCCTTTATCATTTTTTATTGCATCTATTTGATTCTTCTCTCTTTTCTTCTTTATTAGTCTTGCTAGCAGTCTATCAATTTTGTAGATCTTTCCAAAAAACCAACTCCTGAAATCATTGATTTTTTGAAGGGTTTTTTATGTCTCTATCTCTTTCAGTTCTGCTCTGATCTTAGTTATTTCTTGCCTTCTGCTAGCTTTTGAATTTATTTGCTCTTGCTTCTCTAGTTCTTTTAACTGTGATGTTAGGGTGTCATGGGAGACTTAAACGCCCCACTGTCAATATTAGACACATCAACGAGACAGAAGGTTAACCAGGATATCCAGGACTTGACCTCAGCTCTGCACCAAGCAGACCTAATAGACATCTACAGAACTCTCCACCCCAAATCAACAGAATATACATTCTTCTCAGCATCACATAACACTTATTCTAAAATCAACCACATAATTGGAAGTAAAGCACTCCTTAGCAAATGTAAAAGAACAGAAATCACAACAAACTGTCTCTCCGACCACAGTGCAATCAAATTAGAACTTAGGATTAAGAAACTCACTCAAAACCGCACAACTACGTGGAAACTGAACAACCTACTCCTAAATGACTACTGGGTACATAACGAAATGAAGGCAGAAATAAAGATGTTCTTTGAAACCAATGAGAACAAAGACACAACATACCAGATTCTCTGGGACACATTTAAAGCAGTGTATAGTGGGAAATTTATGTCACTAAATGCCCACAAGAGAAAGCAGGAAAGATCTAAAAGGGGATAAATGTTATTTTAGATAGAACCCTCATAAGTTATTTGAGCAAACAGAAACAACAATAACTAGAAAATGAGGCCAATTTTTAAAAAACCTACACAGCCATACAAAAGAATGAAGTCATGTCCTTTGCAACAACATGGATGTGGCTGAAGACCATTATTCTAAACAAATTAATGCAGGAACAGAAGACCAAATACCACATGTTCTCACTCATATGTAAGAACTAAATGTTGGGTATTCATGGACATAAAGATGGCAACAATAAACAATGGGGATTAGTGGGAGAGGGAGGGAGGAAGGTGAGTGTTGAAAAACTATTGGGTACTATGCTTACTACCTTAGTGATGGGATCAGTTGTACCCTAAACTTCAGCATTAAACAAGATACCCATGTAAAAAACTTGCACATATACCCCCTGAATCTAAAATAAAAGTTGAACTTGTAAAAAAAAATCTAAAACTTGTAAATGAACATAGAGCTCCAGAGACATAAAGTAACATAACATTAGATAAAAATTGTATTATTGTTTTATTATTGGGCTTGGAGAGTTTCAAAATATATTCTGGATACAAATCCTTTATCAGATATATATTGCACAAATATTTTATCTCAGTGGCTTGCATTTTAAAACGTGGCTTGCCTTTTAATACCTTAACAGTGTCTTTTGAGGAGCAGAAGTTGTGTAAAATGTTGATGAAGTCCAACTTATCTACTCTCTCTTTTATGGATGATGGTTTTCATGTTCTAAATAAGAAATCTTTGCCTAAATCATGGTCATAAAATTTTTATTCTATGTTTTCTTCTAGAAGTTTTACAGTTTTAGGTTTTACATTTAGCTCTATAATCTACTTAGAGTTTAATTTTTGTATGAGGTGCGTGTTGAGGTTTACTTCTTTATTTTTTGCAAATAGTTACCCAATTCAGCACTATTTTTGAAAAGACAATTTTTTCTCTACTAAATTCCCTCACACATTTGTTTTTGTTTTTGTTTTGAGGCAGAGTTTTGTTCTGTTACCCAGTATGGAGTGCAGTGGCGTGGTTTCAGCTCACTGCAATCTCCACCTCCCAGGTTCAAGCAATCCTCCTACCTCAGCCTCCCAAGTAGCTGGGACTGGAGGTGCACACCACCACATCCGGGTAATTTTTGTATTTTTAGTAAAGATGAGGTTTTGTCATGTTGGCCAGGCTAGTCTCGACCTCCTTGCCTCAAGTGATCTGCCTGCCTTGGCCTCCCAAATCGCTGGGATTATAGGCGTGAGCCATTGTGCCCAGCCACCTCACACATTTGTAAATCACAGTTGACCATACAAGTATGGGTTTCTTTTGGGGCTTTCTCTCCTAACCTTTTTCATTATTGACTCCATTTTCAGGAAGACTCTTTCTCATGGTTTAATGGTGTCTGACAGTAGCTCCTGAAACCTCATTCTTCAGTTTCATGCTCAGTGAAAGATTAACATCTGTGGCTTGGTATATTCCACAAAAACCCTGAAATTGATTCTAATCCAGACTGACTTTCAGTCTGATTAGATCAGTTTAGGTCATGTGATATGGTTTGGATCTGTGCCCCACCCAAATCTCATGCTCAATTGTAATCGCAACGTTGGAGGTGGGGCCAAGTGGGAGATGATTGGATCATGGGATGGTCTTTCATAAATGATTTAGCACCATCTCCTTGGTGCTTCTCTCATGAGAGTGAGTGAGTGAGTTATTGTGAGATCTGGTCATTTAAAAGTGCGTGGCACCTTCCCATCTTTTCTCTATATCTGGCCACATAATACATGCCCGCTTCCCCTTCACCTCCCACCATGATTGAATGTTTCCTGAGGCTTCCCAAGAAGCAGAAGCTGATATGCTTCCTGTACAGCCTGCAGAACTGTGAGCCAATTAAACTTCTTTTCTTTATAAACTAGCTAGTCTCAAGTATTTATTTGTAGCAGTGTGAGAACAGACTAATATATCATGTGATACACAATGATTGTCTTGGACCTGGGTCACTTCCTCTACCTGTGTGACTAGGAATGGAGCCTTACTCAGATCACACAGACCTTATATGTAGAAGAATGAATGCTCAAAGAAAAACTAGGGCTGTGTTAGAATGGGAAAACATATGATGCTGTGGGCAAAAAACAATGCAAACAAACAATGGGAACCAGACATCCCAATAAATATCCATGTTGCTCTTAACTCAAGAATTTCGTGTGTAACAGGGAAGAACTGCATGGAAGAAAACAAATTGTAATAGACTTTTTGAAGTATAACAACCTAAATAAGTCCAAGATATCAATGAGGGAGTAATTAAATCTATCTGCGTGTTCTGGGAAGGCTTCCCAGATATGGCCTTTGAAATGGGTTTAAAAAACTTTTAAAAAAACACTTAAGTAAAATATAATCTATTTAAAGAAAAGCGCACAAGCTGTAAGGATATGGCTCAATATATTATCACAATATGAACATACTTGCATAACCAGCATCTCAAAAATGCCATAGTGTCCTCTTTTCTCAAAAAGTAACTTCTATGCTGAGTTTTAACGCAGAGATTAATTTTTACCACTTTGAAAACAATATAAATGGAATTAAGAAATATGAATCAACTTGTCCTTGCTTATTTTATACGTGGTTATGAGATGCATCCAGATATTTGCATGTAGCCATAGTCAGTTTTCATTGCTGTGTAGTATTCCATCATATGACTATACTACCATTTATTTATTCATTTTATTGTTGTACATTTGTGTTATTTTCAGTTTTGACTACTAAAAGTGTTGCCATGAACAATTTTATATTTGATTTTTGGCTATATGTAAATACAGTTAGATATACATCTAGAATATACATTTCTGAGTCATAGAATTAGCATATGTTCAAATGTAGTAGATTCTGCTAAACAGTTTTCTAAAGTGCTTGTGTTGATTTAAACTCCTACTAGCAGCATAACGGGAGTTCTAGTTCCTCTACATTGTTCTCACTGTTTGATAGTGTTAGTCTTTTTAAAATTTTAGCCATTCTGGTGGGTATGTAGTGGTATCTGAAAATGATTTTATTTTGCATTTACCAAAGACTAATGATGAAGTTGAACACCTTTTAATCTGTCTATTGGCAATTTAGATATCCTTGTTTTGTGAAGCAGCTGTTTTGTTCATTTTTCTATAGTGTTTTTGTATTGATTTAGAAATTATTTTGTACTCTGGTATAAGTCCCTTTTCATTTACATATTACAATGATCTCCTCCCACTATGAGGCTTACCTTTTCACTTTTTTTTTTTTTTTTTAAAATAAGATAAGGGGTCTTGCTTTGTCATCTAGGCCAGAATGCAGTGATGTGATCATAGCTCACTGCAACCTTGAACTCCTGGGCTCAAGCAATCCTCCCACCTCAGCCTCCCAAGTAGCTGGGACTACAGGCATGTGCCACCACACGTGACTAGTTTTTAAATTTTATTTTTGTAGAGATGGGAGTCTTGCTATGTTTCCCAGGCTGGCCTTAAACTCCTGGCTTCAAGCAATCCTCCTGCTTCAGCCTCCCAAGTACCTGGGATTACAGGCGTGAGTCACCATGCCTGGCCCTTTTCACTTTTGTAATAGTGTTTTTGTTTTTTGTTTTGTTTTGTTTCATAGATGTTCTTAATTTTAAAAGTTTAATTTTAAAATTAAAAATTTATCATTTGTTTGCTTTACGATTTCTTGGCTTGTCCAAGAAATCTTTTCCTACTTAAAATAATGAAGATAGACACACTCCGATGTTATCATCTGGAAGCTTATTTCACCTTCTACATTTAAACCTACACACCATTTGGGATTTGTTTTTAGGTATGATGTGAGGAAGGGCTCAAGTTTTTTTTTTTTTTTTTTTATT
>NW_016809524.1:780659-791776 GCF_001698545.2 Rhinopithecus bieti | reverse complement strand
TTTTTTTTTTTTACCATGTTTGATCCAGTTAACCTAGCACCATTTATTGAAAAGACTTATTTCTTCACTGTTCTGCCTTTTTATCATAAATCACATGTTCATAGATGCAAAGGTCTGTTTCTGGACTCAATTACCTTCCATTTGTTTGTTTTCAAGCGAACACCACTTTTTCTTTTCTTTTCTTTTCTTTTCTTGAGTCTGAATCTCGCCCTGTTGCCCAGGCTAGAGTGCAGTGACATGATTTCAGCTCATTGTAAACTCTGCCTTTAGGGTTCAAGCAATTCTCCTGCTTCAGCCTCCTGAGTAGCTGGGATTACAGGTGCACGCCACCATGCCCAGCTAGTTTTTGCATTTTCAGTAGAGACAGGGTCTCACCATGTTGGCCAGGCTGGTCTCAAACTTCTGGCCTCAGGTGATCCACCCGCCTCAGCTTCCCAAAGTGCTGGGATTACAGGTGTGAGCCACCATACCCAGCCACCAATACCAGTTTCTTACTGTCTATCATTGTAATAAGTTTTAATACCTATAGAGCATTTCCTTCTGCTTTGTCATTCTCTAAGATTGTCTTGGCTAGTCTTGACTCTGCCTTTACGTATAAATTTAAAAATTGGCCTCTTAATTTCCAAAACAAACAAACAAACAACACAGGCTTGGAATTTGATTGGAATTGTGTTAAATCTGTAGATCAATTTGCCAACAATTAATATGACTACAGTGCTGCTACAGTATGGAGTCAGAGTCCCCCCATCCAGGACCTTGGTTTATCCCTTCATTTACTTAGGTGTTTAAACATTTTTATCGGTAATATCTTAGAGTTTTCCATGAAGCAGTCTTGTGTGTATTTTGCTAGATTTACTCCTAGATATTTGATTTAAAAATGTTATTATAGATGGACTTTTTGTTTGCTAAATATTTGTTGATATATCAAAATACATTTGATGATTTTGTATTTATTTTCGTCAACTGGATTTTGAAATCTTGCTTTTTCTTGGGAGGTAGTTTCATCCATGTACCTTAATATCCTCTATAGGCCTCCCCCATGTACTGCCCGTGGGATTCAAGGTTGCCATATTGCACAATTCCAGGGGGCAGCAATGACATTGTAATCCATATAGTCAGGAAAGGCATTATTTATATAAAGTAGAATATGATTGGTGCTCTATGCATTGTGTAACCTTGACTGCCATGTAAGAAGTATATGAGTTGGGCATGGAGGCTCATGCCTTCAATCCCAGGACTTTGGGAGGCTGAGGCAGGCAGATCACCCAGGGTCAGGAGTTTGAGACCAGCCTGGCCAACATGGTGAAACCCCATCTCTACTAAAAATGCAAAAATTAGCCGGGTATGTTGGCGCATGCCTGTAATCCCAGTTATTCGGGAGGCTGAGGCAGGAGAATCACTTGAACTCAGGAGGCAGAGGTTGCAGTGAGCCAAGATTGTACCACTGCGCCCTCAAGCCTAGGAAACAGAGCGAGACTCCATGTATTGAAAAAAAAAAAAAAAAGGATATGAAAGGCGGCAGATATTGATAGACTTATTCCTGTGCTTGGAAAATTGTATTTCTTTAGTGACCAGTCTATACCTCACTAGAAGGAAAGACTTTTTCCTGTTGTCTTTGAAAAACAAAATAACATTGCCATATGTGAGAGCTCCACCCTCCTCCTTCTCCATAGTCTAACTCCTCCTATGAATCCAATTACACTTAAATTACCTTTGGGGTCCAAAGCCAATGTAGTTGATTCCTGACTTAGCAGGGAAGAATAGAAAACCAATATCCAAGAAACAGGAAAGTGGGAAGTGATCTGGATAGGGATGCTACACACAGCTGTTCAGTTTGTGTGCTGCACAACGGCTGCTGGCCATAAGAATAAATTTGGAGGAAGAAGGCTAAAATCCAGTACCACTCTGACCACCAAGCTGTGTGCCTTGGCACAGGGCTGCACCTATACTCAGGGAGCACTTTCTCCTAATTCACCTACCCAGATGGGGTATCGTTTCCTGTTTTACACAAAGGCACCCCTTAGACCAGTGGATGCCCTGGCCCAGACCTCGAAGTTTGACTCATCTCCAAGTCGATCATCAGTAGCTGCATTTATCAGTTTCTCTTGGCACAGATTTGCAGCATTGCCAGGATGCTGACAGAATGTTTCTAGAGAACTCCATGCCCTCTTCTACCCTTTCTGTTAGTCTTTTATTGATTCTTCTCTCTTGCGTTTCTAAGTCTGAGCCAGGAACCCTCCTGTTATTAAAAGCAGTCCCAGTTGCCCATACCTTTCATTTCCTTTGAATTACATTAATTGCCTGACAGCTAAAAAGTGAGCTGGTATTTTCAGATTTCAGCTGCTGGTCGGCAAGAAATATTTACCAGCTCCTGCAGATTTATAAAGATGCCATGGAGATGCCTGGAGACTAACAATCAGAAAATACAGCAGCAAAACAACACTATTTTTCAAGGTTAAATGCTCAGAATGCTAAAAAGAAATTGTCCATAAAGCAAAATAGGGATTTGGAAGCAGGCAGCCTGTACTCTGGACAAAGAAAGGAGCCAGAGGTTTAAAATAAGATTTCACAGCTTCACAATAATTATGAATTTAATAAGGGGAGCTTTATTTTTAATTTAGTTTCGGTCTGGCAGCCAGTCTCCTCCCTCCCACCCCCTCTCTGCGGCATGGTAATGCTCTTTAATGTGGTCCTAAGGCTAGGTCACAGTGAGAGCTGGGAAGGGCCCCCAGCCATAAGACTTTCTGATGAAGAAGAATTTAGACAGATAATGTTCTTGCCTCTCTGCAGGCAGATGGGACTAACTCCCACTGGCTTTACTCCCTCCTGGCAGTCAGAAATGTCTTTTGCTGTGTAGGAAGACACTAGGTTCTGAAAATTCCAAGACAGGAAGATTTTTTCCTCCCGGATAGAACCCTAGGCTTTGATGCCTGTTCTCCATGAACAGAATAATAAAACTGAGAGAAGGCCACTAAGAATCGTTTTAGACTGCTGGTCAACACCATATCCACTTACAAAGTCTCTTTTCATAGACCATCTTTTAGTATGAGCTGTTTGCAAGGACCACGTACATTCCTTTGTTTATTGTTCATTCATTCTACAAATATTTATTGAAGCTCTGTTTTTTGAAGTGCCCTGTGTTATAGAGGTTAAATTCACATAACAAAATTGATCATTTTAAGGTGAACAAATTAGTGACATTTAGTACATTCACAATGCTGTATGACCACCTCTGCCTTTTTCCAAAATACCTTCATCACCCCCAAATAAAACCCGTACCCATTAAACAGTTACTCTTCATTTCTCTCTTTCCCTAGTCCCTGGCAACTACTAACCTGCTTTCTGTATTTGTGGATATACCTATTCTGGATATTTCATATACATGGGATTATACAACCTTTTGTGTCTTCTTACACTTATAATATTTTTGAGGTTCATCCCCTTTATAGCATATATTAGCTTTTTGTGGCTGAGTAATAGTTAATTATATGTGTTTATTATACCACAATGTATTTATCCAGTCTTCCATTTATGGACATTTGAACTCTTTCCATCTTTTGGCTATTGTGAATAGAGCTACTAGGATCATTCATGTACAAGTATTTGTTTGAGTACTTTTAAAAAATTTCTCTGAGATATTTGCTTAGGTCATATAGTAAGATCAAAAATATTTCCTGATCTTATTCCCTTTGTTAATGGAAATAGTCTTTTCATACATCTATGGTTTCTTCAAGACTGTTTCCCCAAGGCAGGGAGCTATCTTCTTCCTTGAATAACTTTGTCATCAGCTAGATAGGAGGAGCTCAAAAGCAAAATGACACTTCCTAGTGGTACATATGCTAGACCAAAAGAGGAGAAATTCAGTCACTGTGCGTTGCTACAAAATGGTAACAATGAGATTCATAATACTGGTTTGCAGGAAAGACACCATCTTGAAAGGATGCTGTGAGGAATTCATTAAATGACACCTGATAGAAACACACGAGATGCGCTTTCCTCTATCTCCCTTTCCATTCTTCTGTCTGCATAAATGACTGCCCTGAATTCCCTCATAGAGCTATGATCTAATTATTCAGAGTTTGGTATCCACCTAATCTGTAAACCCTATTCGAGATATTTATTTTCAGCACCTGGGACAGAACCCAGCTTACAACAGTCACTCAGGAAACAATGGTTGAAAGAATGAGCAAATGTTCATTTGCTTATGTTCATTGCCAGACAAAGGAATCTGGATTTTACATCATGTCTATTGTTTATTGGGGAGGGGCCTATGTGACATTACCTATATGAATTTGGGAAATGCTAAGAGATTTTGTTTTTGGTGTTTAATCTTATACTCTTATTCCCACATGGGCCGCAGGACTGGCCCATCTTAAGGAATATAAAAAAGCAATGTTCACGTTTCAGGTTGTTCATAAATCTGCCTCCTGCATTACCATTTTTTATCTGCCTACTTCTTCTTCCCCTGGGTACAGAGGAAGTGCTTTACCTTAGAAATGATTCACTACTCCTGGGCCATCGTGGGCTTTGAAAGCCACACAAAAGAAGTTCCATTTCAAATCCCCCCATTTATAATCATGGGAGAAAGCTCAATGTTGTCTTGGGGGTTATCAATGATTTCACAAAACTCAACCTTTGTTCCTCATGTGTCCATTTTCAAAACTTATGACTCCAAATCTCTGGAAGTCATTGCCTCTGAGGAAATATTCATCTTGGGTTTGACATCTTTTGCACTGTATCCCTTTTCAATTCTCCTTTCTCATGTAGGACAAATGGCACTGTGGGGTTTGGAATGAAGAGTTACGTCTTGCAGCATGTGTGTGTGTGGAGACCCTGGGCTCCTCCCTGTCCCCTCCCCTGTGCCCCTGGGTCGGAAGGTGGAGGAATAACCAGCAGAGATAAATGGGTATGGGTGAGGTTGTGGGTTGAATTCTATCTGCCCCAAATTCATATGTTGAAATGCTAACCCCCAGTAACTCAGAATGTGACCTTATTTGAAAATAGGTTTCTTGGGGATATAATTAGTGAAGATGAGGTCACACTGGAGTAGGCTGGGGCCCTAATTCAATATGATTGGTGTCTTCATTAAAAGAGGGAATTTGGAGACAGACACACACAAAAGAACTCCACATGGAGATTAAGGCAGAGGTATAGAAGCCAAGAAATGCCCAAAATTGCCAAGAAACCACCAAAGCTATGAGAGAGGCATGGGACGAATTCTTTCTCACAGCCCACAGAAGGAACCTATCTGGCCAGGCGCTATGGCTCGCGCCTGTAATCCCAGCACTTTGGGAGGCCAAGGCGGGCAGATCACCTGAGGTCAGGAGCTCAAGACCAACCTTGCCAACATGGTGAAACCCCATCTCTACTAAAAATACAAAATTAGCTGGGCATGGTGCCATGCATCTGTAATCCCAGCTACTCGGGGGGCTGAGGCAGGATAATCGCTTGAAACCAGGAGGTGGAGGTTGCAGTGAGCTAAGATCTCACCATTGCACTCCAGCCCAGGTGACAGAGTGAGACTCCATCTAAAAAAAAAAGGAACCTACCCTGCCAGCACTTTGATGTCGGACTTCTAGCCTCTAGAACTGTGAAACGATACATTTCTGTTGTTTAAGTCACCTAATTTGTGGTCTTTATTTTTATAGAAGTCCTAGGAAACTAATACAGGTGATTTGCTTATGATGTTTGTCTAAAGGTCTCTATTTACTTGAAAGGTGATATAGCATAGTGGTTAAATACTTGGGTTTTTAGAACCAGACACCCAGGCGAATAATCTGGGAAAATTACTCATCATCTCTAGGCTTCCAATTTCCTTAAAATAAGATAGAGAATATCATAAATCTAGACCTGATACTACTGTCATGAGGATTAAATGAGATAATGTATTTAAAGCACTAAGCCAAAGAAATACCTGACACATAGTAAACACTTGATGGGTGGTGTTTATTATAATGGTTATTATTAGTAATGATTGGCAACATTTACTGTTGCCCAAAGCCCCAAAGTGTCCTTTACTATCTATATTATAAAATATCTTCCCAGAGCACACTTAGGAAATGATTGAAATTTTCCCTTCCCTCTCACCCCTCCTCTCCAGGTTAATGGTCTGAGGCTCTGTTCCATCTCTGTCCCTTTCCAGGGATTTAATCTCAACCTCTCTCTCTCTGACATGAGACTTACATGATTGACACACAGGACCACCCACTTATCATTTACACTAGTGAAAGTAACATGGTTCTAAAAGCTGGGCGAGGATTTGAAGTGACCAGAATAGTTGCCAGGATCATGTATTCATTCATATACAAAAAACATATTTACTGAAAGCCAGTGGTCTAGGTGCAGGATCTGATTTAGTATGGATTATTTGTCAGTGTCTCCGGTGGGCAGGGGAAGGGTTGCAGCATGATAACTCCATAATAACTACCACTTACTGAAATGTATGTCAAGTGCCAGGCTAAATTGTCTCAGCACAATTATCCTTTAAAATTTTGCAGGGTTAGATGGTCCTGTCATGCCCATTTTATAGATGAGGAAATGGAAGCATGGAGCGATTAAAGCCATAGCTGGTTAAGGGCAGAATCAGAATTTGAACACATATTCCACAGACTCCAGAGCTTAAGCTTTTAACTCCTGTAAGTCACTGCCTCAGCGGCACCAGGAATCCACTGCGCTCAGGTGTATATTTGAAAAAGATTGTGAATGAGACAGAGAAAACCTGGTTACAGAATTAAATGCCAGTCTGTAAAGCAAACATACAATCAAAACCAAGCTAATGAAAAAACCAAAACCAAAACCCAATCCCCAAAACCCAGAATACAAAAACCTGACATGTGTTGGTTACTGGAGGAAAATAAATGTTTTCCTAATGTTTAAATTCAGCAACTGAACCTAAGATTTGTTTTAATTTTGCAATTGTTTTGAAGCTGCTAATCTGCCAGGCATATGGTGCAGGTAAGTTTTGCCAAGTCGTTCCTCAGAAGCATTTTATTATGATAATAATCACAAATGTGACCTCAGTCCTTTTATCCTGTTTATTCTCCACCGTTTCCTGTGGTAAGTGGTACTTCTGTACTTTGACAACCTCCTCCACCCGCATTTGTTTAGGGAAAGAATATTAATTAGTGATATTAAGGAGGCTATGGGCTGCAAATTAAATTTTGATAATGGAATTCCTTAGACTGTCTTTGCCCTCCAAGGCATCCTCTGTTTAAGCAGTTCAATTGAATATCATTATTAACATAAGTAATAATAATAATTAGCATTATTGCCTGCATCAGTTGTTATTCATGGAAAACTGCGAGCTCTTAAAAGTGCAAAATAGAGTCTCATTTTATGTTTATTTCCCTGTCATTTTTACTCTGCTCAACTCATAAGCTTGGCAGCTGGACCCCTTACGAGGTCCTTATTGGATTTTTTTTTTTGGAAAATAAAGAAGTTTCTTTATTCTCCCGTTTGAAAGAGGAGTCTGTCAGAGGTGGAAAACCTTCAATAGGCCAACTTTTATAATTTTTAATTTTTTAATTTTTTTTAGTGGCAGGGTCTTGCTGTGACATCCAGGCTGGAGTGCATTGGCACAATCATGTCTCACTGCAGCCTCAAACTCCTGGGTTCAAACGAGCCTCCTGCCTTAGGTCAACTTTCCTGAGTTGTCCTGAAGCTTTATTTGTGCACCGTAAGCCATTCAAGATTTTTCGCAAAACCTCTCCTGGTTTCCAGCATCTCTCTTTCCCAATCCATCATCTGGACACACTGAGAATCATGTTTCTATAAAGCAAGTCTGGCTTCCCAACTCCTTTGCTGAAAAACCTTGATAGGCTTCCCATTGCGCTCAGGATAAAATCCAGATTTCTTATCATGTCCAATGCTGTGACCCTTATTTCCTCATCTGGCTTTATCTCTCCTCACTCCATCTCCTTCTGCAGTCTGATCGTATTAAACTTGTTTTGGTTTTGCAGAGAGACTGTGCCACCTCACCTCAAGCTATACCATGTGCTGTAAATGAAATGTCCTCTCCTCCCTGATTCAGGCTTCAGTGTGGGCACCATGTCCTAGGAGCTTTCCTGTCTTCTCAGGTCCAAGGGTGGTGCCTAATGTTAATTTCAGGGCGGTATAAGACTGCAGACTATACGCGCTTCGTCCCCAAGCACTGGTAAATGAATGGCTTCGAATATTTTACACATAGGTCATAGTATGCTTCTGTTTCTCCCCTTCTTGGCTGTTTGGCTTAGAATAGGGGGCAATAAACTTTGGCCTGTGTGCCAAAACAATCAGCCATCTGTTTTTTAAAATATTTTTTAAAATTGAGGGAAAACTCAGTGGCATTTAGGACATTCACTTTTTTTCTTTTTTTTGAGACAATTTCACTCTGTCACCCAGATTCGAATGTAGTAATGTGATCTCGGCTTACTGCAGCCTTAACATCCTGGACTCAAGTGATCCTCCCACCTTAGCCTCCCGAGTAGCTGGGACTACAGGCATGTGCCACGACTCCCAACTGATTTTTGTATTATTTATTATATTTTATTTTGTTTTATTTTGAACAAAGGTGGATTGTCTCCACCTTTTAGTATTTTGTAGTCAGGGTTCTACCATGTGGCCCAGGCTGGTCTTGAACTCCTGAGCTCAAGCGATCCACCTGCTTCAGCCTCCCAAAATGCTGGGATTATAGGTGTGCACCACCACGCCTGGCCACATTTCCAGTTCTGTAACCATCACATCTACTTGGTTCCAGAACATTTTCATCACTTCAAAAAGAAAGCCCGTAACTGTTGAGCAGTTGTTCTCCATTTTCTTCTCCTCAGTCCTTGGCAACCACCAAGCTACTTTCTGTGTCTGTGGATTTGCCTATTCTGGACATTTTATATCAATGTAGTCATGTATTGTGTGACCATTTATTTACTTATTTATTTATTTATTTATTTATTTGAGATGGAGTCTCTCTCCATCACCCAAGCTGGAGTGCGGTGGTGCGATCTCGGCTCACTGCAACCTCCGCCTCCCGGGTTCAGGTGATTCTCCTACCTTAGCCTCCCTAGTAACTGGGATTACAGGCATGTGCCACCACACCCAGCTAATTTTTGTATTTTTAGTAGAGACGGGGTTTCGCCATGTTGGTCAGGCTGGTCTTGAACTGCTGACCTCAGGTGAGCCACCTGCCTCAGCCTCCCGAAGTGCTGGGATCACAGGCAGGAGCCACCGCGCCTGGCCTACGTGGCCTTTTGTGTCTGCTTCTTTCATTTAGCATATTGTTCTCCAGGTTTACCCACCTGGCAGTATGCATCCATGTTTCCTATTCATGGCTTAATACTATTCTGTTGGACGCATCTGCCACATTTTGTGCATCCATTCTTCAGTTGATTGATCTTTGGATTGTCTCCACCTTTTAGCTATTATAAATAGGGCTGCTGTGAACATTTGTGTACAAGTTTTTGTTTGAACTCCTATTTGTAATTGTTTTTGGCCCCAAAAGTCAAGTTGCTGGGTCATATGGCAATTCTATATTTAACCTTTTGAGGAGCCAGCAAACCCAATGCCTGTTGTTGCAAATCAAGTTTTATTGGCACACAGCCAAGGGCATTCCTTTACTTCTTGTCTATGACTGCTTCTGTGCTGCAATGGCAGAGAGTCAAGTAGTTGCAGCATATACTGTCTGCCCCCAAAGCCTCAAATATTATTTTTTATGGAGTTTTATGGAAGTTTGCTGAACTTTAACTTAGTATACCTGTGTTAAGCAATGTAGCCTGCAGGCCTTGAAGCCAGTTACAGCACTTTTTCAACAAAGATGGGGTAAGTACAGAAAAAAAAGTGTGTTCTCCTTAACCTGACTTATATATTCCTGATAATTTAGAATATTTTATGTGGATCTGAGGAGCCTGTTTTGAATATCAAAGGGTGAGGTCAAGTCTTGTGGGAAAAGTGGTCTGGAAAATTTCCTAGACTTTGGAGTCAGACTTTGTAGGTTAAGTCACTAAACCTCTCTGGGCCTCTGTTTTCTCATCCTTTAAATGGAGATGATTAGGCTCCCCATCTTGTAGGATGGTAGAGAGGATTAAATGAAGAAAATACTGGCGAAGTGCTTAAATGGTGCCTGGCATAAATATTAACTCTTATTAGGTGAAGCTCAGAGATCACCCAGGACAAATAAAGAAAATGGATCAATGAGCTAGTTTATCTCATGCCTTAGGATAAAATGCTCTACACCCCTCCTCTTAAAATTGTTTTGTAGTGTGATTTTATTTTGATATAGGATCTCACTCTGTTGCCCAGGTTGGGGTGCAGTGGCACGATCTTGGCTCACTGCCACCTTCGCCTCCCATGCTCCAGCAATCCTCCCACTTCAAACTCCTGAGTAGCTGAGAGTAGCATACCTTTAGCTAATTGTCTTATTTTTGTGTAGAGATGGGTCTCACTATGTTGCCCGGGCTGGGTAGCATGATTAAAAAAATTTTTTTTTGAGACAGAGTCTCTCGCTCTGTTATCCAGGCTGGAGTATAGTGACGCAGCCTCAGCTCACTGTAACCTCTGCCTCCTGGGTTCAAGCAATTCTCCTGCTTCAGCTTCCTGAGTAGCTGGGATTACAGGTGTGCACCGCCACATCTGACTAGCTTTTAAAAATATTTTTAGTAGAGATGGGGCTTTGTCATGTTGGTCGGGCTGGTCTTGAACTTCTGGCCTAGAATGACCCACCTGCCTCGACCTCCGAAAGTGCTGGGATTACAGGTGTGAGCCACTGTGCCCAGCCTGGGATAGTGTGATTTTTTTTTTATCATGATAAAAATATAGGTAACATAAAACCTTCCCCATTTAACTTTTTTTTTTTTTTTTTTTTTTTTTTAGACAGAGTCTGGCTTTGTTGCCAGGCTGGAGTGCAGTGGCGCCATCATGACTCACTGCAACCTCCGTCTCCTGGATTTAAGCAATTCTTCTGCCTCAGCCTCCTGAGTAGCTGGGATTACAGGCGTGCACCACCATGCCCAGCTAATTTTTGTATATTTAGTAGAGACGGGGTTTCAGTATGTTAGCCAGGATGGTCACGAACTCCTGACCTCGTGATCCGTCCACCTTGGCCTCCCAAAGTGCTGGTATTACAGGCGTGAGCCACCACTCCCGGCCTA
>NW_016809524.1:765492-780480 GCF_001698545.2 Rhinopithecus bieti | reverse complement strand
GCACCACCATGCCCAGCTAATTTTGTATATTTAGTAGAGACGGGGTTTCAGTATGTTAGCCAGGATGGTCACGAACTCCTGACCTCGTGATCCGTCCACCTTGGCCTCCCAAAGTGCTGGTATTACAGGCGTGAGCCACCACTCCCGGCCTATTTTAACCATTTTTTTTTTTTTGAGGCGGAGTCTCGCTCTGTCGCCCGGGCTGGAGTGCAGTGACCGGATCTCAGCTCACTGCAAGCTCCGCCTCCCGGGTTTACGCCATTTTCCTGCCTCAGCCTCCCAAGTAGCTGGGACTACAGGCGCCCGCCACCTCGCCCAGCTAGTAGAGACGGGTTTTTTTTTTTTTAGTAGAGACGGGGTTTCACGGTGTTAGCCAGGATGGTCTCAATCTCCTGACCTCGTGATCCGCCCGTCTCGGCCTCCCAAAGTGCTAGGATTACAGGCTTGAGCCACCGCGCGCGGCCTATTTTAACCATTTTTAAGTGTACAATTTTAAGTGTACAATTAAGTGGCATTAAGTACATTCACGTTGTACAACCATCACCACCATCCATCTTCAGAAACTTCTCATCATCTCAAACTGAAACTCTGTCCTTATTAAATACCAATTCCCCATCCCTCCATTTCCCCATCCCTGGGCAACCCCTGTTCTATTCTCTTTCTCTACGAATTCAGCTGCTCTAGATACCTCATATAAGTGGAATCATGTGATATTTGTCTTTCTGTGACTGGCTTATTTCACTTAGCATAGTGTCTTTAAGTTTCATCCATGTTGTAACATGTTTCAGAATTTCTTTGTGTTTTACACATATTATTTGTGTAAAACACAAATAATATGCTATTTACCACTGGAATCACTTTCAAGTGTACAGTTCAGTGGTATTAAGTGCATTCATATTGTTGGGCAACCATCACCACCATCCATCTCCAGAATATTTTTGTCTTAGAAAAATGAAACACAGGCCGGGCACGGGCTCATGCCTGTAATCTCAGCACTTTGGGAGGCCAAGGTGGGCAGATCACCTGAGGTCAGAAGTTCGAGACCAGCCTGACCAACATGGAGAAACTCTGTCTCTACTAAAAATATAAAATTAGCCGGACGTGGTGATGAATGCCTGTAATCCCAGACTCTCGGGAGGCTGAGGCAGGAGAATGACTTGAACTCAGGAGGCGGAGGTTGCGGTGAGCTGAGATTGTACCGCAGCATAGGCAACAAGAGTGAAATTCCGTCTCAAAATAATAATAATAGTAATAAAATAAAAATAAAACGCAGCTGGGCACAGTGGCTCAAGCCTTTAATTCTTGCACTTATATGGAGGCTGAGGCATGACGATCGCTTGAGACCAGGAATTTGAGATCAGCCTGAGCAACATGTTGAGAACCTGTCTCTACCAAGAAAAAAAAAAAAATTAGCCAGGTGTGGTGGCACGTGCATGGGAACACAGAGATGAATGCAGTTGGAGTAGAGCAAGACAGGAGAATGGTCTGAGATGGTGAGGAGACACATGAGACCCAGCTGTGCTGACCTGGTGAGATCCTGGGAGAGGAGTTTGGACTTCATTCCTGGTGGGATCAGAAGCCAGGGGAGGGTTGTCCACAGGAGAGTCACATGATCATCTTCACTGGTTGCTGTTGAAAAAGACGGTTCTACTCTTTGACCATTGGCTTTGTAAAGAGGTTTTCAAGGCTCAGAGATGGCTCATATTGTTATATTAGGAGAGGTTTGATGGTAGCCAACCTGGTAATGGATGTTCTGTTTCAGGTGCTATAAATGGGGCCACGCATCAAACCCATTGACTTTCTACTTCAGAGACCCCAAAAGCCATTCAACCCTAACCCTCAGTGCCCCTACATAAGGTTAGCCAGACATTGTTTATTGGGGTTACAGAGCAGATGTCTAAATCCTGCCTGGACTCATTTAAAGCAGTGAGCCTCGGGGCACCTTGCTCCTGCAAACATTTCAGAGCCAGGAAAGACTGACTGGGGATGAAGGATGCACCTGACTTCTTGGCATCTGCTGTTGCATTTTTGTTTTGATTGTTTGAATGATGCTTGGAGGAGAAAAAGGGAAAAAAGAGGCCGATAGGCATTTCCCTCTCACTTAATGTTCTTTCTTCTGGCCAAGGAAGGAAGGAAGGAAGGAAGGAAGCTAATATCTATTGAACAGCAATTCAGGGACTGGCCAATTATGGTTCCAAGTTACCTAATTTCATTCATTCATTCTACAAGAAATATTCATCGAGTGGCTTTATATGCCAGACATTGTTCTGGGCTGCAGGAATAAGCATTAAACACAATGGACAAAACCTCTTCTCTCTTGGAGCTGACTTTCTGACAAGGAAGACAAGACAGACATTAAACACGTAAGTACAAGTCAGGCAGATATGTCCTAGGAGGAAAAACCAAGCTGAGTAATGACATGGAGAGAATGTGGACTATTTTATGTGGGAGGGGGACACTGATCAGGGAAGGTCTCTTTGCAAAAGTGATATCTGAGCAGAGAACTCAAGCAAATAAGGGAGAGAAGCACCAGACTTTCTGTGGATTTGGACATTGTTATTTCTTCTTAGATAAGAGTCTACTGAGAATTGGAGGAATTAAATGACTCTTTCAAGATCAGAAGATAGTGGTAGCAGTAGCAGCAGCAGTAGTAGTAATAGATAAATTTTATTATGCTTGTCCTATGCCAGGCACTAGATGAAATATTTATTTCTATCACCTCATTTAATTCTCACAACAAATCTACAAGGTAGATATCATTATTGTTATTCCCATTTTATAAATGACACCGAGGATCACAGAAGTGATATCACTTAGCTAAGGTCACACAGCTAATAAAGGAGAAGCAGAGATTCAAACCCAGGTTCATTAGTCTCCAGGACACTATAACCATTTACTAGCCCATAGCTGATGAAGCTGAGATATGGAGTGAAGCTTCTATCTGAAAACCCTTCTTTTCCAATAGGCCAGTTCAACTCCCAACTTTCAATGGAGTACCCGGTACTTTGATTAGACCCTGGCATAGGGTTAGTTAGGTGGGTATTGAGGGCCTTCTAAATAAGGGAGTAGTGCATTTGGATCTGTGACCACAGACACTTTGAGTCCCACCATCTGTGATCTGCACAGAGACCTTCCTGTGACCAATTATTGTGAGTCAAGAGCTCAGGTGTCCAATAAAAGTTCATAGGGAGCTACCCTTCTCTTGAAAGAAATGGGTTATAGAGCTCTATTGGCCTGGGATGTGCAGCTCCATTGGTCCCTGATTTGGGGAGAAAGACTACAAACATGTGATCCAGATATATGGATGTGTATATGCCTCTTAGCGAGAATGCAATTGATTTTCTAAGTCTATGGAGCTATGCACACAGCTATAGCTTTCATTTGCTCACTCATTCTGTGCTGTGCCTGCTAGTGTGTTACATTCTGAGTCTGCAGCAATGAGCAGGCAAGGTCCCTGTCTTCCTGTTGAATACATTATAAAGGGGAGAATGAGGGAGTGGTGTGTGAAGAAGGAGAAAATAAAGCAGATGAATAAATGAACAAGATCATCTCAGATGGTGAGAGTGCCATGAGGCATTGCCACAGAGAGACACTGGGATGTCTGCTCATATTGAGTGGTCAGTGGAGGCCCCTCTGAGTGGAGCCAATTGAACAGAAGGGAAGAGAGGACCGGCTATGAGCGGTTCCGCAGAAAAGCATTTCAGGTGCCGGCAACATCTCAGTAACAGACAGAAGACTGGGTCCAGGGGTAAGTGCCTTAAGGGCTGTGATAATTAGGTGGATACACAGAGTATTTTGCTGAGACTTGCAAAAATGAAACCAGAGGGAATGCCAGCATGAAAAACATGAGATTTCCAGTCTGTGACTGCTAAAAGTCCCAGACTCTTTATTTATAACTTATGAACCATGGGAGAACATTTAAAGAACGTGGTTCAAGAGAAGAACTAGCTAGCAGAGAAGATTTTTAAAAATACACCTTAAAAATAATTTTATGATGGGAAATTCCAAATGTATATGAAAGTAGAAGAATAGCACAATGAATTCTCAGGACTCACTACCTGACTTCAACAATGGCCAATTCATGCCCAGTTTTGCTTATACCTCTACCTGTTTTCCCCACATACATTACTTTGAAGCTAATTCCAGTCACTAACATTTCATCTGTAAACATTACAGTGTGTATCTTGAAAAGATAAACTCTTAAAAACCCAGGCAAAATACCATCAGTACATCCCAAACATTAACAATAATTCCTTACAACATCAACTATCCAGTCACTGTTCAGATTACTTACTGCCTGATACGTTTTTTTCTTTGTTTTTTATTCTCATTTTACTTTAAGTTCTGGAATACATGTGCAGAATGTGCGGGTTTGTTACATGTGCCATGGTGGTTTGCTGCACCTATCAACCCGTCATCTAGGTTTTAAGCCGAGCGTGCATTAGGTATTTGTCCTAATGCTCTCCCTCCCCTTACCCCCCATCCCCCAATAGGCCACGGTGTGTGATGTTCCCCTCCCTGTGTCCATGTATTTTCGTTGTTCAACTCCCACTTATGAGTGAGAATATGTGGTGTTTAGTTTTCTGTTCCTGTGTTAGTTTGCTGAGAATGATGGTTTTCAGCTTCATCCATGTCCCTGCAAAGGACATAAACTCATTCTTTTTCATGGCTGCATAGTATTTTGTAGTGTACCTGTGCCAACATTTTCTTTATCTAGTCTATCATTGATGGGCATTTGGGTTGGTTCCAAGTCTTTGCTATTGTAAATAGTGCTGCAATAAACTCTGTCACCCAGGCTGAAGTTCAGTGGCACAATCTCGGCTCACTGCAACCTCTGCCTTCTGGGTTCAAGTCATTCTTGTGCCTCAGCCTCCCCAGTAGCTGGGATTACAGGTGCATGCCACCACACCTGGCTAGTTTTTGTATTTTTAGTAAAGACAGGGTTTTGCCATATGGTCAGGATGGTCTTGAACTCTTAGCTTCAAGTGATCTGCTGCCTTGGCCTCCCAAGGCCAAGGGATTACAGGGATGAGCTTCCACTTCCGACTCTGCCTAATACATTTTTAAGATAGTTTCTTTGAATCAGAATCCAACTAAAGTCCTACACACAGTGATTGGCTCATGTGTCTTTTAATCTATAGGTTTCCCCTTCAGTTCTTTTATTGCTGGAAAAATAGGTTATTAATCTTGTATAATTCAAAATGTGGTCAGTGAACCAGGATCATCAGCATCACCTGGGAACTCAGTAGAAATGCAGCATCTCAGGCCCTATCCCAGACCTCCTGGGTTAGAAACTACATTTTCACAAGGTCCCTGGGTATTTTGTATGCACATTAAAGTTTGAGAAACACTGCTGTAGAGTCCTCCACAGTCTAGACATTGCCAGTTGCATCTCTGTGGTGTCCTTTAGTGCATTCCTTCATCTTCCTTCTTCCTTTCCTTTCCTTTCTCTTCCTTCCTTCCTTCCTTCCTTCCTTCCTTCCTTCCTTCCTTCCTTCCTTCCTTCCTTCCTTCCTTCCTTTCTTGTTTGAGTTGGAGTCTCGCTCTGTCACCAAGGCTGGAGTACAATGGGGTGATCTTTGGCTCACTGCAACCGCTGCCTCCTGGGTTCAAGCAATTCTCCTGCCTCAGCCTCTTGAGTAACTGGGATTACAGACACCCACCACCACGCCCTGCTAATTTTTGTATTTTTAGTAGAGACGGGGTTTCACCTTATTGGCCAGGCTAGTCTCTTGGCCAGGCTGGTCTCGAACTCCTGACCTCCGGATCCGCCCGCCTTGGCCTCCCAAAGTGCTGGGATTACAGGCGTGAGCCACCGCGCCCGGCCCTTTTTCCATATTTCTGTAAGTTGATAAGTTGGATCTATAAATTTTTATCAGATTTAGGTCTGATTTTTTTCTTCTTTTTTTTTTTTTAGCAAGACCACTTTGTAGATTGTTATGTTTGTCTATGAGGAGGTAACTGGTATCTGGTTATCTCCCATTTTGTTTTTATTTTTTTTAATTTTTTTATTATTTATTTATTTATTTAATTTTTGAGACAGGGTCTTGTTCAGTTGCCCAGGCTGGAGTGCAGTGGCATGATCATGGCTCACTGCAGCTTTGACCTTGCAGGCTCAAGCAATCATCCTACCTCAGCCTCCTGAGTAGCTGGCACCACAGGCATGAACTAACATACCCGATTCGTTTTTTAAAAAACTAATTTGTAGTGATGGGGTCTCGCTGTGTTGCCTAGGCTGGTCTGGAACTCCTGGGCTCAAGTGATCCTCCCACCTTGGCCTCCTAATTTGCTGGGACTACAGGCATGAGCTACTGTACCCAGCCTCATTTGTGATGTTATCTATCTGCTGTATGATAATGTCTCGATCCATGAATTCATTAAGGGTTGCAAAACAGAGCAAGGCTTTGACTTGAGTGGATCCAGTTTATTTTGGAAGTGAATAATTCTCTAATTTTTATTCACCGTTTCTATAAAATTAATGGTATATTGCACCAATTATGTGCCAGGAACTGTTCTAAGGGCTTTACATAAATGAATGCATTTATTGATCCTCACAAAAATCTTTAAAATCGTGTATTCATTTCCTATTGCTGCTGTAACAAATTGCCACAAACTTAGTGGCTTGGAACAATCCAAATTATTATCTTACAGTGTTGGAGGTCAGAAGTCCCAAAGAGGTCTCACTTGGTTAATATCAAGGTGTTGACAGGGCTGCATTATTTCTAGAGGCTCTGGGGAGAACCTTTGTCTCTTCCAGATTCTAGAGACCACCTGCATTCCTTGGCTTGTGGCCTCTTTCTCCATATTCAG
This sequence comes from Rhinopithecus bieti, assembly GCF_001698545.2. Classification (NCBI taxonomy): domain Eukaryota; kingdom Metazoa; phylum Chordata; class Mammalia; order Primates; family Cercopithecidae; genus Rhinopithecus; species Rhinopithecus bieti. The sequence goes on along the minus strand of NW_016809524.1, from coordinate 773,670 downwards.
AGCTACTAGCATAGCATCTTTAAATCTCTCTCTGATTCTCTTCTTCCTCCCTCTTCCAGACTTAAAGACTCTTTTGATTACATTGGGTCTACATGCATAACCTCCTGGTTTTAAGATCAACTTTGATTCCATCTGCAACCTTGATTCCCTTTTGCTGTAGAATCCAACATATTCATAGGTTCCAGGAATTAGGACACAGACATCTCTGAAGGGACATTATTCTGCCGGCCACAACTAGGCTCTTTGGTTCCTGTTTTACAGACAAGGAAACTGAGAAACATCGAGGGGAAATAACTCACCCAAATTCACGCAGGTCCTAACTGGTGGAGCTTGGATACAAACAGAGAAGAGTCTGGCTCCAGAGTCCATGCTTTGAACCCAGCAGATGTGAGATCACTTAGTACTCAACACCGAATTTCCTCTGAGACCTTGATCTTGCCAATCAATGAGCATATGTTTTTAGGAACATTGAGTCCTGTGGTTGTCAGGGGATTTTTGCACACAAATGTTAACCAGTGAATTCACTGTTCTTTCCAATGGTAAGTTAGTGTTTGCCTCCTAAAAGGTGGTACCAGTGGGCTTGTCCTTGGTTCAGTCTGTTTCTTCTTAGACCCAGTCAGTTATCCACTGAATTAACCCCATGCTGGATCCTAACCTTTTTTTGGTACATGTACCCTTTTGGCATCTGGCAGAGTCCATGACCTCCTTCCGAGAACAATATTCTTTTTTTGTTTTTGGAGTAGATATGTTTATTAATGGATAATTACATTAGCTTTCTGGGCAACAAATCTAAATATGTCTACTTATATTGATCTTCTATTCAACTCAAACTGAATAACATAACTTGTTCTCAATATAACTTACTTATTTTTTAAAGCATTTTTGCATGCTCTTATTTAAACTGAGATCTTCTTGGTGTCAGACCTTTATCTCAAACTATAGGTAAATATGTTTACAATTATAAATCTGCTAGTAAACATATTATCTAACTTCTTCCACTTAGTAATCTTCATATTAGACAACTATAGCTTAAGTATCATCATACTAATCACACTCAAATTTTCCCTATTGCCTTAAAGATTCCTTTTGGCAGTTTGTTTGTTTAAATTAAGACCCAAAATTCACATATTTCCTTTTTTGTATGTATAACTCTTTCTAATTCCAAAACAATATTTAACCATTAGCACTTTTTATTTTTGGTCCATTCAGTTTTGGGAAAAGGTTATTTAGGCTATGAAATATTCTGTACTAGATTTGATTGACTGTTCTTCGTAATATCGTTTAAATTATTTATCTATGCAAAAAATAAAGTGCATAGAATTACAAAGGAAACCAATTATACTAAAATATGGTTATCAAAATATAAAAAAACTCACCAAATTTGTGTCTAAGTAATATGTAAATCTTTACTAATGCATCAAATTACAAGATTTAGTGGTGACATAACTATATAATTCTAATTAGTGATGCACACGTACAAGATAATGAGATGTCTGCTATGATTGTAATGAGATATGAAAATACCGTGAATTATATGGGTGACAAGAGTCACAGATATTGCAAATACTACTGTGGTTTGTTGCCTCCATTTATAATTGAAGGAAATGCTAAATTTCAGTTAGAAATCAGAGAAAATGAGGGTGTTTCTATTTTCCCAGGCAAGTTTAGGGACCCTCTGAATTCTATCCACAAACCTCAAGTTGGGAGCCCTGGCCTGGTACCCCGCTGGTTTGTGCGGCTTATTTTGTATATTTTTTTTCTCTCTCTCTGTCTTTTTTTTTTTGGAGACAAAGTCTCACTTTGTCACCCAGGCTGAAGTGCAGTGGCACAATCAGAGCTGGCTGCAACCTCCGTTTCCTGGGCTCAAGCAATGCCCCTGCCTCAGCCCACAAAGTAGCAGGGACTACAGGCGTGAGTCACCACGCCTAACTAATTTTTGTAATTTTTTGTAGAGATGGGGTTTCACCATGTTGCCCAGGCTGGTCTCAAACTCCTGAGCTCAAGCAGCCCACCCGCCTCGACCTCTCAAAGTGCTGGGATTACAGGCGTGAGCCACTGCGCTGGGCCTATTTAGTATTTTCCTTGGTTTGATAGAGTCTAGCAAATATCTGTTGAGACCCCACTGTGGGCAAGGCATGTGCTGGGGACTTGGGAAAGAGCACTGAACACACAGAGCTGGCCTTCAAGGAACAGATAGGTTTCTTTTAAGCCTTTCCCGCCTTCCTTCCAGTGGGAAAGTGTCTTCACCCTTCAGTGTAATTGCAAGCTCCTTGAAGGCTGGGAGTGGTTCTAAGCCCCTTCTCTTGTCAGACCTCAGATGCTAGGCATTGAAGAAACAGGAGGTTCAAAGGTCAATGTTTACACAAAACGATTTTCAGTCGTGTATGGAAAAAAAGCATTTTCTTATTTAACAATTAAACATTTACGTTAATGCAGATAAGAAAATATATAGAACTCAGCTGGGTGTGATGGCTCACACTTGTAATCCCAGCACTTTGGGAGACTAAGGTGGGAGAATTGCTTGAGTCCAGGAGTTCCAGACCAGCCTGGGCAACATAGTGAGAACCTATCTCTTAAAAAAATAAAAGACAACATATAGAACTAGCCATCTTAATACATAAAATGGGTTATTATTGCCTAGGATGAGGACTTTTCTTCTTTTTATCATTGTGCTGAAAATGACATGACATTGTGCTTACCGTCTTCACCATTTTATAGTGTACAGTTCGGTTGTGTTAAGTATATTCACGTTGTTGTGCAATACATCTGCAGAAGTATTTCATCTTGCAAAACGGAAACTCTAGACCCATTAAACACTAAATACCTCCAGCCCTTGGCAACCACAATTCTACTTCCTGTTTCTAGGAGTTTGACTACTTTAGATACCTCATTGGAGTGGAATTGTTCGGTATTTGTCCTTTTGTGACAGGCTAATCGCATAAAGTCCTCAAAGTTTGTCTATGGTACAGCACGCCACAGGATTTCCCTTTCTCTCTCCCGCTTTTTTTTTTTTTTTTTTTTCAAGACAGGCTTTCACGCTGTCACCCAGGGTGGAGTGCAGTGGCATCATCTCGGTTCACGGCAACTTCTGCTCCCCAGGCTCAAGTGATACTCCCACCTCAGCCTCCTGAGTAGCTGGTACTATAGGCGCACACCACCATGCCTGGCTTTTTTTTTTTTTTTTTGGCATATTTTTGTAGAGACATGGTCTCACCATGTTGCCCAGGCTGGTCTCAAACTCCTGAGCTCCAGCAATTGGCCCACCTCAGCCTCTCAAAGTGCTGGGATTATGGGCGTGAACCACTGCACGTGGCTGAATTTCCCTCTTTTTAAAGGCTGAATAACATTCCACTGTACGTAGATATCAGATTTTCAGTATCCTTTCATCCGTCAATGGGCATTTGGGCTGCTTTCACCTCTTGATTATTGTGAATAACACTGCAATGAACATGGGTGTGCAAATATTTATTTGAAATCCTGCTTTCAAATTTTGGGGGGATATACCCAGAAATGGAATTTCTGGATCATATGGTATTTCTATTTTTAACTTTTCGACGAGTTTCCATGCCGTTTTCTATAGCAGCTGCACCATTTTCATTCCCACCAACTGTGCACAAAAGTTCCAATTCTTCACATCCTCGCCAACACTTTTTATTTTCTGTTCTTTTTAATTATGGCCATCATAATGGGTGTGAGGTGATATGGGATGAGGGTATTTAAAGATAATATTGAGTAAATAATAGTAGAGGTGCTACATAGAAATGGCAAAAATGAAAGTGCACCAATGCATGAAGTTTGGAAACCTCTTTTTTTTTTTGGAGAGAGTCTCTGTCACTCAGGCTGGAGTGCAGTGGCATGATCTTGGCTCACTGCAACCTCCACCTACCAGGTTCAAGTGATTCTCCAGCCTCCCAAGTGGCTGGGATTACTGACACCTGTCACCATGCCCAGCTAATTTTTGCATTTTTAGTAGAGACAGGGTTTCATCATGTTGGCCAGGCTGGTGTCGAACTCCTGACCTCAGGTGATCCACCTGCCTCATCCTCCCAAAGTGCTGGGATTAGAGGCGTGAGCCACCATGGCTGGCCTGGAAAACTCTTGATCAGACAACTTCTAAAGCTGCCTAAAGTGTGGTCTGTGGTCAGTAATGGCCTGATAACTGTTCCTTGTCTGAGACCAGATAATACAGAACTTGAGGGTACCTGTTTAGATGAATAGCAATTTAACATTGCTAAAACATCTAAACGCATGATTGTCATTCTATCAATTTGCTTTTATTGTATTTTATGAAAGCATTGGCCCATGATTGGCAAAGAAAAGAAAACAAAGCAGACTGGCCCTGCAGCACAGTTTGGGAAGCTCTACAGTGCCACCCAAGCTTGGCAACGAACGTAACTGCCAAACTTGTTTTGGCCTCAGATTTTCCATCTGTAAAATGGGGATAAGAAAAAGAAAGCCTAGTCTTTATTTTATTTATTTTGTTTTATTTTTGAGACAGAGTCTGGCTCTGTTGCCCAGGCTGGAGTGTAGTGGTGTGATCTTGGCTCACTACAACCTCCACCTCCTGGGTTCAAGCGATTCTTGTGCCTCAGTCTCCTGAGTAGCTGGGATTACAGTCTTGTGCCACCATGCCCAGTTAATTTTTGCATTTTTAGTAGAGATGGAATTTCACCATGTTGGCCAGGCTGGTCTTGAACCCCTGACCTCAAGTGATCCGCCCACCTCGAGCTCCCAAAGTGCTGGGATTACAGGCGTGAGCCACTGCGCCCGGCTGGGAGCCCAGTCTTGATTGTTGGCAGCTAGTAGCTGGCTTGGTACTATTGCTAGGCTGTGATATTCCCTACTTAAGCAATTTCACAGGACGGTCACACTGGAAGATGTCATGCTGACCATGATGAAACAAGAGAAAAACAAGACAGTCTGTAATGAATCCTATCTAAGCATGAAAGTATGAGCAGTGGGCAAACCACAAAAAGATGGGCAGACACATCCCTTTCTTCTGACTGACACATGCAGTTACCACTGCTTTACCAATGACAACTTTAGCCCCACTCTATTCCTCCTGCCTCCTACATAAAAATTATGATGATACCCAGCCATAGAATTAATCCTGCTTTCTACCAGCTAACCAGAATCCTATAACAAGCCCCCCAACACACTCTTACTGGGACACAGCTCCCACTCCCTGTGGTGTGTGGTCTCCCTTGTTGCAATGGGTTACTAAACCCATTTCTGTTCAACTACAGGTGTGTTTCCGGTAGCTTCTGGCTGATGAGCATGATGGGAATAATAATAATAGATGGCTGTAGGATTAAATGAGTTCATGCATGCAACGTGCTTAGAGTGATGCCTGACTCCAAGTAAGGCTTAGTCAAATGTTAGATATTATTATTATTTGGAACAGGGTCTTGCTGTGTTGCCCAGGCTGGAGTGCAGTGGTGTGATCATGGCTCACTGCAGCCTCAACCTCCTGGGGTTAAGCAATACTCCCACCTGAGGGTTACTCCTAAGTAGGTGGGACTACAGGTTTGAGGCACCATTACTGGCCTATTATTAATAATATTATTATCTTTGTCTCCCATAGTGATGGGCACCACATCTTGCCATAGAAAGACCCCATACTTGCTGGGCACTTTGGCTCATGCCTGTAATTCCAGCATGTTCAGAGGCCTAGGCAGAAGTATTACTTGAATCCAGGAGGTTGAGACCAATCTGGGCAACACAGTAAGACCTAGTCTCTGCAAAAATTAAAAAATTAGCCAACTGCAGTGGTGCAAATCTGTGGTCCCAGCTACCCGGGAGGCTGAGGTGGGAGGATTGCTTGAGCCCAGGAGGTTGGGGTTTCAGTGAGCTGTAATTGTGCCACTACACTCCAGCCTGTGTGACAGAGCGAGACCCTGTCTCAAAAAACTGAAAGACACATCCCACACTTGTGGGGACACCAAATTTGTGGATTGATTGGGATAGTGTATTCATCATCTATTGTTGTGTAAAAAACTACCCCAAATGTAGTAGCTGAAAACAACAAATACCTATTAGCTCACAGCTTCCGTGGGTCAGGAATCCAGGAGCAGCTTAGATGGGTGTTTCTGACTCAGGATCTCTCATGACGCTGCAGTCAGGCTGCTGGCTGGAGCTGCTGTCGCACTGGGACTCAACCAGAGGAGGCTCTGCTCCCAAGTTCATTCACACGGGGGCTGTTCCTGCCTATGTGAACCTTGCCATTGATGGCTTGAATGTCTCTGCAACATGGCAGCTGGTTTCCAAGAGAGAGAGAGAGAGAGAGAGAGAGAGCGAGCAAGCACAACCCTCTTCTATTCATGGTGCAGACTAGCCCCAGCCTGTGCGTGGTAGGAGATGCCACACACGGGGATGAATACCTGAAGACGGGAATAATTGGGGACCATCTGCAGGTTGGCTGCCATGGAGGGCCTCCCTGTTCCTCCAAGTGTCCTCCAACTTTTCCCTCATGGCTTCAACTTTTTTTTTTTCTTTTGAGATGGAGTCTCGCTGTCACCCAGGCTGGAGTGCAGTGGTGTGATCTCAGCTGACTGCAACTTCCGCCTCCCAGGGTCAAGGGATTCTCCTGCCTCAGCCTCCCGAGTAGCTGGGACTATAGGCACATGCCGCCATGCCCGGCTAAGTTTTTGTACTTTTAGTAGAGATGGGGTTTCACCCTGTTAGCCAGGATGGTCTCGATTTTCTGACCTGGTGATCCACCTACCTCCGTCTCCCAAAGTGTTTGGATTACAGGCGTGAGCCACTGCGCCCAGTCAGGCTTCAACTTTAATTTAGACCAAGAAGAATCTCCATTCTCTCTGAATGGAGCTTGAGAGACAAATACACAAGAAATGAGTGTGAGTATAGCTGGGGTGGGATGGGTCCTACAGGTGTCGGAAAAGCAGAAATCTTGTCCTGTCTGTTGACGTTTGTCAAGGCCTCTGCAGGGACAGGCTCCTGGGAGACTCTGCAGTCAGCTGCGTTTCCAGAGGGGGAAGAGACACACGCTTTCTCTCTCTCCTTTTCTCTTCCTCTCTCCCTCCTCCCTGCAGCAAGAGTGTTGAATCCCTCTGACTGACAGTGTCAGATTGTCTTATCAAAACATAAGTCTGGGACTGCACTGTGATTGGCTGTGCAGAACCATTGTGGGGCTGGAGAATTCTTCTCCGAGGGAAATGATTATAAGGCATTTTAAGAACAGCAAGCTGAATGCTACGCACAGCTGGCAGTTCTTGTTTTTGACAAGTAATAATTGCCTCAGGTGCAACGGGAAGTGGGGGTGGGGGGGAGCTCTGTGAGTTTATTTTGAGAGGAGGCTCAGTGCACAGAGGTTGGGCTCTGGACAAGGAGAGGTGAGTGGGAGCAACTTCGCTCAGGGGGTCTCAGATTGACTCCATCTGGAGCTGAAGGAGCATCTGGGGTGGCCCTGAGTGATAGTATGTTTCCTTCTGTGCCCCTGGAAACACCTTCTGCCATCTGAGTGGGGAGACGGGGTGACTTGTGATTGTAGGAAGTCCAGATGCTCTGAGCAAACTGACCCAAAGCAGCACCTGTCCTGCATGGGGGCCCAGCCCTGTGAGGGTGACGCGTGAAGGGCCTTTGTGCTTAGAGAGCCCTGGAACCACTGTACTCTTAGCTAGACACTTGCTACCCAAAGTGTGGTGCCTGGGCCGGGAGCACCAGCACCGCTTGGGAGCTCGTAAGGAAAGCAGAGGCTCAGGTCCCCCTCAGGGACCTGCAGAATCCAAATCTGCCTTTTGATTTTTGTTTTGTCTTTTGTTTTGAATTTTTTTTGAGACAGGGTTTCACTCTGTCATCCAGGCTGGAATTCAGGGGTGCAATCATGGCTCACTGCAACCTCGCACTCCTGGGCTCAAGCGTTCCTCCCATGTCAGCCTCCTGAGTAGCTGGGATCACAGGTACACACCAACATGCCCAACTAATTTTTTTTTTTCTTTTTTGAGACAAAGTTTCGCTCTTGTTGGCCAGGCTGGAGTGCAATGGCATGATCTCGGCTCACTGCAGCCTCTGCCTCCCAGGTTCAAGCGATTCTCCTGCCTTAGCCTCCAGAGTAGCTGGGATTACAGGCCTGTGCTACAGTGCCTGGCTAATTTTATATTTTATATATAAAATTATATATATAATTTTTCTCTGCCTCCCAAAGTTCTGGGATTTGTA
>NW_016809524.1:760379-765100 GCF_001698545.2 Rhinopithecus bieti | reverse complement strand
GGGGTTTCACCCTGTTAGCCAGGATGGTTTTTATCTCCTGCATGAGCCACTGCACCCATTACATTTTTTTTTTAGGCTTCAAAAAAGAAAATGGGCACTGCTATGCAAAGGAGAAGCTGGAATGAATGCCAGGCAGTCAAAAAGCCAACTGTTTTTGATGATCGGAGTGCTGGCTACAGAGGGAGCTCATTTTCTTTTTTGAAAATATATTTAAATGTTTTTTATAAGGCCGAGGTGGGCAGATCACCTGAGGTCAGGAGTTTGAGACCAGCCTGGCCAACATGGTGAAACCCCGTCTCTACCAAAAATACAAAAATTAGCCAGGCATGGTGGCGGGCGCCTGTAATCCCAGTTACTCTGGAGGCTGAGGCAGGAGAATCACTGGAACCCGGGAGGCAGTGTTTGCGGTGAGCCGAGGTTGTACCACTGCACTCCAGCCTGGGCAACAGAGTGAGACTCTGTCTCGGAAAAAAAAAAATTACAGATTTAGGGGGTACAAGTGAAGGTTTCTTATACACCTGTTCTGGGATTTTAGGGTAAACATCACCTGAATAGTGAACACTGTACCCAATAAGTAATTTTTCACTTCTCATTCCCCTCCCACTCTCCTACCTTTTGGAGTCTCCAATGTCTATTATTCCGCTCTGTATGTCCATGTGTACCCTTTATTTGGGGCTCATTTTCTTTTCTTTTTAAATAACCTTCATTTAAAAAAAGTTAATATGTGCATTATCGGAAACTGAAAAACACAAGAAGCAAGGAACAAAGTCATCTACAATCACAAGCAGTGGAACTCATTCTCTTTTTTATTTTTTTTTTGAGACGGAATCTCTGTCGCCCAGGCTGAAGTGTAGTGGTGTGATCTGCTTACTGAAACCTCTGCCTCCTGGGTTCTAGTCATTCTCCTGGCTCAGCCTTCCGAGTAGCTGGGATTACAAGTGCCCACCACTATGCCCAACTAATTTTTGTATTTTTAGTAGAGACCAGGTTTCACCATGTTGGCCAGGCTGGTCTCAAACTCCCGACCTCAAGTAATCCGCCTGCCTCAGCCTTCCAAAGTCCCAGATTACAGGCGAGAACCACCGTGCCTCGCCCAGAACACATTCTCTTCATGTGATTTTGTGTCAATGTGGAGAGATATTCAACAAGGACGTGGAGTCTATCAGACTTTGCATTGCCCCATTTTCTTGTTTACTAGTTTGATGCTTGCTCTTTGAAGATGTCTTGGCTTATGAAGGCCCATGTACATTCTGGAAGACTGTCATGGAGCCGGGGACCAAGTCCTGTGGCTGAGAGGATAAAGGACTCTGGCCCAGTCTGGAACTGATCACTTCAGAGTAACATGATGGGGTAGTTCATGGACTTTCACGTCAGACCAAGCTGGGTGTAAAGCCAGGAGCTGCCACTCAGCAGCTGTGCGACCTCAGGCAAGATGCTGTGCACTCCCCTTCCCCCAGAGAATGGCCTCTGCCTGGTCTGCCTTGTTGAGCTGTTGCACAGGAGCTCGTGGATTAAGATGTGTAACATGTTCAGCGTAGGGCTTGGCACATTACAGTCAGTGCTGAATAAAGGCTAGTCATTAATATTATGTTGACAAATTGTTTTATTTTATATGATTTAAAGATAGGCTTTGAGGTGATGCTGGGGGAGAGTGTGGATGGGAAATCTGATAATTTTGGGAGTTTGAGGAAGACACTCCTAGAAGAAGGTGGTAATAAAACTGAAAAGCTCTACAGAGCCCTTATGAGGTTTCGTTTTCTTTCTTTCTTTTTTTCTTTTTTAAAAAGTTGAAGTGGAGTCTCGCTCTGTTGCCCAGGCTGGGGTGCAGTGGCGTGATCTCGGCTCACTGCAACCTTTGCCACCCAGGTTCGAGCAATTCTCATGCCTCAGCCTCCCAAGTAGCTGGGACTACAGGCACACGCCATCAAGCCAGCTAATGTTTTTGTATTATTAGTAGAGATGGGGTTTCGCCATGTTGGCCAGGCTGGTCTCGCGCTCCTGACCTCATGTGATCCACCCGCCTCAGCCTCCTAAAGTGCTGAGATTACAGGCGTGAGCCACCGCGCCCTGCCTCCTTATGAGGTTTCTATGTGGTTCTTCACTTAGTTCCAGGACACTCTTCCCTGGCCAGCAGTAAATCAGGAAGACAACAGTCCCTAGAGCTGGGGTGGGGGTAACACAGGATGTTTGCAAAAGGGTTGCAAAAGGGTTGGATATTTCAGGAGAAAATCACCAATTTTGTCTTTAAAAAATCAGCCAATTAACCAACAAACCATGTGACCGCAGATAAATGTTGTTTCCTATCCAGCTCAATTTCCTCATCTCTAAAATGAGAGAGTGTATCCTTTATTCCCTCCATGCCAGGAACTAACTGAGAAGTAGAGATAGCTATTTGATAACCATCAAAATAAGAGCTTTCTTCTGGTGCACCTGCACTGGAGAACATCCACATAAAACTATAGTAACTGATATGCCATGAAGAAAATGAGCTGTGGCAACCAGAGCAGATCTGAGTGAGACAGGGAGCTCGAGATACAGCATTTAAGCTCTGAGCTGAAGGAGTAGCTGGAGGTGAGTGCATTCAGCCAAGGGGTCAGCATATGCAAAGATCCTGTGGCAGCCTGGAGGAACTGAAAGAAAGCCAGTGTGGCTGAAGGGAGAGCAGGTGTAAACCCTCTTACATCAAACCTTGTGAGCCCTATGGAAGATTGCACATGTTGCCCAAAGATTGAAGGGTTTTAAGCAGGAGCTTAACATCGGCATATTAGCAGGAGCTCACTCCGGCAGCAGGGTGGAGATGTGATGGATCTCTCCTTTTTGGAAAGGATCACATTGTAACCCTTCTCCTGCCAAATTCTCTTTCCCTCGTATGGGCTGTATTTGTTTGTGAGATGAAGAGCAAGAACAGAGTGGTGGTAGATGAGGGCGGCTAGCAGATCTACCAGAATGGCAGGGCATTTGAGAGCTGAATGGAGAATGGGTGTAATCAAAAGAAAAAAGGTGGAAAGATCTGGCTTGATTCCTTTTGCCAGAAATGATTATACTATACATTCCTACTTTAACACTGATTTTGTGTGAAAGGTATATTAGTCCCTAGGCTGAGTTCTCCGCCCAGGGGTGGTACAAGAATGTGAGAAGCAAATACCCTCTCCAGGAGATAAAATTCTAGTGGAATTTTTATGTTATGTCTCAGGTCCCTTGACATGAATTGGCTTTGTTCAGCTGTCAGACAAAAACCCAATGCAACCGTTAATTTGTGGTGGCCTTGGATGACGGGTGAAAGTATTAGTCTGTAGCTTAAAACCTCAACAGCGTGTCCTTCCTCCTCCAAAGTGGTAATTAAACACGGTCAGATGTGACTCTTACCAGGGTGTTTAGTTCTGCTGGGGAAGGTTTCTGAATTAGAGATGATGACTGTAAAATGTTTGTGGGTTGAAAGTCCTTTCTTGGGTATAGAGAAAAGATACAGAGAGAGTAGGAGAATTGTGTTCTAGTTATGAGTCATTCATCCAACAAATATTTATTGAGCATTGTCCTGGATACTACTGGTTTCCCACCTGGATCCCACTTAGGAGTCCAAGGCAGCTGCCAGGGAATTGTGCTAGCTGATGGTGCTGAGGAATGCCTGGGAGGTTACACCTTGCACCTTCCCCAAGGGCAGCCCACTGCCAATGGAGAGGCCAAATGTAAAGCTGGCCACTTGATACGGGCTGGCTTCATGCCCCAGAGCTCCTTGTGGAGTTGGTCTGAGAATAGGCTTTTGCTGAATCTATATCCTTTCCTTTTCTATCTCACTTCCCTCACTCCCTTTCTCCTGAGGGTATCAGAAGTGTTCAAACAAGAGTGACTCCATCTTGAATATGGGCCGGGTGAAATGAAGCTGAGATCTGCTGGGCCGCATTCCCAGGGAGTTAGGTATCCTTAGTCACAGGATGAAGCTGGAGGTCAGCAGGACAAGATACAAGTCATAAAGACCCTGCTGATGGCCGGGCGCCATGTCTTCCACCTGTAATCCCAGCACTTTGGGAGGCCGAGGTGGGCATATCACCTGAGGTCAGGAGTTTAAGACCAACTAGTTTAAGACTAGTGTGACCAACATGGTGAAACCTCATCTGTACTAAAAATACAAAAATTAGCTGGGCGTGGTGGTGCATGCCTGTAATTCCAGCTCCTTGGGAGGCTGAGGCACGAGAATGGCTTGAATGAGGGAGGCGGAGGTTGCAGTGAGCCGAGATCATGCCATTGCACTCCATCCTGGGAGACAGAGAGTCTCAAAAATAAAGAAATAAAAGACCCTGCTGATAAAACAGGATTCAATAAAGAAGACAGCCAAAACCCACCAAAACCAAGGTGGTGACGAAAGTGACCTCTGGTCATCCTTTCCGCTCATTATATGCTGATTATAATGCATTAGCATGCTCAAAGACACTCCCACCGCGCCATGACAGTTTACAAATGCCATGGCAACGTCCAGAAATTACCCTATATGCTCTAAGAGGAAGAGGAGCCCTCAGTTCCAGGAATTCCTGGCCCCTTTCCTAGAAAACTCATGAATAATCCATCCCTGGTTTAGCATATAATTAAGAAATAACCACAAAAATAGCCAACCAGCAGCCCTTGGGGCTGCTCTGCCCACGGAGTAACCATTCTTTTATTCCTTTTCTTTTAAATAAACTTGCTTTTACTTTACTCTGTGGACTCGCCCTGAATTCTTTCTTGCA
>NW_016809524.1:757355-759677 GCF_001698545.2 Rhinopithecus bieti | reverse complement strand
TTTAGCATATAATTAAGAAATAACCACAAAATAGCCAACCAGCAGCCCTTGGGGCTGCTCTGCCCACGGAGTAACCATTCTTTTATTCCTTTTCTTTTTAAATAAACTTGCTTTTACTTTACTCTGTGGACTCGCCCTGAATTCTTTCTTGCATGAGATCCAAGAATGCTCTCTCTTTTTTTTTTTTTTGAGACGGAGTCTCGCTCTGTCGCCCAGTCTGGAGTGCAGTGGCGCGATCTCGGCTCACTGCAAGCTCCGCCTCCCGGGTTTACGCCATTCTCCTGCCTCAGCCTCCTGAGTAGCTGGGACTACAGGCGCCCGCCACCTCGTCAGGCTAGTTTTTTTGCATTTTTTAGTAGAGACGGGGTTTCACCGTGTTAGCCAGGATGGTCTCGATCTCCTGACCTCGTGATCCGCCCGTCTCGGCCTCCCAAAGTGCTGGGATTACAGGCTTGAGCCACCGCGCCCGGCCCAAGAATGCTCTCTTGGGGTCTAGACTGGGACCCCTTTCTGGTAACAAGAGCACTCCCTCAGTAAAGCAGGGCATAAGTCCTTGTTTCAGGTTTGTCTCCTGGGGTACCTGCCTCAGACCTGCTGTGTATTGGGTACTGTGTCTATGCTTTGGAGATAGAGTGAGCAAACTCTCTGCCCCAAGGCAGCTCAGTGCCTTCTAAGGGGGTCTGATTTTCCATACCCTAATCTTGTAATTTTTTTTTCTTTTTTTGAGATGGAGTCTTGCTCTGTCACCCAGGCTGGAGTGCAGTGGAGCGATCTCAACTCACTGCAACCTCCTCCTCCCAGGTTGAAGTGATTTTCCTGCCTCAGCCTCCTGAGTAGCTGGGACTATAGGTGCGTGCTACCATGCCCGACTGATTTTTTGTATTTTTTTAGTAGAGACGGGTTTCACTGTGTTAGCCAGGATGGTCTCGATCTCCTGACCTTGTGATCCACCCGCCTTGGCCTCCCAAAGTGCTGGGATTAGAGGCATGAGCCACCCTGCCTGGCCCCTGGTCTTGTAATTTTGAGAAGTCACTGGAGCTATGCCAGCCTCAAATTTCTTACCAATCGAATGGTGATAACAGTGCTTGTCTTTACTTTTTTCCTTCTATTTTTTAGTCTTGCACTGTCACCCAGGCTGGAGTGCACTGGCATGATTCCACCTTACTGCAGCCTTCAACTCTTAGGCTCAAGTGATCTTCTGACCTCAGCCTCCCGAGTAGCTGGGACTATAGTACACTCTACCATACCTGGCTGATTTAAGAATTTTTTTTTTTTTAGACCCAGGGTTTTACTATTTTGCCCAGGCTGATCTCGAACTCTGGCCTCAAGGGATCCTCCCGCCTCGGCCTCTTGAAGTGTTGGGATTACAGACGTGAGCCAGGGCACCCAACCAATGCTTTCCTTTCCTGAAAAGACCAAGCAACAGCAGCAGCAGGATGGTTTAAGCCTTCTTAAGCATCTGTCAGCTGCCCTTCCCCATCACCGCTTCCAGATGAGGACCTTGTCTTCTATTTCTAGCTAGGTTGCTGCTGCTGTACATGGAAATTCTGGATCCTCCACTTTAGGACCATGAATTGATAGAAAATTGACTCTCATGCTGCTACCTAGGTGTTTGTTGAATGAATGAATGATGATATGATTAACAACAGTGCTATCATTCAAGTAGCCCAGATACTGGAATAAGAACTTTATTGCTTCTTTTTTCAATTAAAACAAAATTTTTTTTATAGAGAAGGAAATGGAGGCATCGAAATACCAAGACATACTGAATATAAGAGCAATTCAACAACTATGTAAAACACACATATACAGATGTAAAATGTTAAAGACAGGACTTTGGATGGAAGGATTAATTTGTAGCACTGATGTTTCCTAAGAAAATGGCTGGAAGAAATTTCTTTTAGAATGTTCTTTGTTTCTTCTTCTTCTTCTTCTTTTTTTTTTTGAGACAGAGTTTCCTCTTGTCGCCCAGGCTGGAGTGCAAAGGTGCGATCTCAGCTCACTGCAACCTCTGCCTCCTGGGTTCAAGTGATTCCCCTGTCTCAGATCCCCTAGTAGCTGGGAATACAGGCACCCACCACCACGTCCAGCTAATTTTTTGTATAGTAGAGACGGGGGTTTCACCACATTGGCCAGGCTGGTCTCGAACTCCTGATCTCAGGTGATCCGCCCGCCTCAGCCTCCGAAAGTGCTGGGATTACAGGCATGAGCCACCATGCCTGCCCTGGAATGTTTTTCTATAACTTGCTCCTTTGTTCAGTTCACATGTGGACAACCCTTTTAACCCACTGTTCGAGGTCACGGAGGTTGTTTTGAATCTTG
>NW_016809524.1:712642-757093 GCF_001698545.2 Rhinopithecus bieti | reverse complement strand
GCCTCCCGGGTTCACGCCATTCTCCTGCCTCAGCCTCCCGAGTAGCTGGGACTACAGGCGCCTGCCATCTCACCCGGCTAGTTTTTTGCATTTTTTAGTAGAGACGGAGTTTCACCGTGTAGGCCAGGATGGTCTCGATCTCCTGACCTCGTGATCCGCCCGTCTCGGCCTCCCAAAGTGCTGGGATTACAGGCTTGAGCCACCGCACCCGGCCACTACTCAGGTTTTAGTGGAAGCAACATAATGCCAATAGCTAATTTGTTTAGTCATTAAGCTTTGATAGAACTTCAGTCTAAGGGACATACAATTATATTAATGTATGTGCTCCAGAGTCCCTGATTTTATGATCTGTGGATTATTTATCATTGTTTCAGGATAGCAGTAGTTTACTTTGGTTTCATGATTTTTTTTAATGTTAGTTCTGGAATTCGAGAGACTTGGTAGGATTCTTTGTTTTTGTCTTTCCTTATTACTATTATCATCATTTTTCTCTTTTTTTTCATTTGAGACAGTGTCCCGCTCTGGTGCCCAGACTGGAGTGCAAGTGGCATATCATAGCTCATTGCAACCTTGACTTCCTAGACTCAAGCGATCTTCCCACTTCAGCCTCCCAAGTAGCTGGGACTAGAGGTGCATGCCACCATGCCTTGCTAATTTTAAAATTTTTTTGTAGACATGGGTGGTCTCCCTATGTTGCCCAGGTTGGTCTCGAACTTTTGGGCTCAAGAGATCCTCCTGCCTTGGCCTCCCAAAGTACTGGAACTACAGGCAAGAGCCAACATGCCCGGCCTGTTATTATTTTATTTTGTTTTTCTTTGCTCTGCCATTTACTGTGTGAATTTGGGCAAATTACTCACTTCAAAAAATTTTTTCTCCCTTTGCCTTGCCTTCCCTTCCCTTCCCTTCCCCTCCTGGGAATTATTTTCCCTTCCCTTCCCTTCCCTCCCTTCCCCTCTCCTCCCCTCCCCTCTCTTCCCCTCCATTCCCTTCCGCTCCCCTCCCTTTGTGCCTGCCTGCCTACCTTTCTCTCTCTCTTTCTTTTAAAGAAACCAAACACTTACAGATGGTTCCCCAAAGGATACAAGAAAGGAAACAAGAATTGTTTCAAGGAAACTTGAATTCCTGGACTCAAGTGATTCTCCTTCCTCAGCCTCCCAAATAACTGGGACTATAGGTGCATGCCACCATGTCTAGCTAATGTATTTGTTTTCAATTATGGCATGACAAAGCACCCAAAAACTTAGTAGCTGAAAACAACACACAGGGTCAGGCATCCAGGTGCAGCTTGACTGGGACCTCTACTCAGAGGCTCTCACAGGCTGCAATCATGGTGCCCACAAGGCTGCAGTTACCTCAAGATTCAAACTGGGGAGGCTCTACTTCCAGGCTCATGAGGTCATTGGCAGAATTCAGTTCCTTGAGAGTTGTTGGGTTGAGGGCCTCCTTTTACAGCTGGCTGCTGCCCAGAAGCTGCCCTCAGTGTCTTGCTAGATGGTTCTCCCTGACAATAGGGAAGCTTGTTTCATCAAAGCAAGCAGTGAGAAGATATATCTATATCCATGTATTTATGTATATCTATCTATATATCTATATCTATATAGAGAAAGAAGACAGAACTCACAGGGTTTTGTTTTGTTTTGTTTTTGTTTTTTTAATGGTTATGGACAAAATTGCAGTCCTCTCCCAAATCCACATGTTGAAGTTCTCACTCCCAGTGTGACTGTATTTGGAGATAGGGCCCTTTCAGAGATACTTAAAATAAACCAGGTTATAAGGGTGGGGCCCTAATCTGATAGGATCTGTGTCCTTACGAGAAGAAACATGATAGGAAAGACCATGTGAGAGCACAGTGAGAAGGTGGCCGTCTGCAAGCCAGGAAGAGAGCCCTCACCAGAAACCAACCCTGCTGTCCTACCTTGATCTTGGACTTCCAGCCTCCAGAACTGTGAGACAATAAGTGCCTGTTGTTTAATCTCCCAGTCTGTGGTATGTTGTTATGGCAGCCTGAGCTGCCTAATATGATAACCTGATCTTGGAAGTGACATCTCACCACTTTTGCCGGTTCTATTCCTTAGAAGCAAGTCACCAGGTTCAGCCCACACTCTAGGGAGGGAGTTCCACAGGGCATAAATACGAGAATGAGAGGGTTGGAAGCCACTTCGAGGCTGCCTATCACAGGCACTGCTGTCTCTTCCCAAGATGGCTAAAATATAATAATATTTAACGTTTATCTAGCATTTGCATTTAGTATATACTAAACATGGATGACTCATTAATTCTCTCAACAAATTTGTGTGTGGGGTATTATAATTATTTCAATTTTACAGATGGGGAGACTGAGTCTCAGAAAGGTCAAGTAATGTGCCCAGGGTCACATAACAAGTAAAGGACAGGACTGCTGTCTGAACATAAGTAACTGGCTCAGAGGTCTCACCCTCCCACTCTTGTTTTCCTCCAATCTGCTACCAACACAATAGCCAGAGCATTTGCTCTGTCACCCAGGCTGGAGTGCAGTGGTGCAATCTCAGCTCACTGCAACCTCTGCCTCCCAAGTTCAAACTATTCTCATGCCTCAGCCTTCTGAGTAGCTGGGATTACAGGCATGCACCACCACGCTCAGCTAATTTTTCTATATTTAGTGGAGACAGAGTTTCACCATGTTGGTTAGGCTGATCTTGAACTTCTGGTTCAAGTGATCATTGCTCACTGCAGCCTCAACCTCCCTGGGCTCAAGTGATCTTCCCACCTCAGCCTCTTGAGTAGCTAGGACTACAGGCACGTACCACCACTCCCAGCTAATTTTTTTGGTTTTTTTGAGACAGAGTCTTGCTTTGTTGCCCAGGGTGGAGTGCAGTGGCGTAATCTCTGCTCACTGCAACCTCTGCCTCCCAGGTTCAAGCTATTCTCCTGCCTCAGCCTTCTGAGTAGCTGGGACTACAGGCATGTGCCACCATGCCTGGCTAATTTTTTATATTTTTAGTAGAGATGGGGTTTCACCATGTTAGCCAAGATGGTGTCCATCTCCTGACCTCGTGATCCACCTGCCTTGGCCTCCCAGCTAACTTTTTTTGTAGAGACAGGGTCTCGCTATGTTGCTGGTCTCAAATTCCTGGGCTCAGGAGATCCTCCTGCCCTGGCTTCCCAAAGTACTGGGATGACAGGCATGAGCCACCACACGCAGCCTCTAGAACAGTCTTACTTCCCTTCCTCAATGCTCACTCCCTCTTATTCCTCCACTCTCAGCTTCATTTCACCTCGTTAGTGAAGCCTTTAATTCCTTTCTTATCTAAAGAGTTCCACCTGTTGCTCTCTACCCTACCACACTGTAAATTTTCTTCATTGCACTTACTGCAATGTATAATTAGACATTTATTTATTTATTTGTTGCTTTTCTCTCCCCCTAGAGTGTAGACTATCAAGGACAGGAATTACATCTGTGTAATTTGCCAGAGTGTCTCCAGCATGCAGCACAGTTCATGGAACCCAGTGCGTGCTCAGCGATGATCCATTGAACGACTGGAGTAGTGATTCTCAACCCCGGCTGCATGGGAGAGTCACTTAGGGGTGCCTTAAAAAACAACGATCCTTGATTTTCACCCGCCTGAGATGCTGAGTCAGTCCCATGCAACTAGATTGAGGACAAGCGGATGAGGGAAACCATTTCCTTTTCAATCTGTGAAGATTTGTTACATTTATGGAAAACTTGAACTTCACTACAGTCTTACAGGAAGCATGAAATTGAGCCTTGAGTTTTTTTTTTTCTCAACCGTCCAACTGTTATGGGCCTACAATTGTATAGCTCAGAGTAACAGAGAAGAACTTTGGGGTTGGGAAAGAAGTGGAGCAACCTCACGCAGGAAAGAGGTGTGGCACCTTGGGTGCATCTCACTGCATTCCGTCCATTATGTAGGGTTGGGGTCACTCTGCTCCAGAGGAAGATGTAGAAATGGCCCTCTCTACTTTCCTTGTGTGTGTATGTGTGGAGGAAGGGCCTCATATGGCACGTTGCTGTTTTTTACATTGGGATATAATTCGTGTCTTATAAAACTCACCATGTAAAAGTGTATAATTTGGTGGTTTTAGTGTATTCTCAAGATTTTTCAACTATCATTGCTGTCTAATTCTGAGATGTTTTCATCACCTCTCAACCCCAGACCTTCTAGCTTTAAGCAGCTACTCTTTCACTCCTGTTTCCCAGCCTCTGGCAACCACTAATTTACTTTCTGTCTCTATGGATTTGCCCATTCTGGGTATTTCATATGCATGGAGTCATACAATACGTGGCCTTTTGTGTCTTGGTTTGTTCACGAAACACAGGGTTTTCTAATTTCTAATTTCTATGACATTTCTGTTGTAGAATGTATCAGTACTTCATTTCTTTTTATGGCTGAATAACATTCCATTGTATGGATAGACCACATTTTGTTTATTTATCTGTTTATGGACATTTGGATTATTTCCACCTTTTGGCTACTTTAAGATACATTTTATTTTTTATTTTTTTTTTTGAGATGGAGTCTCGCTCTGTGCCCCAGGCTGGAGTGCAGTGGCCGGATCTCGGCTCACTGCAAGCTCCGCCTCCCAAGTTCACGCCATTCTCCTGCCTCAGCCTCCTGAGTAGCTGGACTACAGGCGCCCGCCACTGCGCCCGGCTAATTTTTTGTATTTTTAGTAGAGACGGGGTTTCACTGTGTTAGCCAGGATAGTCTCGATCTCCTGACCTCGTGATCCGCCCATCTCGGCCTCCCAAAGTGCCGGGATTACAGGCGTGAGCCACTGCGCCCGGCCAAGATACATTTTTAAAAATAACATTGTTATAGAAGTCTTGTTTTTTTGGCTAGAGGATGTCTCTGGTTACGGAATTCTGTTTGCATTGTGCTGCCCTCTAGGACTAAGGACTTTGGTTTTCAAGTTCTTTGGTTGAGAGAGAGAGAGCAGTCTTGAGTCTATCAGAATAGGCCCCTGACAAGCAGAAGTGAACAGTGTTGATGCTTTCCAGCCAAAGACCTCCAGGAACACACCTGTATTGAACAAGTTGTGTTTCATGTTCATTGCAGCAAGGGAGGATGCACACATGGGGAACCATGGAAGGTGTTGGAAAAGGGCTCATTATAGGATTTGGACTTTGGTTGTTTGATTTTAGGGAGAGTCCAAGCAGGCACAGGCTGGGATGTGCACTGGTGTGGGTGCAGGCTGAAAGGGAGGCAATTTTACCACTGACAGTTTCAGTAAATTTTATCTATAAGGAAGGGAGGGAAAGCAGACTAGAGCGAGGCTAAAACTATGATTGGTGAAGAACACTAGTCACTTGCATTCACCAGGAGAGGGTCATGTTTGGTATTTTGTGGCTTGGACAATGTTCCTGTTTTGTCTGTGTTCACATGTGATTACAGAGTCTTCTTTATGTCCTGTTTCATCATGACTACAGAGTGGCTTTGTCTAACACTGATGCTCTGTGAAATTGTTTATGTTTAGGAAAACACCAAGATTGACCTGTCAGTGCCAGGCCAGTTCCCAGCTGTCAGGGGCTGCTTTCCTCTTTATCACTAGCTTTGGATTTGCTCCTTCCAGTACTTTCCTCATGTAAAGTAAGGTAGTCCAGTGTGTTCACACAATTGAGAGCATTTATTACATTAGCCTCCTATTTTTTGCCAGGATAATCACAGCACCATGGTGTGGTAAGGGGCAGTAGAGTGTGGTGGTTAAAAACAAGTGCTCTTGAGGCCGGGTGTGGTGGCTCACACCTGTAAACCCAGCACTTTGGGAAGCAGAGGCAGGAGTATTGCTTGAGTCTGAGAGTTCGAGACCAGCCTGGGCAACATAGCAAGACCTTGTCTCTTAAAAAAAAGAACAAGCGCTCTTTATTCAGAAAATCTTTTTAGTTGTGTGACCTTGAGCAAGTTCACTTGACCCCCCCAGCCTCGACACCCTCATCTGTAAAA
The DNA here is from genome assembly GCF_001698545.2 of Rhinopithecus bieti. Classification (NCBI taxonomy): domain Eukaryota; kingdom Metazoa; phylum Chordata; class Mammalia; order Primates; family Cercopithecidae; genus Rhinopithecus; species Rhinopithecus bieti. The sequence goes on along the minus strand of NW_016809524.1, from coordinate 751,151 downwards.
TGGGGGTAATAATAGTGCCTAACTTATAGGGTGATTATGATGCACCAATGAAATAATGCATGAGCCTGGGCGCCGTGGCTCACACCTGTAATCCCAGCACTTTGGGAGGCTGAGGCGGGCAGATCACGAGGTCAGGAGTTTGAGACCAGCCTGATCAACATTGTGAGACCAGCCTGATCAACATTGTGAAACCCCATTCTACTAAAAATAAAAAAATTAGCCAGGTGTGGTGGTGTATGCCTGTAATCCCAGCTACTCAGGAGGCTGAGGCAGGAGAATTGCTTGAAAATGGGAGGCGGAGGTTGCAGTGAGCTGAGATGATGCCACTGCATTCCAGCCTGAGCGACAGAGCAAGACACTGTCTCAGAAAAAAAAAAAAGCATGAAAAAATTTTTAGCCTGGCATCTGGCCTGCAGTTAGTATACACTATCGACTACCAGTGATTCAATAGAACTATGTTTCTCTGCTTAATTTATCAGTTTGCCTTCGTACCTGTGATGAAAAAAACAGTGGACCATAAGACCTTGGGACCTTGGTTCCCTGAACCAAGCCAGGACAATTGTATTGTTTCTCCTGGAATTTTGAAACTGGACACCAATGTTTGTCATTCAGGGTTGGATATGTAGACTGGGAAGTGATGTTAAGCCTCCTTGAGTGACCACTTTCTGCTCTGTTGACTTAGAACCTTGAGGTTAAAAAGTAGTTATAGGAAACCATGTTTGTTTGAATATTTGTTGGAGAGAAAAGCAGAAAAGCAGAGAAAGGTGATCTTTTTAAATTCTTACTTTTTTATTATTTAAACATTTTTAAAGTTTAGGTTTGAGGATACATGTGAAGGTTTGTTACATAAAGACGTGTCACAGAGGTTTGTTGTACATATCATTACATCACCCAGGTATTAAGTTCAGTCCCCAATAGTTATCTTTTCTGCTCCTCTTCCTCCTCCCACCCTCCCCCCGTCAAGTAGACTCCAGTGTCTGTTATTTCCTTCTTTCTGTTCGTAAGTTCTTATCATTTAGCTCCCACTTATAAGTGAGAACATGTGGTGTTTGGTTTTCTGTTCCTGTGTTAGTTTGCTGGGGATAATAGCCTCCAGCTCCATCCATGTTCCCACAAAAGCCATGATCTTGCTCTTTTTTATGGCTGCATAATATTCCATGGTGTATATATACCACATTTTCTTTATCCAGTCTGTCATTGATGTGCATTTAGGTTGATTCCATGTCTTTGCTATCATGAACAGTGCTGCAATGAACATGCACGTGCATGTGTCTTTATGGTAGAATGCTTTATATTCCTCTGGGTATACACCCAGTGTTGGGATTGCTGGGTTGATGGTAGTTCTTCTTTTAGCTCAGAAAGGCAATCTTCAAAGAGAGGAGAATAAAGTGGGGTGAGAGAGAGGAGTGAAGAAAGGAGAAAAGAAGAGAGAAAAGAGAGGAAGAGAAGGTTCTATGAAGCTCTAAGTGTTCTATCTGGTCTGCCCTGAGTTAGTAGAGGAATAAGAATAAAGAAAAAAATGTTACTAGTCCTCTACAACCCATCACACACATCGGTGAATCAAATGGGCAAAGCAAGAGTAGAATTTTACACCACCATGCCATAAACCACCAAGCCGCAGATCTGGCTTGTTTTGACTGTTGAGCATCTCCCCTTGCTTTCTTTCTTTCTCTTCTCTCTCTCTCTTTTCTTTTGAGATGGAGTTTCACTCTTGTTGCTCAGGTTGGAGTGCAATGGCCCGATCTTCGCTTACTGCAACCTCCGCCTCCCGGGTTCAAGCGATTCTCCTGACTTAGCCTCCCAAGTAGCTGAGACTACTGCCTAGCTAAATTTTGTATTTTAGTAGAGATGGGGTTTCACCATGTTGGTCAGGCTGGTCTCGAACTCCTGACCTCAGATAATCCACCCACCTTGGCCTCCCAAAGTGCTGGGATTACAGGCGTGAGCCACTGCACCTGTCCTCACTTTCTTTTACCCACATCAGTCCTGAGAATTTCCAATCCCAGGATCCTGCCTTCTCCCTCATTGCCGCAGCAAGACTGGGGAAGTGATCAGGCCAATCAGAGTTCCCCAATATCCTGGCCATGTGGATTGGTCCAGCTGTGGGCACGTGACCTTAGCTAAGCCAATTACCTACTCCGAATGTTTTTTGTTCTTTAATACAGAGCAGTGAGAGACAGGGTCTTGGCTTTTGAATAATGGGGCTGAAGGAAGTGAGTCAGGGACTGCCAGGGGCTCTCTCCTATACCATGAGGAGAAATCTTGTTATAGGGAGAACGAGCCAAAAGATGGAAAGTCATTGAGAGGGAGAGGGAGAGGGATATTGAAGTGGGGAAGAGAAAGAGACATAATGTAATGTTGAGCTTTAGATCAGCATTATCCAGACTTAGAAAAGCCAATAACTTTCCAGTTTTGCTTGGACTGATTTGAGTTGGTTTTTTGCTACTTGTAGCCAAGTGGTCCCCGTGATGGCTCCCCATTTCTTTAGATGAAAATCCCAAGCCCTCACTTTGGCATGCCAGGACACACATGCCCTAGCCTCAGTGACCTCATCTCGTCTCCCTCCCACCATTGCTTACTCTGCTGCAGCCACTCTTGCCTCCTTGCTTGTTCATCAAACGTGCCAGGACCTGCTTCATACGGATTAAATCAGACTTTTTGGGTCTTTTTGGGTGGGATCAGGACGTTAGTATTTTATTTGTTTTTAATTTAATTTAATTTTTTGGGACGAGGTCACTCTGTTGCCCAGGCTGGAGTGCAGTGGCGCGAACACGGCTCGCTGCAGCCTCGACCTCCCAGGCTCATGTGATCCTTCTAATACTCACTGTTAGCTGGGACCTCAGCCAGTCAGTTAGCCAAAATGTATGCATGTGTCCTCCCCAGGTGTTCTCTTCACATGGGCTAGTTGGGCTTCCTCACTACATGGTGGCTGGTGTGCAAGAGTGAGCGGCTCCAGAAAGCAAGGAGGACGTGCCTATGTTTATGCTCTAGCCCTGGAAGTCAAATAGCATCTTTTCTGCTGTAATCTTAATGATTGAGGCAGTTGCTAAGGTTCAAAGGGAAGGGATCATAGACTTCACTCAACATGAGAAATAGGTTACAACCATGTGTCCTCAGCCTCCCAAGTAGCTGGGACTACAAGCATGTGCCATCATGCCCGGCTAATTTTTTTTGTATTTTTTGTAGAGACAGGGTCTCACTATGTTGCCCAGGCTGGTCTTGAATTCCTGGGCTCAAGTGATCCACCCGCCTTGGCCTCCCAAAGTACTGGGATTGCAGATGTGAGCCACTGGGCCTGGCTGGTGACACTGGTATTTTAAACAAGGTACTCAGTGATTTCAATGTGTAGCTAGAGCTGAGAATCACTCCTTCAGACTAATAAAGAAGGTCAATGGCTATTAAGGCAACTACCCTAAATAATTAAGTTAAAGTCTACGTGCAAGTTTGTCTCTTGTCAACATAGAGTCTAGTTTCCTTCTAATTTTGATTATAAAATAGGAAAGCACTTTCCTATACTATAAAAAAGTTGGCTTTAAGAGTCCCTAGGACTGATTTACTATGACCTTGAGATTTAAAAACATTTATTATTGGAAACCATGTTTGTTTGAATGTTTATTGTAGAAACATCCATTTGTCCTTTTAAGGTCATAAACTAAATTGAGGTTGATTTTTTGTTCCCAGCCTGCAATCACTAACTGTTTTCTAGCTCTACCAGGTAGGGTATTGAATCTTTTCTTATTTGATATTCAAATACATTCTCCTTTACCAAAATGTCATTTTGCAAATAACTAAGTGACTCTAATGGATTAACTTTAAAATGCAATGCCAAATCTTGATTTTCCACGAATGAATAATTTGAAAGAAATTTCTCTATTCACTACCTATATGCCAGAAAGAATATCAACCTTGGCTTTTGATGTATTTTAAATTTCTGGTTCAAGTTTCTTATGTGGCCAAATTGTTCTTAGTGACCTGGGCTTCTGTAAAATGTCCCTGATTCCTTTCATAAAATGCTTATTTTGGCTTATGCTGCTCGAGTGAGTTTCTGTTACCATCTTTGATAAAGACAATCATGAATCCCAGCAGCAGCCTTGCAAAATGAGTCTTATTATTCCCATTTCACAGATGGATAATCTGAGCCTTTGGGGCGTTGAGAAACTTGCCCAAGTCCACACAATTAGACACTGGTAGTCCCTGGACAACAACCCAGGTCTACTTGACCCCAAAGCTGATGAGTTTCCACTCGCACAGAAGGTCCTAATATGGCACGTTGCTTTTTTTTTTTTTTTTTTACATTGAGATATAATTCATGTCTTATAAAACTCATTTGAAGGAGTATAATTTAGTGGTTTTAGTATATTCTCAAGATTTTTCAACTCTTACCACTGTCTAATTATAGTATGTTTTCATCACCCCCAAGCCCCAGACCTTCTAGCGTTAAGCAGCTACTCTTTCACTCCTGTTCCCCAGCCTCTGGCAACCACTAATTTACTTTCTGTCTCTATGGATTTGCCCATTCTGGGTATTTCATATGCATGGAGTCATACAATCTGTGGCCTTTTGTGTCTTGGGTCTTTCACGAAACACAGTGTTTTCTAATTTCTAATTTCTATGACATTTCTGTTGTAGAATGTATCAGTACTTCATTTCTTTTTATGGCTGAATAACATTCCATTGTATGGATAGACCACATTTTGTTTATCTGTTTTATGAACATTTGGATTATTTCCACCTTTTAGCTACTATAAGATACATTTTTTTTTGACAACATTGTTATAGAAGTCTTGTTTTCCAAATTAGACAGAAGGGCAGGTCCTGTTTCACACACTTTTTTTGTATTAAAAATAAATGAGGGCTCTTCCAGTTGCTATTACTGGGTAACAAATCACACCAATTTTTAGTGCCATAAACCACAATTGTATTACACTCACAGATCCTGTAGGTCAAGAATCAGACCAGAGAGGGTGGCTTGCTCTGGACTCAGCTGGGAAAACTCAAAAGTTGAGGGTGACTTGATGGCTGAGGACTAAAGGCATCTAGAGGTATCTTCTGTCACATGCCTGTATTTCATACTCACTGTTAGCTGAGACCTCAGCTAGCCAGTTAGCCAAAACGTCTGCATGTGGCCTCCCCAGGTGGTCTCTTCAGGTGGGCTAATTGGACTTCCTCACAACATGGTAGCTGGGGTCCAACAGTGAGTGGCTCAAGAAAGCAAGGAGGAAGTGCATATGCTTTTTATGCTCTAGCCCTGGAAATCAAATAGCATGTTTTCTGCTGTAATCTTAATGATTGAGGCAGTTTCTATGGCTAAAAGGGGAGGGATCATGGACTTCATCACTCAACATGAGAAATAAAAGGTCACATTATGAGAACATATGGTATGGAAGATATCATTATGGCCACCTTTGGAAAAAAACCATCTGCCACAAGGACCTTGCACTGGGCCCATGACAGGTATCCAGTAGATCCTTATTTAATTAAATAAATTCATGCTTATCAACAAAATATAGGCCTGCCTGCTTGTTTGTTCATGAATCCATCTCCTCCTTCAGAAATGACCCCTTCCTGGGCATTATTCTAATGCTTTTATTTCTTAACTTCTGCATTTTCCTGGCTTAGGCAAATCACTTTACTTCTCAGAGCCTCAGTCGTCTTACCCATCAAGTGGGCAAACACATCTGTCCCCACTCTACAAAATTATTTTGGGAATTCAATGGGCTAAGGTATAAGTAGTGCTTTAGAGCCTGTCTGGAGGTAAAGGTTCAATAAACGATAACTATTATTGTTGCTGTTGTGATTTTCTGAATGTAATCCCCCATTCTCTTATGCTTTTCAGCATCCTGTCTATGCCTTTAAGATGAGGAACAAATTATGTGTGAGGAGAAATGGCAAAAATTGGAATGCCTCTGCTTTTCTGATTTCCCATTCCCTTCTGTTTATCTTATTACCAAATAAAAGTAAGGAAATCCTGTCCTGTGGATAACTTCCCATTGACTTGCAGAGAGCTCAGACATGCCGTGGTAGATATGGATACTGTTTTTGTTTTTGTTTTTTGAGATGAAGTCTTGCTCTGTCACCCAGGCTAGAGTGCAGTGGCATGATCTCAGCCCACTGCAACCTCCACCTCCCAGGTTCAAGTGATTCTCCTGACTCAGCCTCCCGAGTAGCTGGGATTACAAGCACCTGCCACCACACCCAGCTAATTTTTGTATTTTTAGTTGAGACACGGTTTAACCATCTCTACTAAACAGACTAGGTCCATCTTGAACTCCTGACTTCAAGTGATCTGCCCACCTCAGCCTCCCAATGTGCTGGGATTACAGGTGCACTTGTAGGGATTACTGCACCTTGCCAGTGGTGGATTTTGTTGATTTAAGATAATACAAATAATACATCTCCAATCTCGGGGAAGTTTCCACAGTCCTAAAGTCAAAACTTCCGATCTTGCTGTGTGCTTGAATTATCCTCAATTAGAGTCCCTGCTGCTGTTGCTTGTCGCTGTAATTATTCTGTCATCGTTAATTCAATGAAGCCTATTAACCCACAGCAGATAGTGTATTTATCTACAATGCATGTTACCTGCTCCTCTAGATAAGACAGCTGTCTTACTTCAAGTCTGCTGTCTCTTTGTTGAGGTCCAATATTGTCAGTTTGCATGTGTTTAGTATACATTACAGAATCTCCATTAATGGTTGATATGATTAGGCTTTGTGTCCCCACCCAAATCTCATCTTGAATTACATTCCCTATAATCCCCACATGTCAAGGGAGAGAACAGGTGGAGATAATTGAATCATGGGGGCAGTTACCCTCATGCTGTTTTCATGACAGTGAGTTCTCACGAGATCTGATGGTTTTATAAGGAACCCTTCCCTCTTTGCTCGGCATTTCTCCTTCCTGCTGCCTTGTGAAGAAGATGCCTTGTTCTCCCCTTCACCTTCTGCCATAATTATAAGTTTCCTGAGGTCTCCCCAGCCATGCTGAACTGTGAGTCAATTAAACCTCTTTCCTTTGTAAATTACACAGTCTCGGGCAGTTCTTTACAGCAGTATGAAAATGGAGTAATACAGTGATGTTCTTATAACTTCCCAAAGACTGGAAGACTTGTTGGTCTTGTGAGATCCTGAACTGGAGACAGCAGAAAAAAAATGCTTCCTCCTGATATTGTGAGCAACTTCCTCTCTTCTTCCCTTTCTTCTGTTTTCCCTTCTAGGAGCCAAGAGCATAGGCTCTGGAACCAGCCTGCCTAGTTTGAATCATGCCTCTGCCTGGGGATCTTGGGCAGGTTGTTTGGTCTCCCTGAGCCTGTTTTTTTCCATCTGTGAAAGAGTCACAACGCAGTTGTGAGAATTTAATGTGCTAATCTGCATAAAGCATGTAGACCATTGTCTGGCTCATGCTAGGAGTGTGGTAACTGTGGTTATTTCTTCCTATTTTCTTCCCTCCCTTCCAATGGGAGAAAGTCTCTGAGATGTGTGCTTTATGTGTCATATGCTGCACTTGTTGCCTGGGGTTCATTGGCAGACTAGTCCCTCTGGTACCTCCAGTAAGGGAGACAGATATTAAATAATTATTAATTGATACCCATTGTGATAAATCCCACAAGGTACCATGAATGGGTATAACATAGCTCCCTTTCTGTGGAGGAGGTGGAGGTGATCAGGAAAGACTTCCTGGAGGAAGTAACATTTGAACAGAGATCTGAAAGATAAAATATTTCCAGGAGGAGTGTGTGTGTGTGTGTGTGTGTGTGTGTGTGTAAGTGAACATCAGCACCTCCAGCAGTGGAAACAGTGTATAGGGAGGTCTGAAGTAGGAAGGATCCTCTGGTTTTTTTTGTTTTTGTTTTAGATCCTCTGTTAATGGTTGTTTATTTATTTTTTTATTTTTTCCTCTTCAAGACAGAGTCTCACTCTGTTGCCCAGGTTGGAGTGCAGTGGCACAATCTCAGCTCGCTGCAACCTCTACCTCCTGGATTCAAGCGATTCTCATACCTCAGCCTCTAGAGTAGCTGGAATTACAGGCATGCACCACCATGCCCGGATAATTTTTGTATTCTTAGTAGAGATGGGGTTTCTCAAACGCCTGACCTCAAGTGATCCGCCTGCCTCAGCATCCCAAAGTGCTGGGATTACAAGTGTGAGCCACTGTGCCTGACCCATTAATGTTTTGAATAGGTAATACTTTTACATGGTCCAAATTTCAAAAAATACAAAAGGATAAACAGTGAAATGTCTCTCTTTTTCCATTTACCACCTTCCCCCTACCTCTATCCCTGAAGCAACAAATGAGCAAATTTCTTTGGTATTCTTCTAGAAATATCCTATGCATACATAAGCAAAATGTGTATGTGTATGGGGTATATACATATATGTATATACATATATACACATATGCACACTATATATAGTATATATACACATATACTCCGTATATATATAGTGTGTATATGTGTATATATACTATATTGAGTGTGTATATATACTATATATAGTGTGTATATGTGTACATATACTATATTGAGTATATGTGTATATATACTATATTGTGTATATGTGTATATATACTCTCTCTATATATAGTATATATATGATATATCATCTCCGTTTATTGTTTTAATATGAAAAATACTCACATTTCTGTCATTTGCTTTTTTCACCTTTCTCTTAAATATATATCTTGGAGATCCTTATGAGTACATAGTTAACTTCCTTATTTTCTTTTCTGAGTGGCAGAGTACACCGTGTAGTACCCTATAATTTGTTTAAGCAACCTCCTACTGATGGATGTTTGGGTTATTTCTACTCTTCTGCTATTATTAAAGCCTGTAATCGATAATCTGATACCAGTGCAATTTGCTCATGCGCAAATATGTCTGTGGGATAAATTTCTAGAAGTGTAATAGTTGGGTCAAATGATATACTTTTCTCCATAGAGGCTGTAAAAAATTTACACCCATCCCTCAAGGAATGTTTGAGTTCTCATAGTTGCATCAAGTACCATGTATTATTGAGTTCTTTTTAATTTTGCCAATCTGATAGGTGAAAATTGGTATCTCAGCATAGTTTTAATTTGCATTTCTCTTACTCCGAATAACACAGAGCGTGTTTTCATTTGCCCAAGAATCACTTGTGTTTTTTTTCTTACAAATTGTTTTTATCTTTTGTCTGTTTTTCTATGAGTCCACTCTTTTGCTTATTGATTTTATACATTAGGGGAATTAGCCGTTTTCCACGCCATGCTTCACAAACATTATTTCCTGGTTTTTATTTTGTATTTTGACTTTGCTTAGGGTGGTTTTGGTTCTGCAGCTCTGTTTTTAAAAAAACTTTTATGTAATCAAAATTTTTTTTTTTGGTCTCTTGGATTTGTGATATCCTAAGAAAAACCCTTCTCATTTTGACCTCATAAGATAATTCTATTCTTTAAAAAACACCTTCAGAAAAGGGGATTCTAGATGCAACTTAAATGATCCTTTCCTGGGTTTGCCAGGCATCGTGGTAGAAATACCTTTTTTATATCCACACTAAGCCCCTGATGCTGGAGTATTTTTTCACCTTATCGGCAAATATTTCCCTAGCACCTACCACGTGTCAGTGTAGGACTGAACAGCACAGAACTACAAAGACTAATAAGAAGCCAGTAAAAGTAGTTCAAATTCCACCACCCAGAAGTAACCACCATAAACACTTGGCATAAACATGTATTTTAAGATAAAATAAGATTATTGTACACATAATTTTTCAGACCTGATTTCAAAATATATCCAGGACTTATTTCTCTGTCACTCACTGTAAATGTAGATTTAATATTTAACATTTAACAACTATAGCAATGATTTGCACGTAGCAGCGTTTGTGAAATGGCTCCTTATGGGTGGACAGCGAGACCATCTTCCCTTTTTTCACCATTGTAAGCAATGCTACCAAGAGCATCTTTACATCTCTATCTTTGCCCTCTTGTCTTAGACATAGAATTTCTGGGTCACATTGTTAAACTGTTTTTAGGAAGATTGTGCTGATTTGTATTCCCACCAGTAATATAAGGTATGCCGGAAAGAGGGCAGGAGGTTGGGAGTGGGAGGAGAAGGGGGTGGAGGAGGAAACAGGGTAAATGCTATTGGTGATAAAAAGGAGATCGTCTCACTGTCTATCAATAGGGAGGTCATTCAGCAAATGCTGCTACATGCAAATCATTGCATAGTCATGAAATAGTAAATGTTCAATCTACATTTACAGTTGGTGACAGAGAAAGAAGTCTTGGATTTATTTTGAAATTAGTTCACAAAATTATATATGCAATCATCTTATTTTGTCTTAAAATATATGTTCAGAGAGTTTTAAAAAATCATTCATGATAAATACCAAACGTTTATGGTGGTTATTTCTGGGTGGTGGAATGTGAACTGTTTTCTTTTCATTGGCTGCTGCTGCTGCTTTTGTTTTTTTTTTTTTTTGAGTTGGAGTCTCGCTCTGTCGCCCAGGCTGGAGTGCAGTGGTTTGATCTAGACTCACTGCAGCTTCTGCCTCCTAGGTTCAAGTGATTCTCCTGCCTCAGTCTCCCGAGTAGCTGGGATTACAGGCATCTGCCACCATGCCTGGCTAATTTTTGTATTTTTAGTAGAGATGGGGTTTCACTGTGTTGGACAGGCTGGTCTCAAACTCCTGACCTCAGGTGATTCACCCGCCTTAGCTTCCCAAAGTGCTGAGATTACAGGAGTGAGCCACTGCGCCTGGCCTTTTATTGGCTTCTTTATTCATCTTTGTAATTTGTGGGCTATTCAGTTGTATGACATATAGTAGGTGCTTGGGAAATACTTGCTGATGAAGGCTATTTTGGGAATTAAAAAAGTGTATTTCAGGGGGCAGCAAACTATAGCTCCAGGGCCAAATCTGATCTCTGCCTATTTTTGTAAATAGTTTTATTGGAACAGCCTCATACACCCGTTCATTTACATAGCATCAGTGGTTGCTTTGTCCTACAAGGTCAGAGTTAAGTGATTGCAACAGAGCCCACATAGTCAATCGAGCCTCAAATATTTACTAACTGATGGTTTACAGAAAACCTTTGCTGCCTCCTGGTTTATTTCATTAGAAAGTTCTATTACACCTCTTGGGTGTCTCCATTCACTTTACCACTTACGTTAAGATAGGAATGATGACACTAACCTGGAAGAGTCACATACGTAAGGCATACAGCCTGGTAGTTGTCTTTTCGTGCATGTAAAATCAACACTAATTCACCTTCCCTTCCTAAAGACTTTTCCTCCCAGGAAGTGGAAACGGGAAATGGGCAGGTATGAGGCACCGGGTTGGTGATAGCTCTTCTCTGCCTTTACTTCCCGTTTTCTGTCCCGAAGTTTGAAGTTTGAGAGTTCATTTTTTCCCTTCTGAGTAAAGTTTTTTATTTTTATTTTTATTTATTTATTTATTTTTGAGACGGAGTCTTGCTCTGTCACCCAGGCTGGAGTGCAGTGGCTTGATCTCGGCTCACTGCAACCTCCGCCTCCCAAGTTCAAGCTATTCTCCTCCGTGAGCCTATCTAGTAGCTGGGACTACAGGTGTGCACCACCACTCCCAGCTAATTTTTGTATTTTTTGAATAGAGATGGGGGTTTCACCATGTTGGTCAGGCTGGTCTCCAACTCCTGACCTCAAGTGATCCGCCCACTTTGGCCTCCCAAAGTGCTGGGATTACAGGCGTGAGCCACCACACCCGGCTTCTGAGTAACTTCCAAACACCTGAAGCCCCAAACTTAGAAGTCACAAGAAACATGTCAAGCCTAATAAATGACTGTTTTTTTTCTGTTATCAAACTTTTTAGGGAAACAGAATTTCTGTTACTTACTTGGACTGAACAACACTCACAAATACTGAAAAAAAATTGTAGGGAGTGTTTTGGATGGATAGTATCAAGGAATTAGGGGGTCTGCAATTGTCATGTACATTAAGGAGTGGCATTGAATTAGGGTGTGCGGGAAATCTGGTAGCATCAGAGCATGCAGGCTTCTCAACCTCTGTACTACTGACATTTTAAGCTGGATGATCCTTTGTTTTGGGAGCTGCAGGATGTCTAGCAGGATCCCTGGTGTAGTAGACAGAACAATGCCCCCTCTCCTCAAAGATATTCATGTCTCAACTCCTAGAATCTGTGAATATATTACATTAAGATGGCAAAATCCAAACAAAAGGAAGGCAAGAGAAAACTCTCGCAGATGTGATTGAAATGAAAGATCTTGAGATGAGGAGATTATTCTGAATTATTCAGGTGGGACTTAGGTATTTCCAAGCGTCCTTAGAAGATGATGTGACATGATGATAGAATAAGAGTGAGAAGAGAAGATGTTACACTGTTGCTTTGAAGGTGGAGGAAGGGGCTGTGGGCCAAGGAATGCAGGTGGCCTCTAGAAGCTGGGAGAGGTGGGGAACAGATTCTCCCCTAGAGCCTCCAGAAGAAATGCAGCCCTGTGGACTCATTTTTGTCTTCTGACCTCTAGAATTGTAAGAATAAATCTGTGTTGTTTAAAACCACTTAATTGGCTAGGTGTGGTGGCTCATGCCTGTGATCCCAGTGCTTTGGGAGGCTGAGGCAGGAGTATTGCTTGAGCCTAGGAGTTAGAGACCAGCCTGGGCTCCATCTCTCCAAAAAATAAAAATTAGCTGGGTATGGTGGCATGATCTGTACTCCTAGCATGTCAGGAGGCTAAGATGGGAGGATGGCTTCAGGCTAGGAGGTCAAGGCTACAGCGAGCTATGATGGTGTCACTACAGCCTGGGTGACAGAGCAAGACCCTGTCTCAAAATAAAAAAATAAAAATGAAACCACTAAATTCATGGCAAGCTTTTACACTTACAATAAGAAATGATTACACCTGGTCTCTACCTACTGGATCCCAGTAACACCCCATTCCCACCACCCCCGCCCCACCCCTTTTGTTTTTGAGATGGAGTCTTCCTCTGTTGCCCAGGCTGGAGTTCAGTGGCATGGTCTCGGCCCATTACAACTTCTGCTTCCCGAGTTCAAGCGATTCTCCTGTCTCAATCTCTGGAGTAGCTGGGATTACAGGTGCCCGCCACCATGCCTGGCTAATTTTTGTATTTTTTGTAGAGATACAATTTCGCCATGTTGGCCAGGCTGGTCTCAAACTCCTGACCTCAAGTGATCCACCTGCCTTGGTCTCCCAAAGTGCTGGGATTACAGACATGAGCCACCCTGCCCAGTCCCCATTCCCAATTTGTGATCACCAAAAATGTCCACAGACATTGTCAGATGTTCCTTGGGGAGCAAAATGGTTCCCGGTTGAGAAGCACTGTATTAAAGAGATTCCAACAGCAGCTGCAAAAACTCAGGTGCAAGAAGTTGGAGCCCTGGGTCAGGCTGGAAGGTCTTCAGGTGAGTGCGGTCATCAGGCTGTGGGGAGCTGGGAGGCATAGATAACCCATCATGCTCACTGTTGCTCCTCTCTGCTGCCTTGCCTTGTGGGAATTCATGCCTGGATGCTCGAAGAGTGTGGTTGGGCTGACAGAGAATCATTATTGAATGTGACAGCTTGCCTCATTGGGCCCCTGCTTTTTAGCCCAAGAATGACGGTCACTCTTTGTGGCAGCTTTTCCCTGTGGGTCAAACTCCTTGCCCAACCACTTCCTTTCACGCTGGCACGAAGGACTTCCTTCTGTCTAAGACGCAGTAGCTAAGTGTTGCCTGGTTCCATGCAATAGAAACTGACTCTGATGAATGTAAGGAAAACAAATTCTTTTTTTTTTTTTTTTGAGACAGAGTCTTGCTCTGTCCCCTAGGCTGGAGTGCAGTGGCCAGATCTCAGCTCACTGCAAGCTCCGCCTCCCGGGTTTATGCCATTCTCCTGCCTCAGCCTCCCGAGTAGCTGGGACCACAGGCGCCCCCCACCTCGCCCGGCTAGTTTTTTGTATTTTAAGTAGAGACGGGGTTTCACTGTGTTAGCCAGGATGGTCTCGATCTCCTGACCTCGTGATCCGCCCGTCTCGGCCTCCCGAAGTGCTGGGATTACAGGCTTGAGCCACCGCGCCCGGCCAACAAATTCTTGATTGTTAGGATAACAGGTGCTCTCACCGAATGAGAGAGGAGTTTGCATAGGAAGGAAAATACTAATAGAGCTTCAGAAGTTTAGCAGCAGATGGAATTCATGATCTACCTCTCTTAAAATTTTTTTCTTTTTTTTTAGAGACAGGGTTTTACTCTGTCTCCCAGACTAGAGTCTAGTGGCACCATCATAGCTCACTGCATCCTTGACCTCCTGGGCTCAAGCGATCCTGCCACCTCAGCCTCCCAAGTAGCTGAGACTACAGGCACATGCCACCATGCCTGGATAATTTTTAATTTGCTTTTTGTAGAGACAGGGTCTCACTCTGTTGCCCAGGCTGCTCTTGAACTCTTGGCCTCAAGCAGTCCTCCTACCTCGGCCTCCCGAAGTTCTGGGATTAGAGGCGTGAGCCACGGCCCCCAGCCGCTACCTTTCTTGAGTTCTACCATTAATGTGTCTCACTTTCCAATCTCGGATTCCAAGTTTGAAATTCCTACGGGAGAGAATCCTATTACTTGGGCTCCATAGATCAACCCACTGAGACCATGGGGAGAGACTTGCTGAAGGTCACACTGTCTGAATAGCAGAGCTGGGCTGCCTCTCCTGACTTCCAGGCCTCTTCCTTTTCCGTGATAGTCTTTGGGGAGATGAAATTGTCTAGTTGGAGAGCTACCTGATAGCCAATGTAGTAAGAAAAGTTCTTCACCAGGCTGCTGAAATGACGCAGGAACTGAAAACTGTGGACAAGCTCGGGCTGTTTTTTCTAGGAGGTATCAGGCATCGAGATGTTTTTAAATAACTAGAGGTGACATTTACTTTGACATATTGAAAAATAGTTATGACAGAGTTTTGGGAGGCGTTATTGTGAACCACAGTAGTGTAAGGTTTTAAGATCCCCTCCTTCATTTTTTAGCAGTTTCTGATTTCCACCTAAATTCTCTCAGATCCTTTGCTAATTGCCAAGCCTGGTTGAATTTCCAGCTTCTTATTCCTTTCCTGGGACCACTTTGGCTCTGACTGACTTCTCTTTAGGTCTCTGTTTAAACACCATTACAACAGGTTTTATTTAGTTTAGTTTAGTTTTTTGTTTTGTTTTGTTTTGAGATGGAATCTCACTCTTTCGCCAGGCTGGAGTGCAGTGGTGTGATCTCCACTCACTGCAACCTCCGCCTCCTGGGTTCCAGCGATTCTCCTGCCTCAGCCTCCCGAGTAGCTGGGACTATGTGCACATGCCACCACGCCTGGCTAATTTTTGTATTTTTAGTAGAGATGGGTTTTCACCATGTTGTCCAGGATGGTCTTGATCTCTTGACCTTGTGATCAACCCCCCCTTGGCCTCCCAAAGTGCTAGGATTGCAGGCATGAGTCACCGTGCCTGGCCTTTATTTAGTTTTAATTCAACAATCAATTCACATTTACTATATAAAAATTCAAAACACAGATATGCCAATTAAAATTTTAAAAATCACCCATAAGCTGACCATCTAGAAAAAACTGTACATTTCTCTATTCCTCATCCTTCCAGATTATTTTTCTTATCAGTTTATACTTTATGCAAAGTGGTATTATGCATCATCTTCTGTTTTATTACTGACTTTATTCATTTAGTTACTAAAACTCCTTAAATATGTGTTGATTGCATTGTTTACTTAATTTATTTTTATTTTTATTTTTTTTAGACAAGGTCTTGCTCTGTTGCCCAGGCTGGAGTGCAATGGTGCGATCTCGGCTCACTGCAGTCTCCACCTCCCAGGTTCAAGTGATCCTCCTGTTTCAACCTCCCGAGTAGCTGGGACCACAGGCAGACACCACCATACCCAGCTAATTTTTTGTATTTTTAGTAGAGACAGGGTTTTGCCATGTTGGCCAGGCTGGTCTTGAACTCCTAGGCTCAAGTGATCCGCCTGCCTCGGCCTTCCACGGTGCTGGGATTAGAGGTGTGGGCCACTGCGCCTGATCAATTACACTCTTTAATAGCTTCAAAGCATTCCATTCCCTGGTTATGCCATGATTGATTGAACATGTCCATTATTCATTTTTGAGAGATTTTTTTGTTTCTGTGTTGTTGATACAGTGATGTTATGTACCTGCAGAATAAATCAAACCACGACTAATATTTCATAATTTCATGAATTAACTTTATTTCATTTTGGATAGTTACCCAATTTTGTTTTTTTTGGTCCTTTCTGATTTTAGAATATTTTGTTATGACATCCCTTTGTGACACTGGGGAGAAAATATGCTTTTTCCCCAGGTCAGGAGTGTCCAATCTTTTGGCTTTCCTGGGCCACACTGGAAGAAGAATTGTCTTGGGCCACACAGAATATGCTACCACTGATGACAGCTGATGAGCTAAGAAAGTCGATGAATTTATGTTGAGCCGCATGCAAAGCTATCCTGGGCCACAGGTTGGATAAGCTTGCCCTAGGTTCTCTCTATGCCTTTGAGCTGCCATTTGGCCTCCTTTGAAGGGTGAATTATCTTATATATACATATGTGTTTTCTGATGCTCACTCTCCCCATTTGACTACCTGTGGAGTAGAAAACAAGTCCGCTTACCCTAATCACATCATGATGCTCTGTCCAGGGGTCACATTTTGTAACCCACAAAACAGTGCATGTGGAGTTCTGGTTTTCTCATAGCACAAGATTTTATTGAGCACCTACTATGTGCCAGACAGTTTGCCAGGTTTTGGAAACTCATACAAATTATCCTGAGGTATCTCAGCAGTGAAGTCCTTATTTATTCATTTTTCCTGACGGTCAGGTCCAGTTAGTCTCACTGTAAACCTGGGGCTTGGAAGAGACAGACGTGAGACACCACATTAGCTGCATGACATTGGGTGACTAGATTACATTCTCTGTATCCATTTTCATATTGATAAAGTTAAATGGGCCCAGGGTTAGGGTTATACCTCTAGCATATATAGAGACCACAGGATATAGTGTTATATGCTGGGTAAAAGACACAACATACAGTGAGAGATTCAATAAGCAATGGCCATCTTGATTATTTATGTTGTTATCATATTCTGCAGAAAGGCTTCTGTATCAAATACAAGAAAATGTATAACCCAGTCTTTTTTTTTTTTTTTTTTTAATCCATGGTAGCTGATGAAGACACTTATTAGCCCAAAGAGTGAACAGGGTGAGAGGAGGAGGTTATTGGCTGCTTCCCTGGGGTTAATTTAGCCATCATTTCAGAATGGAGCTGGAATGCTTTGAGTGTGAAAGAAACCTATTGCTTGTTGATAATTAGTCTGGTTTTAATGAGCTATGAGGTGTTATTAACAGCTGAAGTGCACTAACTTTTCACAGCCATCAGAGGATGTTCAGGATGTTCACCAGGTTCTCACTTTTCAGGGTTTTCTGTGGGTGGTAGAAGTTGGGCTGAGGAGGGCCCGACAGGACATGTCTGTCTCTGCAAGTCTCAGGCAAAGAAGTTTTCATGATGATGTATTAGGCTGTTCTTGCATTGCTATAAAGAAATAGCTGAGACGGGGTAATTTATAAGAAAAGAGGTTTATTTGGCTTATGGTTCTACAGCCTGTACAGGAAGCATAGCTCCAGCATCCGCTTCTAGGGAGGCCTCAAGCTTGTAATCATGGTGGAAGGCAAGGGCAAGGAGGCACATCAGTAGGAGGTGGTGGGGAGGTGCCACATACTTGTAAATGATCATGTGTCATGTAAACTCACTCACTATCACAAGAACACCACCAAAGGGATCTAAACCATTCATGAGAGATCTGCCCCCATGATCCCAAACTCCTCCCACCAGGCCCCACCTCCAATAGTGGGGATTAAGTAAGAGTTGGGCGGGACTCCTTGCTCCTCTTCCCAGTTAATCCTTAATCTCCACCCCAACCCCAGGCAACCAGTGAACTTAACCTCCTTTTCCCCTTCCCCTTCCCCTCCCCGAGGTGTCCGTCTGTTACCCAGACTAAAGTGCAGTAGCATGATCTTTGCTCACTGCAGCCTCTGCCTCCTGGGCTCAAGCCATCCTCCCAGCTCAGCCTCCTGAGTAGCTGGGACTACAGGCACATACCAGCATGCCTGACTAATTTGTTGTATTTTTCAAAGAGATGGGGTTTCTCCATGTTGTCCAGGCTGGTCTCGAACTCCTGGGCTCAAGCAATCCACCTGGCTCAACCTCCCAAAGTTCTGGGATTACAGGCATGAGCCACCAGGCCTGGCCCACTGAACTACTTTCTATCCCAATACATTAGATTTTTCCTTTCTGGGAGTTTTGTATGAACAAAATCATACAGTATGTACTCCTGGCTGCTTTTGCTTAGAATAATGCTTTGGTTATTCATCTGTGCTATTGTGCGTATCAGTCATGCTTTTCTATTTTCTCACCTTGAGAAATACTCTGTTTCCTAATACAAAACAATGAGTATATCCATTCACCTTGAGGAAGATTTTATTTGAAGAAATCTTTGTCATCAAAAAGCTTGAAAACCAGGGCTCTACCTTGATTCCATAGTCTTGAGAATGATGGAGAACTCAATTTACACCACAATTTTCAGCGAGAAAGCAGGTTGCATATTAAGAGATGAGGTGATAGGATGACTGAAAGGTATTTGTGACCTTCTGAAAGGTACGATGTGGCAGGCAGCCTCTATGAGGGACCCCAGTAATCCCCGTCTCCTGGTATTTTTGCCCTTGTGTAATGCCCTCCCCTTAGCATGGGCTGGACTTACTGACTCACTTCTAATGAATGGAATATGGCTGTCTTGATTGGCTGTCGCTTCTGAAATTAGCTTATAAAAAACCGATTACAGGTATATCTCATTTTATTGCACTTAGCTTTATTGTGCTTTGCAGTTATTATATTTTTTACAAATAAAAGTTTTGTGTCCTTCAGTCAAAAATAAAATGGGTTTCTTTCTAGTCTCCCACCTCAATTTCAGAAATTAAAAAATTTTCCAAACACAGTGAGTAGTAGTTTATATTTGAAGAGTGAATGAGGCAATGAGTGACCAAGTTGCCCACTTAAGGAGGCACCTCAGAACAATAAGCAAAGAGCCTGCTCTTTGGTCTCAGACCTGGGTTTGAATTCTAGCTCTGCTACTCCTTGACTGTGAGATCCTGGCCATGTGACTTACCTTCTCCGAGCTTCTGTTTTCTCATCTGTGAAATGGGGACAATCATTTTTTTTTATTTTTTATTTTTATACTTTAAGTTCTAGGGTACATGTGCACAACGTGCAAGTTTGTTACATATGTATACTTGTGCCATGTTGGTATGCTGCACCCATCAACTTGTCAGCACCCATCAACTCGTCATTTACGTCAGGTATAACTCCCAATGCAATCCCTCCCCCCTCCCCATAATAGGCCCCGGATGGGGACAATAATTCTTACGTCGGTGCATTAAGTGACATAGTCTAGATAGCACAGTACCTAACACAACACAATGACTCATTTATTATTGTTGTTGTTGCTTCATTCTTACTTGTAAACACTCAACTGTCTTCACAAAGTTCAGGAGCTCTTCAATAAGAGACTGTGTCCATTAATAGCCTCATCCCATGGGTAATCTTAAAGATAGATGATTCTATGGTAGGCTCTGAAACATCTCGTCTTCTACTCTATCATGGTGTCAAAGACCAGGATGGTACAGAGGTCCAAGACCCTGGCCTATGCAGTCAGAGAAACTGATTTGAACTCTACCTCTTCCACTTATTAACCAAGTGGCCTTGGGAAAATTGTGAGCATCACCAGGCTCATTGTGAAGATGGGGTTAATAATAGCTCCAGCCTTATGGCCTTGTGGTGAAGATTAATTGAGATAATTAATGCATATAAAAATGAAACCATGTCTTTTGCAGCAACATGGATAGAACTGAAGCCCATTATATGTGAAATAACTCAGAAACAGCAAGTCAAATACTGCATGTGCTCATTTATAAGTGGGAGCTAAACAATGGGTCCACACAGACATACAGAGTAAAATAACAGACACTGGAGACTACAAAAGGTGGGAAGGTAGGAGGGGAGTGAGGGTTGAAAAAATTACCTCTTGGGTACAATGTTCGCTGTTTGGGTGATAGATACGCTGAAAACCTAGACCTCATCATAATGAAAGGTATGCAGGTAAGAAATCTGCACCTGTATCCCCTAAATATATACAACTTTTAAAAAATGGAAAAAATGATACATGTGGGCCAGCACCCAGTGATCACTCAACAAATGCAAGCTCTTATTCTTGTAGGAGTTGAGGGAAGATGCCGAGCCCACTCCTCCTCCAACTTTTAATGTCCTGGTATTTTGTCTTAAACATTTTGGAAGCATCCGCCGGCAGGGATTTTGCCCTCCTGCCTCCCTTTGGACGGCAGTGGGCTGTTTGGATCAGTGGAAGGCTCTCCTGCCCCTCCTCCTTTCTTCCCAGGGGTTTTCTTTTGCACTTTGGACTTTTATTCATGGATCCTTCTGCCAGGGATATGGACCAATAATTCTTCCTCTTTTGCGGGTTTCTTCCCCTAATGGTCCTGTTTTGTGTTGTCACCTCTGTGCTCTCCCTCCTCCCCAGTTCTCAGCAGTTGGCAGGAAATGTTTATAGAAGAAGCCTTTCTTTCTCTTTTTAGTAGCCTCCTAAGCTGCAACCTCCCAAATGAGAACCTTGTTAACCGGAAGGACTCTAGGCTACTGATTTATATTCCAGTCATACCAAGAGAAGAAAAAATTACAAAGGGAGAAAGAAAAATGCCAATGTACTCACGGACTAGTTCCGACATCCTGTCTGATGAATGATGTATATATCCAGGCTCTGGATGCTAAGGGATTCCTTCCAGATCTCAGTATTTGACCTCTTACCTTTGGGTCATGTGGACTCTGTGCCTCTTGTGGGCTTGCTGAAAGCAAAAGTAACAATTTCATACTCTTGCCATTGAAACAAGGGATCTGCTACTTTTAAATCATAGGGGCACTTGTTGCAACAGAAATGTCAGTATCTTGGTGAAGATGGGGTGTAAGTTCTTGGTGGCTTCTGAGGATGGTGAAGGGCTCACCTTCTGTCATCCTGAACCATCACTGATGGGACAGTGTCACTCTGAGTGTAGCTATGCAAAGGCTACAGAACAAATGGGTGAAAATATTTGGTAGTCAGAATTCTAGCTCAATAGTCAAGGAAGGCTTCCTGGAGGAGAAAGTGCATTTTGAATTTGGCTTTAAAAGTTGGTGTCACAGAAAATGCAAGCTGTCCCTCAGAGTTAAGACTATAGTTCTATGAAATAGTGATTGCAACAGTGGACACAATTATTCTCTTCTCTATAGCACACCCCTTTGCAATGTGACATTGTAGCTTCTCCTATTAGAGTCTACTTCCCCACCCTTGAATCCAGGCCAGTCTTGTGACTTGCTTTGGCTAATACAGTGTGATGGAGGTGACAGTGTGCCAGTTCTGAGCCTATATCTCAAGATAACTTGCACACTTCTACTCAATCTCTTGTGATCCTGACCAACCACGATGTGAACCAGTCCCAGCTAGCCTTTGGGAGGATGGGATACCACATGGAGAGGAGACAGCCCAGATAAGGACCAGTCAGCACCTGACCAGCCAGGCAGCTAACTGCTGATACCTGAGATGGGCCTGATCAAGAGCACAACAATTGCCCAGATAGACCCAGCCCAAATTGCCAGCCTGTAGAATCATGTGCTAAATGAATGCTTATTGTTTAAAGCTGCTGAGTAGTGGTTTGTGATGTAGCAAAACTAACTAGTACAATTTCCTATGCTGCTGAGTGTTTCCATGCGACTAAGTTTCTATATACAAAAACGGTGCGTGTAATTTCTGGGGTATTTCCTTCCGGGGAGAAGATATGCTCTTCCTCCACTTTTTTTCCTTTATGTTGCCTGGAATGGGAATGTAATAGCTGGAGCTCCAGCAGCCATCTTGGATCATAAAGTAAGTTTAAGAATGGAAGACACTCTTGGCAGAGCAATAAGCTGGGAGGATCTCATTCCTCTAAAACCACAGATTACCTGTCCAGTTCTATTCTGATACCTCTAAATTTACTAAACAACAGAAACTAACACACTTTTGTTTAGGCCATTGTTTTGAGTTTTGCAGTTACTCATAGCTGAACCTATTGCAAAAGAATGCAGCTGGTCAGGATTTAAACAAGCAGGGATGGTACAGAAGGGCATCCATGACATAGGGAACATCATGCTAATGTTGCAGAAAAAGAAAAAATGTGGGTAATGGGTGGGCAATGGTGAATAACTACATATGATTGCCTCAGGGGAGCAGTGCGTGATCAAATTGGGAACCATTTGGGACTAGCTTTTGAAAGGCAGACTGAGAAGATTAGAGAGGGTGGCAGAAAAAAGTATGAGTACTTACGCAAATCAGAGTAAGAAAGTCATACATTGATTTCTCCTCCATTCATTGATTCATTTCTTCTAGGGAGTTTATGCTGTTTGTGAGGGAAACATAAGACCACAAAATAGAAGGATGATTACTGGTTGTTATGCATGGTCTGAAGTAAATAAACTATGTGAGGTGGCAGAGATTAACTGTTGGGTACAGGTGGCTACTTTAGACACAGTAGTCAGAAAAGAATTTTTTGTGTTCTTGAAATTCTCTGTCAGACCCTGTGCAGAAGTCTAGAAACACAGGGATGAATGTCACACAGTTCCTGTTATTGAAGATATCACAGTCTAGTGTGGAGTGAGGTTAATCAGGAACAATTTTCCTAGTGGAGGTGGAATAGAGCCAAAGGAAATAATGTAGTTTTCCCATATGTATCTGTCAGACATTGATACAATAAGGTTGCATAACAAACATCCCCCTAAATCTTGCTTACAACAAAAAATTATTTTTTCCTTCACAGGTCTGCACATAGGCTGTGGTTCTCCTGGGCTCTGTTGGCTTGGCTTGACTTCAGGCTGTGGGTTGGTCTGGATCTGCACTAGATATCTTTTTATTCTGGGACCAGTGGCTCCCTAAGGTGTGCACTTCTCAGGGTGGATGGCAGAAGTGCAAGGGGTCAAACCAGACCTCAGAGGTACATATAAAGCTTTGACTTGCATCATATTTACTAACACTATTGGCACTAGCAAGACTGACATCAGTGGGTCAGGATGTACGTTCCACCCAGAGTGGGAAGACTGCAAAGGTGCAAGGATGTATAATTCTGTTTAGGGAGGGAATGAAGGGTCGGGAACGATATCCAGCTTACCATACCATCCAGCTTACTTACAGTTCCTTACCGTACAAGGAAATAATACATTTCTCCATTTTTCAAGAATTCTCGTGTATGTCTGAACAGTTTTATTATTTTCTTCAACAAATCTTTTATCTTGTTAGAATTTTTGCAAGGAGCCATATTTCTTTCTTTTACAAAATTTATTTTAAGAATTATGCGTACATGATAAAAGTTCAAAAGTGTTATGACAGATATAATAGTGAAAATAAGGCTGGTCCTTGTTTTTATCCACTGAGGCAAATGTTGAGTTTATTTTCAAACATATTCTGTGTGGGTACAATCACATTTGCATATATTAAAAATACAAAATGGTATCATACTAGTTCCTCTGTACTTTCTTTTTTTTCTATTTAACAACATATCTTAGAGGTAGTCCTGTTTCAATTTAGCTAGACCCATTTCATTCTGTTTAATGGCTACATTTGTTTTTCATTGTGAGACTGTGCCATAATTTATTTAATCAGTGCCATATTGAAAGACATTTGGATTGTTTCCCAGCATTTGCAACTATAATCGAGGTTACATGAAATATCCTGTTACATGCAGGAGGATACTTTATTCACATACATGGGTATATCACTAGGTTAAATCTCAAATACAGAAACTGCCAGGTCAAGAGATATACATCTTAAAGTTTAATAGATATTGACCCTGTTTCTAAAAAGAAAGATTCCTTCCAGCATGTCTACACACATTTGTCTGCTCCTCTGTCTTCTAATTCTTGTCCCATGGTATTATTTTAGGCTGAAATAATGGAATAGTGTGGCTCAAAACTTATTCCTATAGGATCTCTGGGAAAGCTTTGGGTCTTGCCACATGGTCCCCAATTGAACATGGGAAGAACTTGGCGCTGTTGTTGCAACCCAAATCAACACTTTAATGAGCGTGCTGGAGGAGCGTGGAATGTTTCCACAAGCATGTGTGCTGAAGAGCTCCATGCTGCAAGTGAAATGATTTATATCCCTGGGAGTTCCCAGTAAAAAATGTGTACAATACCCTTTAATTTGATCTGCTTTCCCTCTAGCACCTAAATATTTAGGGCAAATAGAAAATAGTTCTGATTTACAATCTCTATAAAAATTTTAAACAACCTAATAAGACAGTTGATCAAGAAATTGCCTGAAATAATGTTAGCACTAGTCAGCCATATTTCTTCAAAATGGCCTGTAACTTCAGTGCAAACTCCCAAACATGGATTTTTTTTTCCTGCTAATAATAGTCTTATTAATAAAAGAATGATTTTCTTTACTGATCCTCAGCAGCTATGTTCTGGGTGTCTTTGTTCAATAAAGGTAGAGATAGTAACAGTCAGTGGAAAGAAAATGTGCTGAGGTTCCCAGGAGAAGTGGTGGAAACAAATCTTTTATTAAATCATATCAAATTGTGTTTCTTGTTTACTTTTTCCATTTTGTAAGTCACAGTCATATCTGCTAGTTTTTTCGAAACCTTGGCTCACATTTGTCAAAAAAACTTGGCTCAGCGTTCTTGAGGTTAATGCTGCGTGATCAATCAGGGTGATAAATTTGACATAATTAACTGTTGTAATGGCATTTCTGAGTCTGTTTCTCTTCTTTACCCCTGCTGAAATCATCTGAGATTGGTTAACTTCTGAATATTTCTTCAGATATACTGTGGATGCCTAGAAAAAGAGCGGTAGGGAAGTGTCGTTGATATCTGGAGTGCTTATCTGTCCACAGGTTAATGATCTCTCTGAATAATAACACCCCTATTTCCCTAGGAGGATCCCTTCCCCTACTCCCAAGGCAGGTGGCTCAGATGGGCCTGATTTATTCCTGGGGCTAGGGGTGGGCAAAAGACCCAACATGACCAATCAAAAACATCAGATTGGGTCAACCAGATCCAATGAGAATTCTGGGACTTTTGCTACAACTATTGGAAAAGATAATTTTTTTTTTTTCGATTGGAATTCCTGAAAGAACAAGACATAAACCTGCTTCTGGTTATCTTTGCTTTCCGGGGAAAGGTTTTTTTTTTTTTAATATTTATTTTTATTTTTTCTGAGACAGGGTCTCTGTCACCCAGGCTGGAGTGCTGTGGTGCAGTCATAGCTCACAGCAACCTCGAACTCCTAGGTTGCAGAGATCCTCCTGCTTTCGCCCCCTGAGTGCTGGAGCTACAGGTATGTTCTACCATGCCTGGCTAACTAATTTTTTTTTCTTTTTTTGAGACAGGGTCTTTCTCTGTCACCCAGGCTGGAGTACAGTGCTATGATCATAGCTCACTGCTGCCTCAACCTCCCATGCTCAAGCAATCCTCCCTTATCAGCCTCCCAAGTAGCTGAGACCACAGGCATGCGACACCATGCCCAGCTATTTTTTTTTTTTTAATTTTCTGCAGAGATGGAATCTCACTATGTTACCCAGTCTAATCTCAAACTTTTGGGCTCAAGCTATCCTCCCATTTAAGCCTCCCGAAGTGTTGGGATTACAGGCGTGAGCTATCATGCCTGGCCAAAAAAGGGCATTCTTGAAGTCAAAACAAGGGAAAACACTGAGAAATGTCACTTGGATACTGGTGTCTAGCCATGCCTGAAGTCTTACCCTTCAATTAGGCAGGCTAATACATTTTCGTTTTTTGCCTGAGTCAGTTTAACTTGGGTTTCTGGCACTTACCTCCAAGAAAGTCCTAAATACTTAAGTTTTCCAAGTTTCAGTAAAGTCTCATGTATGGGAAAGTGTGGTCAGTGCCAGCAATGCCCATGTCCATAATAAAATATCAGTCCTCTCCCCATCTGTTACTGCTGGTCACCACTATATAATAGACTGTGTTCAGGCTGGAGTGACTGCTGCAGTCCACAGTTCATCAGAGGGTCTCAGCCCAATCTTGTCAAGGATTCTCATTTCTAGCATTCATCATGGTTGCCCTATATCCATGCTCTGAGGATATGGCATTTATCTCTGCTGTGCCTTGTTCTCCCCCTACCTTGCACCCCCTACCTTGTACTTGATCAGCAGATCCTTGTGAATGCAAGAATACTTCTCTCTGCACCAGAGAGAGTCCAGCCTGAGGTTTGTAAGCAGCTAGCTACTGGAATTTTCTCCCAGGTTTGTACCTCTAAGATCTCAGGTCCATTTTTTTTTCTTTTTCTTTTCTTTTCTTTCTTTTTTTTTTTTTTTTTTTTTTTTTTTTTTTTTTTTTTTTTTGTTGAGGCAGAGTTTTACTCTTGTTGCCCAGGCTGGAGTGCAATGGTGCGATCTTGGCTCACCGCAACCTCTGCCTCCCCAGTTCAAGCAATTCTCCTTCTGCAGCCTCCCAAGTAGCTGGGATTATAGGCATGTGCCACCATGCCTGGCTAATTGTGTATTTTAAATACAGACAGGGTTACTCCATGTTGGTCAGGCTGGTCTCGAACTCCCAACCTCAGGTGATCCACCCGCCTCGGCCTCCCAAAGTGCTAGGATTACAGGTGTGAGCCACCGCGCCTGGTTTCTCAGGTCCATATCTAGGTCTTGCCTTGCCTTGCCTTGCTCAAATTAGACAGTGACCTTATTTGTGGGGAAAGAGATGATGTGGACAGGGATATGGTCTAACATTCATAGTGCTCCTACTGCTTATTAGACACTGTGCTTGGTTCATTTGTGTCACATCAGCTTGTGTTTTCCATAACACTTAAGGCATTCTATGGGCACGACACTGTGTTGAGTGCCTTGTCAAACAATCTCTAATTTCATCCTTATAAAAACAGTAGAAAGTGGCATTATTATCTCCATATAGAAGCTGAGGCTCTAGGTTATTCTCCCTGTATCATACAATGAGGAAATGGCAAAAGCAAGATTTCAGTTCGGGTCTCAATGACTCTGAACCCAGTTTTCTTACCTCTGACATTAGCATTTACTATATATTTTTTTCCAACTTTTATTTTACATTCAAAGGGTACATATGCAGCTTTGTTACATGGGTAAATTGCATGTGGCAGAGGTTTGGTGCACAGATAATTGAGTCACACAGGAAATCGGCGTAATACCCGATCGGTAGTTTTTCAAGCTTCACCCTCCTCACCCTCCTCCCTCAAGCAGGCCCCAGTGTCTGTTGTTCCTTTCTTTGTGTTCATGTGTACTCAATGTCTGACTCCCACCTATTAGTTAGAACATGCGGTGTTAAGGCCAGGTGCAGTGGCTCATACCTGTAATCCTAGCACTTTGGGAGGTCGAGGCAGGCAGATAACCTGAGGTCAGGAGTTCGAGACCAGCCTGGCCAACATGGCGAAACCCTGTCTCTACAAAAATACGAAAATTAGCTGGGCATGGTGGCAGGTGTCTGTAATCCCAGCTAGGATTACAGAGGCTGAGGCAGGAGAATTGCTTAAACCCGGGAGGCGGAGGTTGCAGTGAGCCGAGATCGCGCCACTGCACTCCAGCCTGGGCATCAGAACGAGACTCCATCTTAAAAAAAAAAAAAAAAAAGATCATGTGGTGTTTCTTTTTTGTTTCCTATGTTAATTGGCTTAGGAGAATGGCCTCCTGCTCCATCTGTGTTGCTGCAAAGGATACGATTTTATTCTTTTTTATTGCTGTGTAGTATTTCATGGTGTATACGTGCCACATTTTCTTTATCCAGTCCACTGTTGATGGGCATCTAGGTTGATCCCATGTCTCTGCTATTGTGACTAGTGCACTTACTGTATTGTCTCATTGATGGGCATCTAGGTGTCTCTGCTATTGTGAGCAGCGCACTTCCTGTATTGTCTTGTTGATAGGCATCTAGGTCGAGTCTGTGTCTCTGCTGTGGTGAGTAGTGTACTTACGGTATTGTCTTGTTGGTCTGTGCATCCCTCTCACTTGTGAGCTTCCTGATTTCATGCACTCTGTGTTATGTCTGGATCCCCGATCTTCACTTTAGAACCTTTCATAGAGCAGGTTCTCAAAAACTGTTTACAGAATTAAAGAATCTTTATAACAATGTCAGAAGGTGAGTATTTTCTTTCCATTTTACACATGAGCAAATTTAGGCTTAAGAAAGTTAAGCAAATTACCCAAGGCCAGGAAGTAGAATTCATGAAATATAATCCTGAAATTTCCTACTTCGGTTGAGAATTGAGAAAGATATTCTCTAAGCTAAAGAGGAGGGTTTTTGTTATTTTTCTGCATTCGAATATGGGTAGTTTATGTGGAAACATGGAAATAATTTACCACCTTTCTTAATGAAGGCCCTACTAGGCTGGGCTACCATGCAGAAAACAGCACAGACGTTTTTATGGAAGAAAGGTACATCTATGTTACTGCATCTGTATTTGAGCTCCTTATAACTTGTAAGCAGGCAGAACATTGTTTAATGGTGCTGGACAAAGCTCACGTGAAAATGATCCAGTGGGGAAATCTTTTATGGAAATTAAACTGATTGTTTTAGGAATCTGAGTTGCAATTTTTCACTTCCTAGTTTCTGCTCTCTTGAGTCCTTGTCTACGTCATGAACACATTTGATGCGGAATCCTGGAGACTTTGCCCATTGAAAGGAGCACTGTAGCGGAAGGCAGTCGAGCTCAATGTATAGAGAGAGACAGCAAGGTGGGTAAGTAGAGGCAGCAGCTGGGACCAAGCTAGATGGACTGGCATCTCTAAAGAGCACCTCAAGGAAACACATTTCCTGGAGCACTTAAGAAAATGAGAGCCGAAACCAGGGTCTGGTATAGTTCACTCTATCTGAAAGCACTGAGATTCTGTTAAGCTAATGATGAGTTTTCTCTTCATCTTTCCTCCCAACACCAAGACCAAGCAAAAATGCAAGGGAACAAAGAACAAGAAGCAGTGTCCAAAGTCTTTAGAGTCTCTAGGATAGTTGTTGACCTAAGTCACACTGCTGTCTTCCTCCGGGCTGCTTGTACTTTTGTTGTAGTCATTGGCAGATTAATAAGTTTTCTGAAAGTTAAGAGAAAATACCAGCTTAAAGTAGTATCAAATTTTTCAAAAATGTTATTCTTTCGGGGGAGGGTGAGAGGGTGAAATATGATAGTCACCCTAATGTACTCATGGAAGCCTGTAGGTTATGTTATTAGTTAAAATTCTCAGCCATGAAGACAAGAATACTTGTAATTCATCCATGTGTTCACCCAACCTCCCATCCATCCACCTATCCATTCATTTGTCATCCATCCATTCATCCACTCTTCCACCCGTCTATCCATTAATACATCTACCTGCTCATCTGTCATCCATCCATCCATCTATCTATCCACCTACTCATCTATATATTGTCCATCCATTCGTCCATCCACTTACCCATCTACCCACCACCCATACACTCACCTATCCATCCCCCCATCCATCTACTTACCAATCTATCCACCATCCATGTATCCATCTATCAATTATCCATCCATCTACTTAGCAATCTATACACCATCCATGTACTTCACCCATCCATCCATTCACCCATCAGTCCATTTACCCATTCATCTACCCACCATCCATCCATCCATCTATCCACCATCCATCCATCAATTTACCCATCTATCCACCATTAATATACCCACTCATTCTTCCATCCACCTACCAATCTATCCATTCATTCATCCACACACCCACCTATTCATCTATCCATCCATCTACCCATCTGCTTAACATTTACCAAGCATACATAATGTGCCAGGCATTGTTTAGGGCTACCAACACTTGGTTCTCAGGAAATTCCACAACTGCATTTTTTTGCTATAAAATAATTTTGGAAGTCAAATTTGCTTGAGGATTTTTGTTAAAGTGAAGCAAAATGTAATATGAGTTTATATAGATTTTGGCTCTTATATAACTGTATACTTGGCATTGAAAATCTATGCAACTTATTCAGGAATAGATGGTCTATGGTACAAGTTGCTGTATCATGCAAAAAGATGGGCTACAAGAAACAGTTTTTGTTTAGGCTTTGTTTTCATTAAAAGCTGTGAAATTGTTGAGCTCTAAGTTACTGTTTTGCTTGGTCAGGTGTTGCTAGTCATCTAAAAATAAGTCTGTATCAGTGATCATCTTAGATTCTAAGAAAACTCAGATGTGAGGGAAATAATTTAATGTACTTGCACTTTTTGTTACATGACACCGCGTTGAACATGCGTAGAGCTCTGTGAACAGAGGTGGTAGAGCGTGTTGGTAAGACTCGCATAGCCCTAGTTAAAATCTGTTTCCTGTTACTGACTTGATTTGTGGCCTTGGGAAAGTTCCTTACCCTATCTGAGACTTAGTTATCAAAACTGTAAAATGGGATGAACAATGACACTTGCCTCATAACCTCATTGTAAGGATTAAATCATATAATGCACATAAAGCAGTTTCCCACCATTTGAGAGGAGCAAGCTTGTGACTTCAGGGGCACAGGGCACATTTATTCATATTCCTTAGTTCACTGGTCAGAGCAAACTCCTCACATTTTTATTTCCTTTTATTATGTTTTCTCCTCCATCTCCAGTTCTCCCTTTAACTCTTCTCTCACACCATAAGTACATTCTAATATATGTAATATACATTTCCCAATTCTCCTTTCATATGTTTATTTAGATATGTCTAAATAGTTGGTAAAAGAGTTTTAAAAAGTGTTTCTGATTAATTTACATAAATAGTTTGGGGCCAAAAACCTTCTTTCCCCCCACTCAACACCATATTTTTGAAATCCCTTCATGTTGCTCTATATAAATCTAATTAATTTCCAACTGTGTCCTAAAGTCAATGTATGCATAAAACACAATTTGCTTATCCATTCTTTGAGTGGTTATCATATAGGAACATCAAAGTCTGTGTTGTCACAAGTAAAACTATGGTGGACATCCTAATGCATGTGTTGTTATAGCCTTGTGCAAATTTCTCTAGTGCACGTATATATCCAGATATGAGATTGTTGGGTAGATGAATAGTTAATTGCACTGAGTACTGAGAAATTGTTACTTAGAATGGCTGCCCAGTTTACACTTCTTACTAGCACTTGATGTTCTCTGGCTTTGTAATTTTTACCAATCTGACAGCTGTAAAGTGGCATATCATTGTTGTTTTAATTTGCTTTTCTCTGATTATTACTGATGTTGAGTATCTCTTCATATACTTATTAGCCATTAGTGTTTCCTCTTCTATTAATTTTATTTTCATAGAAGCTTTGCCTATTTTTTCTATTGGGTTTCCTGAAATTTTCTTGCTATTTTCAGGAGTTTCTCTCAATGTTAATGCCAGTTTCATTTTAGATATTGAAGTGATCTTCTCACAGTCTACCAATGTGTTAAATTTGTAGACACTGTTCTTTTCTGAGTAGAAACCTCAATTGTAATCTAGTCAAACACTTCATCGTTTTCCATTATGACTTGTTCTTTTAAATGTTGCTCAAGAATCTGCTCAATTCTAAAGTCACAAAGATATTTCCTACATTTTGTTTGATTACTTTTATGATTTACTTTTTACATTCAGATGTACCGGAAAACATCCAATTTAATCCTTGTCATACAGTAAACCATCCTCCCCCAAACCTACCAAGTTATTTATTCTTCCCCAACTGAGTTAAGACACCATGTCTCCTATGTATGTGGGGATGTTTCTGGAATCTCTATGCTGCTTCATTGATCTATTTAGCTGTTCCTAAGATGGTAGCACAGTTTTTTATTATTATACTTTAAGTTCTGGGGTACATGCACAGAATGTGCAGGTTTGTTACATAGGTATACATGTGCCATGATGGTTTGCTGCACCCATCAACCTGTCATCTACATTAGGTATTTCTCCTAATGCTATCCCTCCCCTAGCCCCACTGACAGGCCCCAGTGTGTGATGTTCCCCTCCCTGTGTCCATGTGTTCTCATTGTTCAACTCCCACTTATGAGTGAGAACATGCGGTGTTTGGCTTTCTGTTCTTGTGTTAGTTTGCAGAGAATGATGGTTTCCAGCTTCATCCATGTCCCCGCAAAGGACATGAACTCAGCCTTTTTTATGGCTGCATAGTATTCCATGGTGTCTATGTACCACATTTTCTCTATCCAGTCTATCATTGATGGGCATTTGGGTTAGTTCTAAGTCTTTGCTATTGTGAACAGTGCCGCAATAAACTTATGTGTGCGTGTGTCTTTATGGTATAATGATTTATAATTCTTTGGGTATCTCCCAGTAATAGGATTGCTGGGTCAAATGGTATTTCTAGTTCTAGATCCTTGAGGAGTTGCCACACTGTCTTCCACAATTGTTGAACTAGTTTACAGTCCCACCAACAGTGTAAAAGTGTTCCTCTTCCTCCACATCCTCTCCAGCATCTGTTGTTTTCCTGACTTTTTAATTATGGCCATTCTAACTGGCATGAGATGGTATCTCATTGTGGTTTTGATTTGCATTTCTCTGCAAATATTTTGATGATGAGCATTTTTTCATGTTTGTTGGCTGCATACATGCCTTCTTTTGAGAAGTATCTGTTTATATCCTTCACCCACTTTTTGATGGGGTTGTGTTTTTCTTGTAAATTTGTTTAAGTTCTTCCTAGATTCTGGATATTAGCCCTTCATCAGATGGATGGATTGCAAAATTGTCTCCCATTCTGTAGGTTGCCTGTTCACTCTGATGATAGTTTCTTTTGCTGTGTAGAAGCTCTTTAGTTTAATTAGATCTCATTTGTCAATTTTGGCTTTTATTGCCATTGCTTTTGGTGTTTTAGTCATGAAGTCCTTGCCCATGCCTATGGCCTGAATGGTATTGCCAGAGTTTTCTTCTAGGGTTTTTATGGTTTTAGGTTTTATGTTAAAGTCTCGAATCCATCTCGAGTTAATTTTTGTATAAGGTGTAAGGAAGGGATCCAGTTTCAGCTTTCTGCATATAGTCGCCAGTTATCCCAACACCATTTATAAAATAGAGAATCCTTTCCACATTTCTTGTTTTTGTAAGGTTTGTCAAGGATCAGATGGTTGTAGATGTGTGGTGTTATTTCTGAGGCCTCTGTTCTGTTCNGTGTACAAGAATGCTTGTGATTTTTGCACATTGGTTTTGTATCCTGAGACTTTGCTGAAGTTGCTTATCAGCTTAAGGAGATTTTGGGCTGAGATGATGGGGTTTTCTAAATATACAATCACATCATTTGTAAATAGACAATTTGACTTCCTCTTTTCCTAATTGAATACCCTTTATTTCTTTCTCTTGCCTGATTGCCCTGACCAGAACTTCCAACACTATGTTGAATAGGAGTGGTGAGAGAGGGCATCCTTATGCCAGTTTTCAAAGGGGATGCTTCCAGTTTTTGCCCATTCAGTATGATATTGGCTGTGGGTTTGTCATAAATAGCTCTTATTATTTTGAGCTATGTCCAATCAATACCTAGTTTATTGAGAGTTTTTAGCATGAAGAGCTATTGAATTTTTTTGAAGGCCTTTTCTGCATCTATTGAGATAATCATGTTGTTTTTGTCACTGGTTCTGTTTATGTAATGGATTATGTTTATTGATTTGCATATGTTGAACCAGCCTTGAATTCCAGGGATGAAGCCCACTTGATCATGGTGGATAAGCTTTTTGACGTGCTGCTGGGTATGGTTTGTCAGTCTTTTATTGAGGATCTTTGCATCAGTGTTCATCAGGTATATTGACTTGAAGTTTTCTTTTCTTGTTGTCTGTGTCAGGTTTTTGTATCAGGATGATGCTGGCCTCATAAAATGAGATGGGAGGATTGCCTCTTTTTCTATTGCTTGCAATAGTTTCGGAAGGAATGGTACCAGCTCCTCTTTGTACCTCTGGTAGAATTTGGCTGTGAATCCACCTGGTCCTGGACCTTTTTTGGTTGGTAGGCTAGTAATTACTGTCTCAATTTTGGAATCTGTGATTGGTCTAGTCAGAGATTCAACTTCTTCCTGGTTTAGTCTTTGGAGGGTATATGTGTCCAGGAATTTATCCATTTTGTTCTAGATTTTCTAGTTTATTTGCGTAGAGATGTTTATAGTATTATCTGATGGTAGTTTGCATTTCTGTTGGAGCGGTGGTGGTATCACCTTTATCATTTTTTTGTGTCTATTTGATTTTTCTCTCTTTACTAGTCTGACCAGCGGTCTATTTTGTTGATCTTTTAAAAAATCCAGCTTCTGGATTCATTGATTTTTGTTTTTTGAAGGGTTTTCTGTGTCTCTATCTCCTTCAGTTCTGCTCCGATCTTAGTTATGTCTTGTCTTCTGCTAGCTTTTGAATTTGTTTGCTCTTGCTTCTCTAGTTCTTTAAATTGTGACATTAGGGTGTCAATTTTAGATCTTTCCTGCTTTCTCTTGTGGGCATTTAGTGCTATAAATTTCGCTTTAAACACTGCTTTAAATGTGTTTTAAAGAGATTCTGGTATGTTGTGTGTTTGTTCTCATTGGTTTCAAGGAACATCTTTATTTCTGCCTTAATTTTGTTATTTACCCAGTAGTCATTCAGGAGCAGGTTGTTCAGTTTCCGTGTAGTTGTGTAGTTTTGAATGAGTTTCTTAATCCTGAGATCTAATTTGATTACACTGTGATCTGAGAGACTGTTTGTTTT
Organism: Rhinopithecus bieti; assembly: GCF_001698545.2. NCBI lineage: Eukaryota > Metazoa > Chordata > Mammalia > Primates > Cercopithecidae > Rhinopithecus > Rhinopithecus bieti. Next base: position 716,419 of record NW_016809524.1, on the reverse strand, counting down.
TTGTTCTTTTGCATTTGCTGAGGAGTGTTTTACTCCCAATTAAGTGGTCAATTTGAGAATGAGTGTGATGTGGTGCTGAGAAGAATTTACATTCTGTTGATTTGTGGTGGAGAGTTCTGTAGATGTCTGTTAGGTCTGCTTGGTCCAGAGCTGCGCTCAAGTCCTGGATATCCTTGTTAATTTTTCTGTCTCATTGATCTGTCTAATATTGGCAGTGGGGTGATAAAATCTCCTACTATTATATTGTGGGAGTCTAAGCCTCTTTGTAGGTCTGTAAGACCTTGCTTTATGAATCTGGGTGCTCCTGTATTGGATACATATATATTTAAGATAGTTAGCTCTTCTTGTTGCATTGATCCCTTTACCATTATGTAATGGCCTTCTTTGTCTCTTTTGATCTTTGTTGGTTTAAAGTCTGTTTTTATCAGAAGCTAGGATTGTAACCCCTGCTTATTTTTTTTCTTTCCATTTGATTGGTAAATATTCCTCCATCCCTTTATTTTGAGCCTATGTGTGTCTTTGCATGTGAGATGGGTCTCCTGAATACAGCACACCAATGGGTGTTGACTCTATCCAATTTGCCAGTCTTTGTCTTTTAATTGGGGTATTTTGCCCATTTACATTTAAGGTTAATATTGTTATACGTGAATTTGATCCTGTCTTTATGATGATAGCTGGTTATTTTGCCCATTAGTTGATGGAGTTTCTTCATAGTGTCAATGGTCTTTACAATTTGGTATGTTTTTGCAGTGACTGGTACCGGTTGTTCCTTTCCATGTTTAGTGCTTCCTTCAGGAGCTGTTTAAGGCAGGCCTGGTGGTGACAAAATCTCTCAGCATTTGCTTGTCTGTAAAGGATTTTATTTCTCCTTTGCTTATGAAGCTTAGTTTAACTGGAAATGAATTCTGGTTTGAATATTCTTTTGTTTAAGAATGTTGAATATTGGCCCCCACTCTCTTCTGGCTTGTAGGGTTTCTGCTGAGAGATCTGCTGTTTGTCTGATGGGCTTCCCTTTGTAGGTCACTCTACCTTTCTCTCTGGCTGCCGTTAACATTTTTTCCTTCTTTTCAATCTTGGTGAATCTGACAATTATGTGTCTTGGGGTTGCTCTTCTCGAGGAGTATCTTTGTGGCGTTCTCTGTATTTCCTGAATTTGAATGTTGGCCTGCTGGGTTGGGGAAGTTCTCCTGGTAATATCCTGAAGAATGTTTTCCAACTTGGTTCCATTCTCCTGGTCACTTTCAGGTACACCAATCAAATGTAGATTGGGTCTTTTCACATAGTCTCATATTTCTTGGAAGCTTTCTTCATTTCTTTTTATTCTCTTTTCTCTAATCTTATCTTCTTGCTTTATTTCAGTAAGTTGGTCTTCAATCTCTGATATCCTTTCTTCCGCTTGACCAACTTGGCTATTGATACTTGTGTATGGTTCATGAAGTTCTCGTGCTGTGTTTTTCAGCTCCATCAAGTCATTTATGTTCTTCTTTGAACTGATTATTCTAGTTAGCAATTCATCTAACCTTTTTTCAAGGCTCTTAGCTTCCTTGCATTGGGTTAGAACATGCTCCTTCCGCTCGGAGTTTATTACCCACCTTCTGAAGCCTACTTCTGTCAATTCATCAAACTCATTCTCTGTCCAGTTTTTTTTCCCCCATGCTGGCAAGGAATTGTGATCTTTTGGAAGAGAAGAGGTGTTCTAGTTTTTGGAATTTTCAGTCTTTTTGTGCTGATTTCTCCCTATCTTCGTGGATTTATTTACCTTTGTTCTTTGATATTGGTGACCTTCGGATGGGATCTCTGAGTGGACATCCTTTTTGTTGATGTTGATACTATTCCCTTCTGTTTGTTAGTTTTCCATCTAACAGTCAGGTCCCTCTGCTGCAGGTATGCTGGAATTTGCTGGAGGTCCACTCCAAACCCTGTTTGCCTGGGTATCACCAGCAGAGGCTGCAGAACAGCAAAGACTGCTGCCTGTTCCTTCCTCTGGAAGCTTCCTCCCAGAGGGGCACCCACCAGGTGGCAGCCAGAGCTCTCCTATATGAGACGTCTGTCAGCTCCTACTGGGAAGTGCCTCCCAGTCAGGATATGCGGGGGTCAGGGAACCACTTGAGGAGGCAGTCTGACCCTTATCAGAGCCCAAACACTGTGCTGGGAGATCCGCTGCTCTCGTCAGAGCCATCAGGCAGGGACGTTTAAGTCTGCAGAAGCTGTGCCCACAGCTGCCCCTTCCCCCAGGTGCTCTGTCCCAGGGAGATGGGGGTTCTATCTATAAGTCCTTGACTGGGGCTGCTGCCTTTTTTTCAGAGATGCCCTTCCCAGAGAGGAGGAATCTAAAGAGACAGTCTGGCCACAGTGGCCTTGCTTAGCTGCAGTGGGCTCTGCCCAGTTCAAACTTCGCAGCAGCTTTGTTTGCACTGTGAGGGTAAAACCGCCTACTCAAGCCTCAGCAATGGCAGAGCCCCTTCCCCCACCAAGCTCCAGCATCGCAGGCTGGTGGGGGACCTCAGACTGCTGTGCTGGCAGTGAGAATTTCAAGCCAGTGGACCTTAGCTTGCTGGGCTACATGTACCAGTTTTTGAAATTATGGCTTAGTAATAGGTCATGGTATTTAGTATAATGAATCCTCCAATTTTCAAAATTACCTTAGATATTCATGCTTTTATATTTTACATACATTTTAATATTTGTCAAAGTCCTCAAATTGTGCTGGAATCTTTTTATTTATTTTTTATTATACTTTAAGTTCTAGGGTACATGTGCACAACGTGCAGGTTTGTTACATGTGTATATGTGCCCCATATTGGTGTGTTGCACCCATTAACTCATCATTTACATTAGATATATCTCCTAATGCTATCCCTCCCCCCTTCCCCAATCGCACGACAGGCCCCAGTATGTAATGTTCCCCATGCTGTGTCCAAGTGTTCTCATTGTTCAGTTCCCACCTATGAGTGAGAACATGCAGTGTTTGGTTTTCTGTCCTTGCGATAGTTTGCTCAGAATGATGGTTTCCAGCTTCATCCATGTCCCCACAAAGGACATGAACTCAGCCTTTTTTATGGCTGCATAGTATTCCATGGTGTATATGTGCCACATTTTCTTAATCCAGTCTATCACTGATGGACATTTGGGTTGGTTCCAAGTCTTTGCTATTGTCTAGTGCCACAATAAACATGTGTGTGCATGTGTCTTTATAGCAGCATGATTTATAATCCTCTAGGTATATTCCCAGTAATGGGATGGCTGGGTCAAATGGTATTTCTAGTTCTAGATCCTTGAGGAATAGCCACACTGTCTTCCACAATGGTTGAACTAGTTTACACTCCCACCAGCAGTGTAAAAGTGTTCCTCTTTCTCCACATCCTCTCCAGCATCTGTTGTTTCCTGACTTTTTAATGATGGCCATTCTAACTGGCATTAGATAGTATCTCATTGTGGTTTTGATTTGTGTTTCTCTGATGGCCAGTGATGATAAGCATTTTTTCACGTGTCTGTTGGCTGCATAAATATCTTCTTTTGAGAAGTGTCTGTTCATATCCTTTGCCCACTTTTTGATGGGGTTGTTTGATTTTTTTCTTATAAATTTGTTTAAGTTCTTTGCAGATTCTGGATATTAGCCCTTTGTCAGATGGATAGATTGTAAAAATTTTCTCCCATTCTGTAGGTAGCCTGTTCACTCTGATGGTAGTTTCTTTTGCTGTGCAGAAGCTCTTTAGTTTAATTAGATCCCATTTGTCAATTTTGGCTTTTGTTGCCATTGCTTTTGGTGTTTTAGNT
>NW_016809524.1:680711-711540 GCF_001698545.2 Rhinopithecus bieti | reverse complement strand
AGGGTTTTTTGTGTCTCTATCTCCTTCAGTTCTGCTCTGATCTTAGTTATTTCTTGCCTTCTGCTAGCTTTTGAATGTGTTTGCTCTTGCTTCTCTAGTTCTTTTAATTGTGATGTTAGGGTGTTGATTTTAGGTCTTTCCTGCTTTCTCTTGTGGGCATTTAGTGGTATAAGTTTCCCTCTATACACTGCTTTAAATGTGTCCTAGAGATTCTGGTATGTTTTGTCTTTGTTCTCATTGGTTTCAAAGACATCTTTATTTCTGCCTTCATTTCACTTTGTACCCAGTAGTCATTCAGGAACAGGTTGTTCAGTTTCCACGTAGTTGAGCGGTTTTGAGTGAGTTTCTTAATCCTGAGTTCTAGTTTGATTGCACTGTGGTCTGAGAGACCATTTCTTTTCTTTTACATTTGCTGAGGAGTGCTTTACTTCCAACTATGTGGTCAATTTTGGAATAAGTGTGATGTGGTGCTGAGAAGAATGTATATTCTATTGATTTGGTATGGAGAGTTCTGTAGATGTCTATTAGGTCTGCTTGGTGCAGAGCTGAGTTCAATTCCTGGATATCCTTGTTAATTTTCTGTCCTGTTGATCTGTCTAATGTTGACAGTGGGGTGTTAAAGTCTCCCATTATTATTGTGTAGGAGTCTAAGTCTCTCCGTAGGTCTCTAAGGACTTGCTTTATGAATCTGGGTGTTCCTATACTGGGTGCATATATATTTAGGATAATTAGCTCTTCTTGTTGAGTTGATCCCTTTACCATTATGTAATTGCCTTGTCTCTTTTGATCTTTGTTGGTTGAAAGTCTGCTTTATCAGAGACTAGGATTGCAACCCCTGCTTTTTTTTTGTTTTCCATTTGCTTGGTAGATCTTCCTCCATCCCTTTATTTTGAGCCTATGTGTGTCTCTGCACGTGAGATATGTCTCCTGAATACAGCACACTGATTGGTCTTGACTCTTTATCCAATTTGCCAGTCTGTGTCTTTTAATTGGAGCATTTAGCCCATTTACATTTAAGGTTAATATTGTTATGTGTGAATTTCATCCTGTCACTATGATGTTAGCTGGTTATTTTGCTCATTAGTTGATGCAGTTTCTTCCTAGCATTGGTGGTCTTTACAATTTGGCATGTTTTTGCAGTGACTGGTACCAGTTTTTCCTTTCTATGTTTAGTGCTTACTTCAGGAGCTCTTGTAAGGCAGGCCTGACAAGAGGTGACAAAATCTCTCAGCGTTTGTTTGTCTGTAAAGGATGTTATTTCTCCTTCACTTATGAATCTTAGTTTGGCTGGATATGAAATTCTGGGTTGAAAATTCTTTTGTTTAAGAATGTTGAATATTGGCCCCCACTCTCTTCTGGCTTGTAGGGTTTCTGCTGAGAGATCTGCTATTAGTCTGATGGGCTTCCTTTTGTGGGTAACCCAACCTTTCTCTCTGGCTGCCCTTAACATTTTTTCCTTCATTTCAAGTTTGGTGAATCTGACAATTATGTGTCTTGTAGTTGTTCTTCTTAAGGAGTATCTTTGTGGTGGTCTCTGTATTTGCTGAATTTGAATGTTGGCCTGCCTCACTAGATTGGGGAGGTTCTCCTGGATAATATCCTGCAGGGTGTTTTCCAACTTGGTTCCATTCTCCCCATCACTTTCAGGTACACCAATCAGATGTAGATTTGGTCTTTTCATATAGTCCCACATTTCTTGGAGGCTTTGTTCATTTCTTTTTACTATTTTTTTCTCTAAACTTCTCTTCTCACTTCATTTCATTCATTTGATCTTCAATCACTGATACCCTTTCTTCCACTTGATCAAATCAGTTACTGAAGCTTGTGCATGTGTCACGTAGTTCTCGTGCCATGGTTTTCAGCTCCATCAGGTCATTTAAGGACTTCTCTTTACTGTTTATTCTAGTTAGCCATTCGTCTAATCTTCTTTCAAGGTTTTTAGCTTCTTTGTGATGGGTTCGTACATCCTCCTTTAGCTTGGAGCAGTTTGTTATTACTGATCATCTGAAGCCTTCTTCTCTCAACTCATCAAAGTCATTCTCCGTCCAGCTTTGTTCTGTTGCTGGCGAGAAGCTGTGTTCCTTTGGAGGAGAAGAGGCGCTCTGATTTTTAGAATTTTCAGCTTTTCTGTTCTGGTTTCTCCCCATCTTTGTGGTTTTATCTACCTTTGATCTTTGATAATGGTGATGTACAGATGGGGTTTTGGTGTGGATGTCCTTTCTGTTGGTTAATTTTCCTTCTAACAGTCAGAACCCTCAGCTGCAGGTCTGTTGGAGTTTGCTTGAGGTCCACTCCAGACCCTGTTTGCCTGGGTATCACCAGTGGAGGCTGCAGAACAGCAACTATTACAGAACAGCAGATGTTGCTGCCTGATCCTTCCTCTGGAAGCTTCGTCTCAGGGGGCACCCGAGTGTATGAGGTGTCAGTCGGCCCCTACTGGGAGGTGTCTCCCAGTTAGGCTACTCAGGGGTCAGGGACCCACTTGAGGAGGCAGTCTCTCCATTCTCAGATCTCAAACTCTGTGCTGGGAGAACCACTACTCTCTTCAAAGCTGTCAGACAGGGACGTTTAAGTCTGCAGAAGTTTCTGCTGCCTTTTGTTCAGCTATGCCCTGCCCCAGAGGTGGAGTCTACAGAGGCAGGCAGGCCTCCTTGAGCTGTGATGGACTCTACTCAGTTCGAGCTTCCCAGTGGCTTTGTTTACCTACTCAAGCCTCAGCAATGGCAGATGCCTCTCCGCCAGCCTTGCTGCCACCTTGCAGTTTGATCTCAGACTGCTGTGCTGGCAGTGAGTGAGGCTCCATGAGCATGGGACCCACTGAGCCAGGCATGGGATATAATCTCCTGGTGTGCTATTTGCTAAGGCCATTGGAAAAGTGCAGTATTGGCTGGGCGTGGTGGCTCAAGCCTGTAATCCCAGCACTTTGGGAGGCCGAGACGGGCGGATCACAAGGTCAGGAGATCGAGACCATCCTGGCTAACATGGTGAAACCCCGTCTCTACTAAAAAATACAAAAAACTAGCCGGGTGAGGTGGCGGGCGCCTGTAGTCCCAGCTACTGGGGAGGCTGAGGTAGGAGAATGGCGTAAACCCGGGAGGCGGAGCTTGTGGTGAGCTGAGATCTGGCCACTGCACTCCGGCCCAGGCGACAGAGCGAGACTCCGTCTCAAAAAAAAAAAAAAAAAAAAAAAGGAAAAGTGCAGTATTAGGGTGGGAGTGTCCCAAATTTCCAGGTACCATCTGTCAGAGCTTCCCTTTGCTAGGAAAGGGAATTCCCTGACTCCTTGTGTTCCCCAGGTGAGGCAATGCCGTGTCCTGCTCCGTGGGCTGCACCCACTGTCTGACAAGCCCCAGTGAGATGAACCGGTACCTCAGTTGGAAATGCAGAAATCACCCGTCTTCTGCATCACTCATGCTGGGAGCTACAGACTGGAGCTGTTCCTATTTGGCCATTTTGGAACCTCCCCCACTGGAATCTTGATTGGAACTGCATTAAACCCATGGATTAATGTTGGGAGAAATTAATATCCTTACAATGTTAAGTTATCCTATTCAGGAGTATGGTGTTTGTCTTAATTGATTGAGGTTTTTAAAAATGGTCTTTATAAGAGCTTTACTTTTCTCCATAAAGTTCTAGTGCATTCATTTTTAGGTTAATTCCTGGATATGTTATCTGTATAACAGAGTGTTTAAAAAATGATCTAACTATATATATGTAAACATAATAGCAACTACATATAGTTATATAACTGTATCTAACTATATATAGTCATATAGTTATAGTTATGTAACTGTATATAGTCATATAACTATATGTCTGACCATATGTATATATGAAAACAGGTATATATATACACACCTAACTATATAGTTATATCTATATATCTATAATTACATGTATATAGATATATAACTATATCTAACTATAGTTATGTAATTATATATCTAACTAAAAAGCCATATATAGTTATATAACTACATATAACTGTAGAATTTTATATATACATAGATATAGCAACTATATCTATACATAACTACATATATAGATATAGTTGTTATCATGTTTTAAGCACTCTGTTCCATGCCTGGCACATAGTGAGTATTCAATAAATGGTACTTACTGTCATTTTTGTAGCCATTATAAGTGGGGGAAAAGAGGAACACTCTCCAGATGTCTTTAGGAGTCGTCACGATGTGCTGGAAATAACATGGTTGTGGAATCATTCTCATGTGGGTTCTGGTCTGACTCCACCATTAACTGTGTCACCTTAAACACGTTTTTCAAACTTATACAGTGGGAATGATGCTTATCCTACTGGTATTCTAGGTGTGGTGAGAAGATAAAATGAGATCACAAACTAGTAATGAATACTGTGATTGGCACACAAAAGCACTCAGAATGCAGTTCCTTTTCTTCTCTAGTGAAGATCTAATAAGTTTGTCAAACAGCCACACCATTTCCTCACAAAATACTCTTTTCTTCATTTGAAGTCCATTTCCAGAGTTTGCCCTTTCAGATGGATACAGAGAGCAGGTACACAGATTAAGAAAATTAAAAGAAAATTTATCCTTCCGAGCATCCCCTTTTCAATGACACCTTCGTTTTTTCATCTTTAGAATGTAAACTCCTTGAGGACAGGAAGCACCAGGAATGCCACACATCCATTCCTGTCCTGTGGTTTACCCACATCAGTCATGGTAAGCCCATCCCCCTTGTCAATGATTGGCTCAGGGATGGGTAAGCCCATGCCAATCTGGGCCAATGAGATGCTAGGAGGGACTCGATGACCTCTTCTGGAGAAGGACATCCAGTTTTCCTCCTTCATTCTATGTGAGTTAAAGAGGCCCATGCCCCAGTTTCTGCTGACAGTCACCTTATATCAGTGAGGGGAGCCAGCCTTAGGATGAAGTCCACATTGTGGAAGTAGAGATGGTGCCATGAGCAGAGAAAGTCTGGGTTTCTGATGCCAGCATTGAGCTGCTGCATCAACCAATGAAGCCACCTTCCCCTTTTAGTTTTCTATTATGTTATAACAAATAATGCTTTTTTTGGATTTAGTCAGTTTTTTGTTTTTGTTTTGTTTTGTTTTTTGAGACTGAGTCTTGCTCTGTCACCCAGGCTTGAGTGCAGCGGTGTCATCATAGCTGACTGCAGCTTTGAACTCTTGGGGTCAAGTGATCCTCCTGCCTCAGCCTCCTGAATGACTGGGACTACAGGCATGCGTCACCATGTCCGGGCAATTTTTAATTTTTATTTTGTAGAGACAGGAGTCTCATTCTGTTGCCCAGGCTGGTCTGGAATTCCTGAGCTTAAGCAATCCTCCTGCCTCAGCCTCCTGAAGCATTGGGATTCCTAGCGTGAACCACTGAGCCCAGCCAGTTTAGTTAATTTGAGTAAGAATGTCTTTTTTTTTTTTTGCACTCTAAAGCATTGTAGTGGATTCAGACCTAAAGTCTTTGTCCTGAGCCTGTAAATAATTGATGCTTAAGAAATGTATGAAAGTGAACATGATTGTGGGAATTATACTGGCTTTGTAGCGTGTAGTGCATTGCAAAATACTGTGTTCTGTAGATTCTTTGAGCTTCCTAATGGCCTTTTAATACAGAATGCAATTCCTTTTCCTCTCTAGTGAAGATACGGATATGCTGTCATCTGTGTCTTTCAGGTGAGGTAACTGAAGATCAAAGAGGGTTTGTGATGTGCTGAAATTTGAATAGATAGCTAAGCAGTCCAGTCGCGATAAGAACCTAAGTCTTTTCACTCCTTCTTTAGTACATTTTCCCCTATGCTCAATCCCCACTAGGCTGTGAGAGCTTTAAGGGTGAAAGCTATAATCTTACATATTTTTGTCACCAGAATGCCTGGCAGACAGTCTGTTTCTTTGGGGTCACCACTAATAGAAGAATAAACACATCAATAAATGACTTGTTACATCTTGAAAGCAGCTTTCGTGTAAAGGCGGAGGAAATGATACCTCCTTCCAAAGTGTTTTAACAATGTCCAGTGGTAACAATGTCCCATTTCAAAGGCAATAGTCCTGGGTGTGGTTTTGTCCCTGGTATATCCGTAGGTCCAGCCTTTTAGCACAGGTATAACAGGGAATGATGCCATTGCAAAGGCCATGCTGACTAGTGAATTCTTTCAGGCACAGAGGAGGAAGGAGTCAAACAGCAAAGTCAGAAGAGGTAGTTTAGAGCTGTCATCCCTGGTGCTCCTGGGAGCAACTTGCACTTAACACGTAAATCAGGTTCAGGGTCTGTCTAATTAATACAACGACTTTAGTGCCATTTGCTTCCCTGTCAGAATTCATACTGAATTCTGACACATGGTCATTGGGTTTATCAATAATGTGCCCCATAAATCCAGTTAGCATTGTCTTCAGGGTGCCACACCTTGGGAAGCTGTTTCAGTACCTTGAAGGTCCTTATCCAGCTCTGGCCTTGAATCTTAAAAAGGGTCGGAGGCACTTCAAGCTCTTGACTGAGTATAACATTACTGCTGTGATTTCAGTCCTTTGTGCCTGGAAGATCTTCTGGTGAAAGATCTTAAAGCTTAGATGAGGAGGTTCCCTCCCACCAGGCTTTGGCATTCTTAGAAGGAGTCCTGGTGCTGGAGGAGTGTCTAGATTTGTTACTGGTTGTTTGTTTGCTCAGTGTCACTTCCTTTGGTTACCTGACCCTCACCTATGCAGCATGACTCTGTGGGGCTGCCATCTATGAAACTGGCCCAGGCTGCAGAGCTGGGTCTGTAATCCAGTGTGGTCCATCCAAGCGCTCTCTCTCCTGAGAATCTGATTCTTGAGCTGAGACACACAAGGGCGGAGGTGATTTATGCAAAGCCATTTACTTTTGAGGCAGTTCATGAGTCTCTACTTTCAAAGTCCCCTTTATTTCTGTGACCTTCCAAATATCCTTTCAATAAATATTTAGTTCTTGTTTGCATGTGTCAGGGTAGGTTTCTGTTACTTTCTTTTAAATACCTCTAAGTTATACAGATGTAGATAGTACATGATGGTTCATTATTTTTGTTTCCCAAAATGAAAATACCTTTGTTGAATGTTCTAGTAATGGTGGCACTATTATTATCTTCTTCTTATTAATATCTTCTTCTTATCACAGAGAAATAGCAGTAATAGCTAATGTTATTGAGCACTTACTGTTTGCTAAGCTCGGTGTTAGGAGACAGTGCTGAGGCTATGGTTTGGGCTTTGCTTGGATTCAAATCTAGGTTCTGTGCTCTCCTGGCTGTGTGACCTTGGGCGAATTACTTATCCTCTCTGAATCTCAGTATTCTCATTTGTAAAGTAGACATAATAAAAGTATTTCATAAAGCTATTATGAAGCTTTAATGAATTAACATATATGTCCACATTTGGGATATGGTAAATACTTAATATATGTCAGGCTCTGATTGTTACATGTTTTGGCTGAAAAAGAAATGGGGTTTCATTGAACTGATGTAACTTGCTTAAGAGAAAACAGCTGGCCAGGTGTGGTGGCTTGCGCCTGTAATCCCAGCACTTTGGGAGGCCAAGGTGGGTGGATCACTTAAGGTGAGGATTTTGAGACCAGCCTGGGCAACATGGTGAAACCCTGTCTCTACTAAAAATACAAAAATTAGCCGGGCGTGTTAGTGTGCACCTATAATCCCAGCTACTCCTGAGGCTGAGGCAGGAGAATCGCTTGAACCGGGAAGCAGAGGTTGCAGAGAGCTGAGATCACGTCACTGCATTCCAGTCTGGGCACAGAATGAGACTGTCTCAAAAAAAAAAAAAAAAAAAAAAAAAAAGTGGGGGGGGGCAAACAGCTATGATACAATGGGAGCTAGTATTAAATAAAATAATGCTTGTGAAGTGCCCAGCACTGAGCCTGGTACATATAGAATGATCTTTATTTATTTATTTTATTGTATTTTATTATTATTATTTTTGAGACCGAGTCTTGCTCTGTCACTCAGGCTGGAGTGCAATGGCACTATCTCAGCTCACTGCAACCTCCGCTTCCTGAGTTCAAGCCATTCTCCTGCCTCAGCCTCCCGAGTAGCTGGGATTACAGGTGCTCGCCTCCACACCCGGCTAATTTTTTGTATTTTCAGTAGAGACGGGGTTTCACTATGATCATGCCTAGAATGATCTGTAAATTGCAGCTGCTATTATTCTTTTAAGCGGCTCATTAGCCTACATTTGGGAGGGAAGTGTGTGGAAACAATGCCCTAGGAAAAACTCAGATCAGTTAGGCAGTCTCTCCTTCCTCTGCTATCACCTCATATGTCTTCCTTTTCCTCCCCCTTCCAGAGTCCCTATCAGGCCCTATTGCAGATAATCCCTGCTGCTGTGCTAAGTGATAACTGAGCTATTAGCTGGTGTTTAAGATAAAGCCTTTCCTAAGCCATTTGCATTTCAGTGGGAGGATTCCTGAGAACCTAGTGGCTCCCTCATTCAAAGCATTTAGGGGGCATTGCTTTCTCCTCTAGGGAGACCCTGAAGATGTCCCTTTGGGAGAGTTACTCATCCTTGCTGAGGTCTCATTAATTAACATCTTGCCTCGGGAGGGCCAGCCTGCCTGAACAATGCTTTCTACTGATCAGTTCGACAGTGGGTTACCACAGGCACTGTATGATTGCCACAGTATGGGGAACCATGGTCAAGGGCAGATCCTTATGGAATTGTAATATTGCAATATAGGGGTATTAGTGTGTGTGTGTGTGATACATAATTTAGTCCCAGGTAGTGTGCGTTAACACACATTATTTATTTCTATTTTCACAGCAGTCCTAAAAGTTCAGTATTATTTCCCCATTTTGCAGATGAAGAAATTGAGGCCCTTTAGGGGGTATTGGGGCTCTGCTGTTTTCCCTTATCCAATGTTCTCCTCGCCTTTCTTTTGTTATTAGCATACAGCTCATGATATAGTTGGGATTTGTGTTCCTGCCCAAATCTCATATTGAAACGTAATCCCCAGTGTTGGAGGTGGGGCCTGGTGGGAGGTGATTGGAAGATGGGGGCGGGTGTCTCATGATGGTTTAGCACCACCCCCTTGGTGCTGTCCTCACAATGGTGAGTTCTTGTGAGATTTAGTTGTTTAAATGTGTAGCACCTCCCACTTCCTCTCTTGCTTGTCCTTTTGCCATGTGACCTTCAAGATCCCTCTTTGCTCTCCGCCATGATTGGAAGTTTCCTGCGGCCTCTCCAGAAGTTGATGCTGATGTTATGCTTCCTGTACTACCTGCAGAACTGTGAGCCAATTAAACCCCTTTTCTTACAAATTACCCAGTCTCAGGTTTTTTTTTTTTCATATAGCAATATGAGGATGGACTAATACAGCTGATCCTCCCTGACTCTTGTGCCTGAGAACTGACTAATTTAAATAATCTACCCCACTGGCCACTGGGATTGGTTCAGAAGTAGACATATGAGGCCACTGAGAGTCAGACTTGGGACTTTTGTAGGAGATTTCGGAATGTGCCTTTTCTGACTTAGCGGGGCTAAGAAAACAGAACGAGCCTCCAGGAGAGAAGGGCTATCTTTGCCTACCTGAGAATAAAACCAACACCAAGGAAACAGAGGTGGAAAAAGAAAGGATGGTTTCAGTTGTTATAATGTGAACATCTGAATCCAGACATTCCCAACCATAGAATATTCCTGGACTTTTCAGTTTGTTGATCCACACATCATGTTTCATGCTTAATCCAATCTTTGGTCTGGGCATTCTGTCACTTGTAACAAAGAATCTTGATGAAGACAGACTCAGAGTGTTAAGGAATCAATGTTAGTGTCCCTGAAAAATTCATACGTGGAAGCCCTAGGCCCCCAATGTGATGGTTTTTGGAGGTGGGAGCTTTTGGCAGTAATTAGGTTGAGATGGTATCATGAGGGTGGGGCCCAAACAATGAGAATGGTGTCCTTACAGGAAGAGGAAGAGACCAGAGCCTTCTCTCTACACCATGTGAGGACACAGTGATAAGGTGGCTATCTGTAAGACAGGAAGAGCGCCCTCACCAGGCTCACTTTGGCGCCTTGATCTCAGAGTTTCAGCCTCCATAACTGAGAAATCAATGTCTAATGTTGAAGCCATACAGGTTATGGTATTTTGTTATGGCATCTTGAATTGACTAAGAGAGGTTAAGTGCCTCGTGTAATGTCATACAGCTAATAAGCAGCAGAGCTGGGATTTGAACTTAGGTGTTGCTGACTTCCAAGTCCATGAGGTCTCCATGGAAATATGAGCTCTGCTGGCAGAAGAATGGATGGAGTAGATGCCAACATTAGTTTCAGCGTGGAGAAGAAAGCCTGGTGTTATTGTTTGGCTGTGCCCTGACCCAAATCTCAACTTGAATTGTGTCTCCCAGAATTCCTATGAGTTGTGGGAGGGAACCAGGGAGAGGTAATTGAATCATGAGGACCTGTCTTTACCTTGCTATTCTCATGGTAGTGAATAAGTCTCACATGATCTGATGGTTTTATCAGGGGTTTCTGCTTTTGCATCTTCCCCATTTTCTCTTGTCACCACCATAGAAGAAGTGCCTTTTACCTCCTGCAATGATTCTGAGGCCTTCCTAGCCAGGTGCCACTGTAAGTCCAATTGAACCTCTTTTTCTTACCAGTCTTGGGCATGTCTTTATCAGCAGCATGAAAATGGACTAGTACACCTGGGCTTGCAGGGGATTTGGTAGGAGGATCAGGGGCAGCTAGTTTACCTGGAGAGGAAACAGATGGCCTTTGAAATACAACCTAATTAATTTCACCACTTTACTGAGTTCAGTGTTGCTTGAACTTCAGTTGTTAAACTAACTAAAAATTGCTGTTTTTTAGTGCTTACCAGATGGGAAGCACTGTACTAATATCTTTGCAAGCATCATCTCATTCAGTTATCCAAATCACCCTAGGAAAGAGATACTGTTATCTTTTTGAATGACTTTCCCAAAGTTACACAAATAGTCAGTGGTGGAGCTGGGATGAAACCTGTTTTGGACTGAATTGTGTTCCCCCAAAATTCATGTCGAAACCCTAACCCCCAATGTAACTGTATTTGAAGAGATTACCTTCATAGAGGTAATGAAGGTTAAATGAGGCCATTAGGATGGGGCCCTAATCCAGTAGGACTGGTGGCCTTACAAGAAGAGGAAGAGACACCCAAGTTCTCTCTCTCTCCTCGCACTTACGAAGAAAAGGTCATGCACTCAGCGAGAAGGCAGACATCCACAAGGAAGGAAGAGAGATCACGTTAGAAACGTAATTTTCCAGCACCTTGATCTTGCACTTCTTGCCTCTAGAACTGTGAAAAAATTATTTTCTGTTATTTAAGCCACTCAAGTTGTGGGATTTTATTATGGCAGCCCAAGCAGACTAACACAGAACCCAAGCCTACCTGGGTTCAAATCTCATCTTCTTAACCACCACATGGGATTGCTAACATCCACCTACTTGTGCCCAAATGTTTAACATACAAAAAGACCTTTACAAAGAGTGGTCTGGGGGTAGGGCTGCTTCTTCATTAGGGCTAGAATTGGTCCTGGAGTCCTAAAGCTAGAAGGATAAGTGCAAAGTCGTATCTACTTGGCAGAATGAATCCAAACCTTTCAGCAGGTGCAAACTAATGTTTTCAGCTCTGCCATCCTTTCTGTCCTATGCGCTAGAATACAAAGCAGCTCAGCCTCATCAAGAGAATACAATAAAACTCTTTGCTGGGAAAAGGATAGCTTTATTTCTGTTAAAGGGCCACATTGAGAGCCTCAGAAGCAACTCTCTTTGCAGGACAAAGGAACAATATTAGAGTGATGAATTAGTTCCTTACAACCCCATGACAGACTGATGGATAAATGCAGTGACAGACCCCAAATTTTATCTTTCTGCAAGTCTGCCCCAAATAAAAAGTCTTTATCCTTATAGACACTCTCTGAAAATGGGATTAAAACGTGGCAGAATGCCCCACTGTCTGGGTGACATTTGTTATTATTATTGCTGTGAAGTAAGAGCCAGGGTTCAGGTGTTAAAACCCAAGTGTGCGGTAATTATGGTAGCACCGAGGCTCAGCATAATATGCTTCCTGCATCTCTCTTGTTTTGATAGCTAGCTATATTGGCAAGAGGCATATACCACTGGGGCTTAATAAGGTTTAGGGCTGTCCTGTTCTGACTAACTCCCTTTGTGGCCCAAATAAACAACACTATAAAAATCAACATGGGAAACCTTCCTTTTTTTCTCCTAAGAAACTCCTGCACAAAAGCCTTATTCTTCTGCCTTGAAAGTGTTTTTAACTTAAATGGCAATTTAATTCTGGAAATTGTCTGTGGAGGGCCAAGCGCATTATTATACTCTCTGTTATGATGAGGATAGGAGGAGGTAGGAGGTGACATCAGTGGTGATAACTCTATATCTTTGAATCAGGGGTTGTCAACACTGACCATACATTGGAATCAACTTGGGAGCTTTAGAAAAGTACTAAAGCTTTTAGTACTTTTGGGTCCTAGCCCAAGAGATTTTGATTTGAATCCTAACCCAGAGATTTTTATTTTCTTGGTCCTGGGGTGCAGGCTGACCAATGGGATTTTATTTTAAGTGTCCCGGGTTATTCTGGTGCAGCCACAGTTGAGATCCACTTCTTTAAACTGATTTTAGAGTTCAGCATTTTCCCCATAAACAGCTTAAAGTATAGGTAATAAATGGTATATGCTATGGTTTGGATGTGTTTGTTGTTGTGGTGGTTGTTTGTTTTTTGAGACGGAGTCTCCATCTGTCATCCAGGCTAGAGTGCAATGGCGCGATCTCGGCTGACTGCAAACTCCACCTCCTGAGTTCAAGTGATTCTCCAGCCTCAGCCTCCCGAGTAGCTGGGATTACAGGCACCCACCACCATGCCTGGACAATTTTTGTAATTTTAGTAGAGACAGGGTTTCACCATGTTGGCCAGGCTGGTCTCAAACTCCTGACCTCGTGTGATCCGCCTGCCTCTGCCTCCTAAAGTGCAGAGATTACAGGGGTAAGCCACCGCACCCGGCCTGGGTGTATTTTTTTTCCCCCTGAAACTCGTGTTGAAATTTGATTTCCAGTGTAGGGGTATTGGGAGGTGGGGCCTAGTGGAAAGTGTTTGGGTCATGGGGTGGATCCTTCATGCATGGCTTGGTGCTGGTACTGCAGTAGTGAGAGGGGGCTGGCTCTGTTGAGACTGGACTAGTTCCCTTGACAGTGGATTGTTATAAAGCAAGGACACACCTCGTGTTTTCCCTCTTTGCGTGTGTCTGTTTCCCTTTTCACCTTCTGCCATGTTGTGTTGCGGCGCAAAAGCCCTCACCGGAAGCAGATGCCAGCACCATGCTTTTTAACTTCCCAGCCTGCAGAGCTGTGAGCCAAAACAACCTTTTTGCTTTATAAAGTCCCCAGCCTCAGGTATTCTGTTACAGCAACAAAACATGAATTAATACAGTATCTATGCTGTATAGATAAATGTACTGTGTGACCTTGGACAAATTACTTGACCTGTTTATGTTTCCTCAATTTTCTCGCCTATACAATTTTGGTAAAGGAAATGCCTAATTCATAGGATTGTGATGAGGATTATTAAATGAAGTAATTAATGTGCCTGGCAGAAAATACACATTTGATAAATGTTGGCTATTATTGTTACTGCTATTGTTACTATCCCCTGTTAGATGATAAACCAGAAATTAGTAAACTAGAAACTAGTTTTATTTAAAAAAAAAAAGGGGGGGGATATTTACTGATTCATGTAAACAAATCTATGAAGGGGGTAAGGATAGATCTGGTCTGAAGACAGCTGGGTCCATGGACTCAAAACCATCCATTGTTTTTTGCTGTCTCTCATTTTGCTTCCTTCTCTCATGTTAGCTTCAGGCTCGGGGACCAGCTTTTCTGCATAGGAGGAAGAGGCATTATATCAGACTGACCTGGCACACACTTTATGTCCGGAAAGGAAAAAGGGACTTTTCTCACCAGGTTCTGTTGGGAAAACATCCTGAGGAAAGACTTCGATTGTCCAGAATTGAGTAACGTGCTCGTCACTGATCTGACTACTGTGGTTATGGAGGTGGGGTCTGCTCCCAGAGGGAAGAAAAGTGAGGTGCCTAGAAGACAAAAATAACAACTGCTACAATGATAAAGAGTCACTTCTAATAAGAATGACTGTATCCCTTCCACAAATATTTATGAAGCATATAATGGGAGACAGACATGGTTCTATACAGTACTTTATAAGATGAGAAATGGACATTCCATTAGAAAATTACTGAAGTATAGTTTCATACAGTAAACTTCCCCCATTTTTTGAGATATAATTCACATACAGTAAAATTGGATCTTTTAAAGACCTGTAATATTTTATACGTTTTGGTGCTCTAGTAGGTGGTAGTAAATTTTGGAATTGGGAAGTGTTAGGCCTTCAACTTTTCTTTTTTTGGTAAAATTTGACAAACACAATCATGTCCCACTACCACAATTAAGATACAGAATATTTCAATTATCCCTTAAATTGTCTTGTGCGTCTTTGAAGTCCACCCCCTTTCTCTTCTCCCTGCCTATGCCAACCATTGATCTGTTTTTTGCCTCTATAGTTTGTCTTTTGCAGAATGTCATTTAAATGGAATCATACAGCATGTGGCCTCTTTTCACTTAGTATTTGAGATTCATACAAATCTTTGTGTATATGAATAGCTTCTTCCTGTTTATTACTGAGTAGTAGTCCACGGTACAGGAATACTGCTGTTTGTTTATCTGTTCACCAGTCAAAGGATATTTAGGTTGTTTCCAAGGTTGGAGTGATTGTGAAAAAACTGCCAAAAGACTTGCATACAAAATTGTGTGTAAACATACATTTTAATGTTATTTGGTAAATGTCTGGGAGTGAGAATGTTGAATCATATGGTAAGTGTACGCTAGGCTCTATAAGAAATTGCCAAAATGCTTTCCAAAGTGACTGTGACATTTTGCATTCCCATTCACAATGCATGAGAGTTATGGTTACTTCACCTTCTTAACAACATACGGTATTGTCGGTTTTTAAGGAGGCCATTCTAATAGGTGAGTAGTGTTGTTTCATTCTGGTTTTGTTAATAATGGTGCTGAGCTGCTTTTTGGGTGCTAATTTGCAATTCATGTATTTTCTTCGGTAATGTGTGTGTTCAAATTGTGTGTCAATTTTTTGACTTGTTTCTTATTATTGAAATGTAAGTGTTCTTTGTATATTCTGTATATAAGTCCAGTTATCAGGTATGTATTTTGAATACATTTTTTCCCAGTCTGTGGCTTGCTTTTTCATTCTCTTAACAATGTCTTTTGAAGAGCAGAAATTTTACATTTTGGCATAGTCAAATTGATCAATTTTTAAAAATTCATGAATTATGTGTCATATCTGAAATACCTTTGCTTAATCCAAGATTAGAGAGATTTTCTCTATTTTTTTTCTAGAAATGTTCTAATTTTAGGTCTACATTTGGGTCTATGACCCCTTTTGAGGTAACTATTGCAGATTATGTGATATATAGGTTGAAGCTCATTATTTTGCTTATGGATGTTGCTGTGATTTGAATGCGTCCCCCAGAGTTCATGTGTTGAAAACTAAATACCTAATGCAACAGTGTTGAGAGATGGGAACTTAAGAGGTCATTAAGAGGCTAGATGTAGTGGCTCATACCTGTAATCCCAGTGCTTTGAGAAGCCCAGGTGGTGAATAGCTTGAGGCCAGAAGTTCAAGATCCCATCTCTATGAAACAAAACAAAACTAAACAAAAATTGCCAGGCAGGGTGGCATATTCCTGTAGTCTAACTATTCAGGAAGATGAAGTAAGAGGATCTCTTGAGCCCAGGAATTCTAGGCTGCAGGGAGCAGCAATTGCATCACCGCACTCCAAACTGGGTGACGGAGACCCTGTCTCTAAAGAAAAAAAAAAAGAAAAAAAAGTGATCAGTTCATGTGGGCTCTGCTCTCATGAATGGACTAACGCTGTTATTGTGAGAGTGGGTTTGTTATTGTGAGAGTGGGTTCATTATTGTGGGAGTGAGTTCCTGATTAAAGTGTGAGTTTAGCCCCCTTTCCTCCCCTTTTCTTGCCTGCTCTTTTGTCCTTCTGTCTTTGGCCACAGGATGATGCAGCAGGAAGGCACTGCCAGATGCAGGCCCCTTGATCTTAGACTTCACAGCTTCTAGAACTGTGAGAAATAAGCCTTGTTTTTAAATAAACTACTCAATCTCGAGTATTCTAGTACAGCAGCATAAAACAGACTATGAAAGATGTTCAATAATTATTTCAGTGTAATTAAATTGCTTTTGCACCTTTGTGAAAAATAAGCTGACCATATTTGTGTGGGTCTATTTCTGGATTCTGTTCTCTGGATCTATGGGTTTTTCTCTTCACCAATACTATGTAGTCCTGATTACTGTAGCTTTATAGTCAATCCTGAAATCAGGTAGAGTGAGTTCTTCAACGTTGTTCATCTTTTCGAAGTTATTTTGAATTCTATTTCTGTTGCCTTTCTATTTAAAATTTAGAATCAGATTGTTGGTTTCTACAAAAAAAAACTTGCTGAGGGTTTGACGGAATTGCATTGAATTAGGAAGAATTGGCAACTTAACAATATTGAATATTTCAGTCCGTGAACTGAATGTTCTATTTAGGTCATCTTTAATTTCGTTTATCAGTCTTTGTAGTTTTCACCACACAGATCTTGCACATATTTTTTCTAAATGTTTCATGTCTTTTGATGCTATTGTAAATGTAAATTTCAAAATTAGAAGTATAAGTCCTCCAGTTTTTTTTTTTTTTTCGAAGTCGTTTTGTCTGTTTCTGGATTCTTTGCCTTTTACATACATTTTAGTATTAGCTTTCCGGAAAAGCCTGCTGAGATTTTATAGGAGCGGTCTTGAATCTATAGATCAACTTGAGAAGAATTGCTAAAATAATATTGAGTCTTTCAATCCATGAACATGGAATATCTATCAATTTATTTAGGTCCTTTTATATTTTGGTCAGTAATTTTTGTAGTTTTCAGTCTACAAGTCTTGCACTTCTTTTGTTAAATTTATTCCTATTCTATTCCTTTTAATGCTATTGTGAACAGAATAGTCTTAATTTCATATTCAGATTGTTCATTACTGGTGTATAGAATACAATTGGTTTTTGTGTATTGATTTTCTATTTCTTCTTAAGTGTGCTTTGGAAGCTTTTGTTTTTCAAATGATTTGTCTAAGTGGTTGAATTTATTGGCATAAAGTTGTTCATAACATTCTCTTGTTATATCTTAATGTCTGCATGATCTATATCTCTTAAATTCTTGATATTGATAATTTGTTTCCTCTTGCTAACGGCTTATTAAAATTATTGATTTTTTAAATTATATTTTAAGTTCTGGGATACAAGTGCAAAACGTGCAGGTTTGTTACATAGGTATACACTTGCCATGGTGGTTTGCTGCACCCATCAACCCATCATCTACATTAGGTATTTCTCCTAATGCTATCCCTCCCCTACCCCCACAACCTCTGACAGGCCCCAGTGTGTGATATTCCCCTCCCTGTGTCTGTGTGTTCTCATTGTTCAACTCCCACTTATAAGTGAGAACAGGTGGTGTTTGGTTTTCTGTTCCTGTGTTAGTTTACTGACAATGATGGTTTCCATTACTGGGTATATACTCAAAAGATTATAAATCATTCTACTATAAAGACACATGTGCACATATGTTTATTGCAGCACTGTTCACAATAGCAAAGACTTGGAACCAACCCAAATGCCCATCAATGATAAACTGGATAAAGAAAATGTGGCACATATATAGCATGGAATATTATGAAGCTGTAAAAAAGGATGAGTTTATGTCCTTTGCAGGGATGTGCATGAAGTTGGAAAATTGATCTTTTAATGCACCGATTTTTTTCTCAACTGTTTTTCTCTTTTCAACTTTATTGATCTACTTATCTTTATTATTTACTTTCTTTTGCCTGACTTGGATTTTATTTCTTTTACTTTTTTTTTTTAGTTTTTTTTTTAAAGTGGAGGCTTAGGCTATGATTTGAGACCTTTCTTATTTTCAGACATAAGTGTTTAATGATATAGAGTTCCCTGTAAACATTGTTTGTGTTCCACAAACTTTGATATGTCAAAATTTCTTTTTTATTAAATTCAAAATATTTCCCAACTTTCATTGTACCTTCCTATTTAATCCATGGGTTGTTTATAACTATGTTGCTTAATTTCCAAGTATTTTGATAGTTTCTATATATGTTTATGTTGGTTTGTAATTTAATTTCACATGGTCGCAGAATATACTTTGTATTATTTCAGTATTTTAAATTTGGCTAAGTTGTTTTATGGCCCAGAATATCTTGCTGAATGGTTCATGTGAACTTGAATACAATATGTATTCTGTTGTTGTAGAGTGGAATATTCTGTAAATGTCAATTAGATAAAGTTGGTTCATAGTGTTGTATATCCTTGCCGATTTTCTGTCTATTTCTTCTGTCAGTTACTAAGAGAAAAACTGTGAAGTCTCCAAGTGCAAATGTCTATTTTTTTAGTCCCATAATTTTTTTTGCCTCATGTCTCTTGAAGCTCTCATATTAAGTACATATATATTTTCAATGGTTATGTCTTCTTGGTGAACTGATTCCTTTATCATTATATAAAGTCCCTTTGGTAATATTTCTTTCTCTGATGTCTACTTTGATACTAATATAACCACTCCAGATTTCGTTTTGTTGTGTTTTGAAACTCTTATTTTAAATCAATATATGGTTTTGGATAGCATTTCCATGGTATTTGTAGTTTCATTCTTTTACTTTTAATGTATCCATATCTTTATATTTAAAGTAGGTTCTCTAGGCCGGGCGCGGTGGCTCAAGCCTGTAATCCCAGCACTTTGGGAGGCCGAGACAGGCGGATCACGAGGTCAGGAGATTGAGACCATCTTGGCTAACATGGTGAAACCCCGTCTCTACTAAAAAATACAAAAAACTAGCCGGGCGAGGTGGCGGGCGCCTGTAGTCCCAGCTACTCGGGAGGCTGAGGCAGGAGAATGGTGTGAACCCGGGAGGCGGAGCTTGCAGTGAGCTGGGATCCGGCCACTGCACTCCAGCCCGGGCGACAGAGCAAGACTCCGTCTCAAAAAAAAAAAAAGTAGGTTCTGTGTAGGCAGCCTATAGTTGGGTCTTACTTTTTAAAATTCAGTCTGTCAATCCCTGTCTTTTAATGTGTGTATTTAGACCATTTACATTTATTGTCATTATTAATGTTGGGTTAAAAATACAACATCTTACCAGTTGGGAATTAATATTGATGTGCTTTCTTTTTGTTACATCTGAATCTTCTGTAATTCTCCATATAGTCTCTGCTGAGCTGTGGCAAACGGAGGGGAAGAGGTTATTCCATTCTGAAGAGTGCCAGTGCCAGTGGGGTCTCTAGTAGAGGTCAGCTATGCCCAGCCTATTGCACTGCCACCTAGATCTCAAGCAGCAGAAACAACAATGTGGCAGACTGACAAAATGGCCAGTTATTCAACAAAATCCTTGATGAGTAGTATCTCATTAACATGGTAGATACAATCATTATACCACCAGTGTACAGATGAGAAAATTGAAGCTCAGAGAGACTAAGTGATCTGACCAAGATTATGCAGTGGCAGAACTAAGATTTGAGCTCAGGTCCATTTGAATTTGAAATTTAACATCTTAATCACTACGTGGACAGACTATAGATACATAATTTGAAGGCATACATTGATGATCTTAATCCAAATTGTTATCAATATGTAAGTTGAAGGATGTAATTAAATTTTCAACCTCGTGAGGGGTTTCTCCCCTTAAGGTAAGATAATACAAACCTGTTACCTATTAGATATTATCTATTAAGTGGCTGTTTTTAAAAAGATGAAAGATAACATGCTAGTGAGGATGTGGAGACACTGGAACCCTTGTATGCTGTTGGTGGGAATATAAATTAGTACAGCCATTTTGTTGAAGAGATATCTGCACTCTCATGTTCATTGCAGCACTATTCACAACAGCCAAGATACGGAATCAAACTAAGTGTCCATTAATAGATAAATAGATAAAGGAAATGTGGTATGTATATACAATGGAATACTACTCAACCTTAAAAAAGAAAATGCTGCCATTTGGAATAACATAGATGAATGTGGAGGACATTACGTTTAAGTGATAGAAGCCAGGCACAGAAAGTCAAATACAACATGATCTCACTTATATATGGAATCTTAAAAGTAGAATCTGTAGAAGCAGAAAGTAGAATGGTAGTTACCAAGGGATGACTATTGGGGAGATGTTGGTGAAAGGAAACAAAATCTCAAGAGGAATGAGTTGAAGACATATACTTTACAATATGGTGACTGTAGTTAGTAACAATGTATTATATTCTTGAAAATTGCTAAGAGATGAGATTTTAAGCGTTCTCACTACAGAAAATAATAAGTATGTGAAGTAATGCATGTGTTAATTAGCTCAATTTAGCCATTCCAGTGTGTACATATTTCAAAACATTATCTTGTACCTGATGAATATATATAATTTTGTCAATTACAAGTTAACTAAAATTTTAAAAATTGGTATTTTATTAGCCTTTATTAGAAATCCAGTAATTAATGGGAGACAAGGAAACATAATCAAGCTGAAGACTCAATCAACTTGTACTGATGAATTGGCCAAGGGACATGTCTGCTAATTTGCCCATTTCTTGGGTTTGTAGAAAAGCAGGGTACAGATGATCGCTTCAGTGGAGAAAGAAGCTCTCTAAATGAAGATAGCAAGTGGTGAAGCAGAGTGATTCTGACATCCGCTAACTAGATAAGTACACCGACTCCACCAGCTCATTGCTGCGCTTTCATTCTACGCTGTGGAATCCCCTTTTAGCCAATCCTTGATCAAATAATGAACCTATTGCAGAAATAAATTATGGGGAAGCACGTCCATCACTACCTCCCTAATGCAGGAAAATCAAGCTTTTTTCTGTTCTACGCTATTTCCTGTCATGCATAATATAGCAAATTAATTAGTGGATCTGGCGGCATTTGCTAATACAATTTCTCTCCCTTGCTTGAGGTGAATTATGTTCACGCTTCAATCACTTGAATATTACTCTTCCATGTTTGAGGGAATTGTGTTATCAGGTGATTATATTGCACACTATCTGATTCTAATTAAACCAGAAAATAGTGACATTGTACAAGAAGAGAATGTTTCACAGTCTGCACT
This sequence comes from Rhinopithecus bieti, assembly GCF_001698545.2. Classification (NCBI taxonomy): domain Eukaryota; kingdom Metazoa; phylum Chordata; class Mammalia; order Primates; family Cercopithecidae; genus Rhinopithecus; species Rhinopithecus bieti. The sequence continues at coordinate 690,332 of NW_016809524.1, read as the reverse complement.
ACCCACCCCCTTTTTGCTACATCCCATGTTTTAGGGCTTTTTGAGCTGTACTTGGGCTATTTTCTGATGTTTACATTGTCTTACTCTTCTCCAGACACTATGGCTTCTTGGGCATTGCCTTCATCTTCTAGGTAATTTGTATAAATTGAGTCTTGGAAGACATAATGTTTACACTTGTCTTTTTTTTTTTAAAGACAGAAGCATAATGCACAGTAGCAACTGTGAGCATTTCAGATGATATCAAAGAAGAAAATGTGCTGTTTTGTCAAAATCATTCGTGTAACTTGGAAAGAAAATTTCTGCGAGAAGAAAACTAACATTTTAGAGGGGAAAGGGAGAAATGGGCTATAAAGATGAATTGGGGAAGCAATGTAATATAGAGGTTAAGATCACAGGCTTGTGGTGCAGGGTTTGTCTTCTGGTTCTGTCTTTATCTGATACTATTTCTTTCTCCTTACACAATAATAAGTGCTCAGGAGTTAATTGATTTGCCAAAGGTCTAATGATGAGGTAGTAAAAGATCCAGGGCTGGACCTCCCATTCCAGTTTTCCTTTTTTTTTCCTACACCCTATTAAATGCCAAGCCCTGATTCTGCCAGGGTGGAGAGTGAAGGAGAGCCTCTGGAGACATCAATTACAGCAGGTCACTGGGTATCAGAGTCTCTTTTCTCATGAGGATAAAGATGTCCTTTTGAGTTAGACTACATTCACCCTTCATGAACCTTGGGGACATTGATGGCAGGGAGAGGTTTCTAAAGCTTTAGACAACTCAGAGGTGAAATAGGCACCATGCTGCAAATGAAAGGCACTTTTATAGTTGGCTGAAAAAAATATAGCACATTACTTTAAACTTAGAAAGCCCAAGTGCAAGGTACAGTCCAGTGTGGTCTGCAGGCTTTGGTCTTTTGTCCCTGTTCAACAGCTGGTAAAGCTGGGAGAGGTAATCGCTGATGGAGACTTGCTCCTGTTGGGATAATATTTCTCAGACCATAGGCCTGCCATTTTCCAGACTTTTTCTTTTGAAGAAAATGGGCTCCTACCTTGCAACAGCAAATTATGTAATTCAGGTTGAACCTGGCTCTTTTTTTCCCACTGATCTCTATCTTCCTTGGTGAAGACCACTTGGCCTCTGCCTCCCTGTTAGATATTATCCTTGGCCTGTGTAAGCAGTGGAAAGCCAGGCTTTGGGCAAGATGAAATGGCACCTTCTGGGTTGGTGGAAGGAAAGGGCTATTTCTTTGGGCTACTTGAAGGACCTGGAAAGCAAAAGAAAAATCATGTCTTTCTTTGCAGAATTTCTGCTGTGGAAAGAGGCAAAGCCGATCAAGAGACAGAGATCCTTGATACATATGTATTGAATATCTACTATATTGCAGGTCATATTCTGGGTGCTGGGGAGATAGCTGAACAAAACAGACAAAAATCCCTGCCATGAGGAACCAGGAATAGGTGTTTAATATGGTCTGGCAGAAAAAGTACAGGAATGAAGGTCCCAAACCTGGCCTTTTTATGAGTTTATAGTCCAGGGGGGAAAATAGACATTAAGCAACAACAAAAAGAGAAACATATGTAGTATATTGCAAGGTGATAAGTTTAATGAAGAAAATTAAGCAAAGAAAAGAGATAACAAAAGCAGAGAAGAAATGGAGGAGGTTTCTATTTAAAATAGGGAAGTCATGGAAGGCTTTCTGGAACAGAAGAATTTTGAACAAAGACTTGAAGAGGCAAGAGAGTGAACCATGTAGATATCTGTGGGAAGAATGTTATGGGAAGCAAACTCAGCAAGTGGAAAATTCCCAGTATGTTTTAGGAAGAGCAACAAGGCCAAGTGTGGTGGGACTAGAGAGAGAGAGAGCATGGGAGAGTGGTGAGAAATGAGGTCATCTTCAATGATTGTAGTTTGCTTAACTTGTGGCTGCTGGCAAGACTGGAAGAAGTAGTTTGAGTTGTTCAAGAAGGACTTACTAGGTATATGGGATCAGACTAGGCACTAGGCTAGACCCCAGGATAGGAAAGGTGACTCTGCATTCAAGGATAAAGTAGTTTAGTTCAAGATTGAATATTGGCCCATATGGAACCTTAGAAAACAGTGAGGCTCAGGTGTGCTACATATAGATAGCTGAAGGAAGAGAGAGGGTTGTAGAGGATTGAATTGGATATAAGGCTCTGGAGGCAGACTTCCTGGGTATGAATCATAGCTCCATCACTTATTACTGGTGTGATCTTGGGAAAACCACTTCACCGTCTGAGGATCAGTGTTTACATCTATAAAATGGAGTTCACAATGGAAGGTACATTGCAGGGGTGTGTGAGGATTTAAGACAGCACATGTTTAGCAAGTGCCATGTACATTGTAAGCCCTCAGTAAATATGAGCTGACATTCTTAATTCATTGAGGTGGTTAGAGAAGGATTCTGTAAAACTTGAAACCATAGAGTTAGCGAGGTGCCATGGACTCAACTCAAGGGAATTTCCACTAGACTGCTCTTAACTTCTCTTAGATGGTGCTTGGATAGATTGAATGTGACTGAAATAGTTTTTTGGTGCTGGAAGCATCATAAGGAAAGAAGACCAGCGGATTAGAAATAAAAGGGTGATGATTGTGCCTTTACCAACAGTGTGTTGCTATGGAGAAGAAGGCCCTCAAGGAAAATGTGATCAAATATATCAGCATGGGTTTGAACAAGAGCAGTGAGGACAATGTTCATAGTTAGTGGCAATAAGAATGGCAATTTATTGAGCATTTGACATGTTATCTCATGTAGGGCTTATCATAGTCCTATAAGGTGGGTACTCATATTATCTTTATTTTGCCACAGAGGAAGTGAAGGCTTACAGAAGTGAGGTGATATGCTAAAGGTCACACAGCTAGTAAGAGGCAGATCTGGGACTCAACTCAAGGGAATTTCCACTAGACTGCCCTTAACTTCTCTTAGGCTGTGCTTATATGGCTTGCATGTGACTGAAATAGATTTTTGGTGCTAGGGGCATCATAAGGAGGGAGGTCTAGCAGATTGGAAACAAAGGAATGATGGTTGTGCCTTTGCTAACAGTGTATTGAGCTATGCTTGTTTATGTTCTTATGATCTCTTAGGAACAGAGACTTGGTTCTTTCCTGTCTTGAGAAGGAAAATCTGACTGCTGGGGTATGGCTGTCCCCTAAAATATCGAAAAGACATCTATTTCCACTTTTTTCCTCCTCATACCTAGGAGACAACAAAGTGGATTTCCAATGGTATTTCCGACATGAGTAGAATGAACTTTTCTTGGTAAAAGTTGACTTTCTTACTAAAGGACAAAATGTATAGGCTCCTCAATTTGAGGCATGGGATTTGATGGGCAGCTGGACTGAGCCCAAAGACATCCCCACAGGGAGGCAAAGCTGGCTGGCATATGTGGAAAGAGTGAGTGGCTCAGGGAATAGATGCTGTGAGCCAGGTTGTGAATTTCCAGAGTCCAGGGATTAGAGCCACTTGACATTCACGTTAGGTGAACTGTGTTTTCTTACGTCCTGTTTTTCATGAATACTTTGAAAATTTTTATTTTATCGTTTTAATTTATTTTGAGACAGAGTCTCTCTCTGTTGCCCAGGCTGGAGTGTGGTGGTGCTATATCTGCTCACTACAACCTCTGCCTCCTGGGCTCAAGTGATTCTTGTGCCTCAGGCTCCTGAGCATCTGGGACTATAGGCATGCACCACCATGGCTAGCTATTTTTTCTTGTATTTTTAGTAGAGACTGGGTTTTACTGTGTTGGCCAGGCTGGTCTTGAACTCCTGGCCTCAAGCGATCTGCCCACCTTGGCCTCCCAAAGTGCTGAGATTACAGGTGTGAGCCACCATGCCTGGTCTTTCGTGAATACTTTTGATGTATGGAGTAACTCTCGTAAATTTTAAAACAATATTTCAAATTTCTAACTCTTCTTGAAGCAATAGGTCTTATGGGTGGCTAGTTTATTTCTTCTCTTTTCAGTTAATGATTGAGTTCATTGAGCCCTTACTAGGTGGTGAGCACTGTCTGAGGTACTGAAGAAAGAGACCAAGATAGGATTACTGTATCTCAGAAGCTTATATTTTAGAGAACAACAAAGTACCATGTACATTTTATCATGTGCGTTTAGCTTGTTATATATGAAAATGACTTTTTACCTACAAGTAATGAGCACAAGTCATGGCTTTTAAAGGCAACTTGTTCAATTCTGACATCATACTCTTGGTCAACCCAATTTACTCAATCAGTGAATCAGTATTTCCTTCAATAGTCCTGGGATAATGAAGAGTTGGTAAACATGTTAGATAAAACTTTAGGAATTAAGAATATTGGACTCTTCCTGAAGACAGGATATTTTAAATTCAGGTCTAGGCACTCCTGAACCATATATTCTAGGGAAAATCTAGAGAAAAAATAAAAGGAACTTATCAATGTTTGATTGTGTGATCTTGGGTAGCTTCTTGTGCTTGATTGTTTTTGTCATTTAGAAAATGATAGAATTAATCTGCACATTAATAATGAAGTCCCTTTAAGTTCTAGAATTCTATAGTTTTGGTCTTGAACTGAAATTACCATGACAAGGGATTTTGATAGATGTTGCCTAATTGCCAACCAATGAAATGTTTTCTACAACTCCACCCCTGCTATTTTGGCATTTTATCTTTGTTAAGTGAAAAATGATATGTGTTGCTTTGAACTTTGTTGCTTTAATTTATTGCAGAAGTGAAGTGGCTTTTCATATATATTAAATTTTATTGGTTATTTTATTTAAAAAATTGTATGATTTTGGCATCCAGGTAAGGTACTGTGAAAGTTACCTTGTAATTAAGTTCTTGGGTGATTTATTGGAGGCCTTAATATTATTATAATGGATAATAGGGGCTGTCTAAATGCCACTGTACTTGGTTATCAAGCACAATGCCATTTAAATTTTTTTCAAAAAATTTTCGATGACGTTCTTTTTATTAATAATTTACTTTTTTCCCTTCATTGAAAAAACGAACACTCAAGTTTGAAAGAGAAATACTACTTTTCAGGGCTGCTGCAAACCTTGTTGAGTTTGAATCCTAATCTTGCCGCTTACTGCTTGTGTGACCTTCAGCAAAGTGCTGAATTTATAGGAACCTCAGTTTCATCATCTGTAAGTTGGGAACAATAATAAAATCTGCCTCAGAGATTATTGATAGAATTAGCTGAAATAATGCATGCAAAAGCTTGGTTTATTGCCTGAAAACTTATTAAGGATTAATAAATGTTATTATTATTTATTCTTTTAATCAACGGTTGTACTGGAGAGCTATTTCACAATAATTATGATTATAATGAAAATGATAATTAAAATAATAAGACCCCCACAGTTTCTGATTTAGAATGTGTCTGGGGAAGAGCCTGAGGATGTGTCTTTCTAACACATTTTGGGGTGATGCTGATGCTGGTAGTCCAGGCACCATGCTTGGAGAACTACTGTTCTAAGCATCTGAACAATGTGATCTCAATGGGTCCTTACCAGATCACTCTAGGAGGCAGGTTCTTTTATGATGGAGCTTTAATAAGTGAGGGATTAGGGAGGTTTAATAGCTTGCCCAAAGTCCCGCAGCTTGGAAGTGATGGAGCCAAGAGTTAAAGCTTTAAGTTCTTCTTTCCACCTGTAATTACTTATGTTGAGCTCTAAACCATTGATCTCCTGTATCCACCCCCTTGATGTCTTCTCTCACCACCTTTCCCAACTCTAAGCCATTGCTAATTACTATCACCATCCCCTTGTCCACACTGTTGATTCCTGTGTCTCTCTCTTGCATTGTTTGCTTGGCATGGTCACAATCCTGGTTAAATTCAACTCTCTGCTCACTCTGTTCCTGTCCTTGAGAAACTGAACATGGCTGGAGAAACATACAAAACTATTCCCACCTTGCCAGGAACCTCGAATGAGCCCTTAACACTGCCAGGAGATCACACTGCACTTTCCTAGCCCATTCATTCTGCATCTTTCTTTTTTGTTTCTTTAAAAATATATATTATGGTGAGAATATTTAACACGAGATCTACCTTCTTAGCAACTGTCTAGATGTACAATACAGTGTTATTAACGATTGGCACAATGTTGTTCAGCAGATCTCTAGAACTTATTTGTCCTGCATGATTGAGACTTTATTGATTAGCAACTTCCTCTTTTCCCCTTCCTCCAGCCCCTGGCAGCTACCATTCTACTTAATGTCTCTATGCATTTGACTACTCTAATTTCCTCACATAAACAAAATGATATATCTGCAACTACACTCATGCAATATTTGTCTTTTTGTGACTGGCTTATTTCATTAAGCAAAATATCCTTATGGTTCATCCCTATTGGATATTGCAGGATTTCCTTGTTTTTTTTTTTTTTTTTAAGTGTATGTATATACCATATTTTCTTTATCCATTCATACATCAGGAGACATTTAGGTTGTCTCCACGTCTTGGCTATTGTGAGTAGGGCTGCAGTATACATTGGAGCGCTAATATCTCTTTGAGATCCTGATTTCAATTCTTTTGGATAAACACTCAATAGTGGGATTGCTGGATTGTATGGTAGCTCAAATTTTTTGAGGGAGAAGGAATCTCCATAATGTTTTCTATAGCATCTCTCGCTTTCTTCAACACCTGTTTCACATGTCTCTTTTCTTCTCCAACCCCATCTCTTTCCCATTCTTACTCTCAGCTGATGACCATGCTTTTTTGCTCATTCAGAGAAATAAAGCAACCAGAAGGGAATTCACACTGAATCCCATAATCTCATCTCCCCACATTCTGGCATCTGCACTCACCCACTCCAGCCTCTCACCTGTGCCCATAGGTGGAAGGAGGGAAGGAGGTTCACAGTGGGTGTCTGGAGAGCTGGCGATGTTCTGTTCCTTGAGTTGGGTTCTGGTAGTATAGGAATATTCAGATTACAATTCCTTAAGCTGCGTACTTATAATTCATGCACTTTTCTGTATGCATATTATTCGTCAATAAGTCCAAAAGCAAAACAAAACAAAACAAAAAAATCAACTCACTGGAATTTAGGATGAAGCAGGAATAAGACTTAGTTGCCTTTGAAACATAAGTTCTCAACCAAACGAGATCCTCACCCCGTTACTCCCCACTAAGGGGCATGTGGCAATTTCTGGAGACATTTTTGGTTGTCACAACTGGGGAGAAGGTACTCCTGGCATCTAGTTTGTAGAGGTCAGGGATGCTGCTAAACATCCTACAGTGCACAGAATAGTCCCCTACAATAAAGAATTATCCAGCCCCAAATGCCAAAAGTACTGAGATTGAGAAACTTGGCCTCAAAAGAACCTGTCTGAGACACTCCAGGATCACGTGAACATAATTTCATCCACCATAGTCTTTGCTGATACCAAGCTCCTTATTTGCTGAATTCGGAGAATGTTTCTTTTCCCAGGGGAGCGTCTGAGAGCAGGAGCGGATTTCATTTGCTACCTCGTAAATCTCTGAAATGGAAAACAGGTCTGAATATTCCTCTGTCTCTCTCTCTCCTAGTCTTTGAAGCTCTCCAAAGTGGGCCATGGCAGTTAGCTCACAACAAATTCCCCAGACACAATTTAAATGTCATTTCAGGGCTAGGACTAGGGCATGAATATTTAAGATGTAAATTGTTTGGGTTGTGCCTAAATCTTTTATGTGTTTTACTGGATGAGAAAATGAGTTACTACTTTTGATAAAGTTCACTTTCCTTTCATATTATTAACAAACCCAGCCAAGTGAACCAGACTGCATCTGCCAGAGAAAATAGGGATGCTTGTTTGCGGGATGATATTAGATTCTATTCCCAGCATGCCATATTTATGGTTCAAGAATCAAAGAACAGGTAGGAGATTTGTCTTAGGTCAGTGTGTCCTTGCCAGTGAAAGTAGCTTACCAAATATACTTGGGAGGGGAGTTTGGGGGAGTAGTGGTGGAGAGTAGAAGTGAACTTAAATGGTTGAACTCTAGGTGAAGAATTAGGTACCCTGAGAGTTGATTTTAGGGAAATATTGAAATCACCAGATACTAACTCCAGAGATTAGTCTTTTCTTATTCCTCAGTTTAAATCCCAGGGGATGGGTACAGAGCAGAGGCAAAGAAAACACAACAAGGAAAACAGAGAGGGAGAGAGAGAGGGAGAGATTGATTTAACAAGTTCCATGGACTTCAGAAAAAATACCTATTTTAATCTTTTTGGAAGAAATTATGCCTCCTACATCTCATTTCCAACCCCTACCCAGAAATTAATTTTGAATGTTAATATGAAAGCAACCTCTCTCTTCTCTAATGCTGCTTTTGATTCTGACAGGGCATCTAAAAGGCTGCTATTAGACACATTTTCATTAACTAATAAGCTAGTTCTTGGGCAAAACATGAATTTTTTGTCATCTCATGTGAAAATTGTAAAAAGCCATAATTATGAAGAAAATCACTAATTGTAAGGCACAAAATTTGTTTGCTAAGAATAGTCATTAAGGAGCGACAAAAGCATTAGTAACTTCAATATCAGAAAACAACTATTAAAATGCAAGTGGAATCAAGGCATTTGCCCAGACATAATAATGGCTTTACATTTACAGGTCTATAATTGTGGTTTGATTTAAGACATTGTTGGGACTTTTCAAGAAACAATATAGACTAGGGCTAAATACTTAAAGTACCATGGCTTTTGGATTCCAAATTACAGACTCAAGTTTTAATTTCTAGAGAATATTACTGTAGGGAAAGTTACTCAATGATATTGTCAATGCTATTATTGCTTTAGGATTGTGATGAAGTGGTCAAAACCAGGACAAAGAATAATATTTCTGTGACCCAGATATTTGATGATACTGACTTTGCATGCAAAGTACCTGGCAGCTGACAGCAAGTGAAGTTTGCATATCAATTCATGATGTATGTCCCTTCTAAAGAGTAGCTTTTATTGTTTCTGCTTTCTGACAGATATCCTCTTTGCAGAAAATTAGGAAAATACAGAAAATTGCAATGAAGAAATTTTAAGTTCTTCTTAATTCCATCAACAACAGAGAGCCAGTTAACATTTTGGTGCCTTTTCTTGTTTTTATTTCATTTTAAACTTTGGAAGTATAATAATCATGTGATAAAGTAAACAAATTTTAAGTATCCAACTTAAAATGAATTTCTATCTATATCTCCATGTAACCACCACCTAGATTAAGATAATGAACATATCCAGTAAATTTCCTTCTTTAATGCTCTTTTCTAGTCAATACTCACTTCCCTGCCTCCCTCATCCCAGGGTAATATTATTGTGGTTCTTCTCACAATAGATTTGATGATTTTTTAATTTAATGTAAATGGACTCCTACAGAATATCCTCTGTAGGTCTGGCTTCTCTCACTCAACATTATATTTGTAAGATTCACCTAGCTTGTTGCATATAGCTATAGTCTTTTTCTTTGCTGTGTAGTAGTTCATCATCTTTTATACTGTTATCCATTGATGAATATTGAGTTGTTTTCAGTTTTAGCTATTATGAATAAAACAAACATTCTTAAAATGTCTTTTATGGATTTTCAGTAATTTCTTTTGGATTCCTGTCCTTTTATCGTGTGTGTATATAAGTGTAAATTTTTTTTTTTTACTTTTTTTTTTTTTAATT
>NW_016809524.1:641282-676637 GCF_001698545.2 Rhinopithecus bieti | reverse complement strand
GCCCTGCTTCAGCTCTCGCTGGTCAGGCTGCAGCAGCTGACCAGCACCGATTGTCCGGCACTCCCTAGTGAGATGACCCCAGTACCTCAGTTGAAAATGCAGAAATCACCGGTCTTCTGTGTCGCTCGTGCTGGGAGTTGGAGACTGGAGCTGTTCCTATTCGGCCATCTTGCTCTGCAAGCTCTATAAGTGTAAATTATAAAGAAGGTTGAATTTACTTTATTTTTCTCCATCACCATCTCTATCTGCATCTCAAACTCTATATTCTTATTAATCACAGGAATTCAATGTCTTCTAGGACACCAGACTGTCTTGGGATCCCTGCCATGTGTGGACATTGACTGGGGGCAATCTTGGGGAAACAACATGGCCCTACACATGTAACTCTTTACATTCTTTAGATGTATAGACTCTTTTCTCATTTACCAGGCCAGCATGTTTCTAGTCGGGTTTTCCTGGGATTTAGCCCTAGTTATTGGCCTGGTATCCAGGAGAGAAGGTAAGGGAAGGCTTTTGGCTGTTGCCTTGCCAGGAAAGGCTCTAAAGCACCTTTCAGAAACAGTGGAGCTCCTACTAGGGAAGAGCTAGCTACCTGTACAAACCCAGAGGGTCTGGAGGCAGAGCAGGCAGGGCAGTGTTGCAGAATCTGTATTCTCAGCAGCATCCATCCAGATGTCTCTGTCTCGTGTTTTAAAATCTCAAGTTTTTCCCACTAGAACCTTGACCTTTAAATAACAGGCCTACCTTGGTTGAGCACTCAAACATCTCTGAAGTGCTGCAACTATAACAATCAGGTCATCAGTCTGCCTTTCAGCTCACTCTGCCCTTGCATTGGGGAACACAGTTTTTTAATTTCTTTAATTTTTATTTATTTTTTATTTTTTTGCTAGCTATCACAGAGGATCTCTGGGCCTCACTTTACCATTAATTGTTTGATGATAGCTTTCAGTCTCTCAGTATCCTTCTGTAGGGCATCAATACCAGTAGGTAGTAACCAGCCAACTCTCCTGACTTTGAAGCATGGTTGGCTCCATATTTTCCAGTCGCTTATATCACTACATTTGATACTGTATTTCTTCCCACTGGGACATTCTTCTATGTCCCAGTGAAATTTTCAGCAACCCAGCCACCACCTTTGGTCAAGGACCATCCATGTTCCATCTACCAGTCAGGACACCATCTTCTTCACCTGCTGGGCAGTGGGTGAGCCAGTCTTAAATTCCCATGTTACCACTTGTTTTCTTGCACCACTTCTGGCCTCACTTATGTTAGTCCCAGTCCTCTGAGAAGCAGACACCAAGACAAGGTCAAATATGCAAGGATTTTATTATGGAAAATGCCTTTGAAAGAAAATGGTGAGGGAGCTAGAGAAAGTTGGAGGAGACATCAGACCGCAGTGCAAGTCTGACCCCCAAGTGAAGAAGAGAGGGACAAAGGACTGTCATGCTGTGTAAGGAAGGTTTACAAGACCATCAGGGAGTTCTTGAGCCAAACTTGGCTGTTAGACGGTCTCTCATCTCCCAGGAAAGGGCTTGTCTTGGTATTCCTGCTGTTCTCAGATGTTAGTTTTGGATGCAGTCCATGGAAAGCATGGCCTCTGTGAAAATGCAATAATAGATTTTCAGGAAGCTCTTGGGATTTTGGTCAATTACACTCTCTGTAGCTGGAAGTCTATGAGGTGCATTTTCCTGGTCACCACAAATAGGATCAGCACAATACCTGTAAGTCTCCATTTTAGCTACAGTTATGATTTCCTTACATACTTCTACATTTAGAGTGTTGCTGATTTGTAGTTTCATAAATAATGCTGCTTTGAGCATTGACATAATTCATTGTTTCCTTAAGATAGATTTTTGGAATTGGAATGGTGGGGCAAGATGATGTGAACTTTAATGTTCTTGATACAAGATTGCAAATTGCCTTCCTGAAAGGCAAGACCAATTCACCATGTCCCCCATCCCTTATGGAATACAAGGTGCTTGCTTTCCTTACTCATGTGAGGTGCTTCTGTGTTCCGGATAGATAAGAGGTCATGCTGTGCAATGCAGAGGTCTGGTGGGATTCATGACACAAGCTGGTGGGAAAGGGAAGACAGATTGATCAGGGGTACAACGTGAAAGGATTTGTATATGAGTTTAGCTTGACTGAGATGGTTAGTTTGGGAGAGGGTCATGGATGACGTGGACATAGCAGACGGAAGGCTCCACTTCATAACCTCCTCATGCCATCCATATGTTGGGGAGGTCTTGTGTGTTTCCTATAAGATGCTTCCTGGCCAAAATGTCACACTGTGAGCTCTATGGGGAAGCCTATGAATACCTAGCTCACTGCTGTATTTCTACCACTTAGCATAGTTAATAAAACAGATGTCCTGTATTTACATTTGAGTTTTAGAGGAAGAGACAGCTTAAGAGTTTTCTAGGAGCATATTGTATGAGTGTCCGTGCGGAGTAATGGGAAGTGCTCTGTATTTACCTGGGGTTGAATCCTGGCTCTGCAGAAGACCTACTGAACCTCTCAGTCTCCATTTCATCATGCATAAAATGTAGTAGCAGATGGAAGTAGAGGCATTTATCTTCCCTTCCCCCTTCCCCTTTCCCATTCCCCTTTCCCCTTCCCCTTCCCTTTCCCTTTCCCCTTCCTCTCACTCTCACTCTCAGCTGCCTGTTTTCTATTCCCCCTTCCTAAGAAACCCAATCTGCCTTTTGGGGTAATTATCTCTCCCTAAAATGCAGTCTTAGAGGGTTAATAATCCATGGCTCCTATCAACCTCCTGGACTAGACCAGGGACAGGCATGTGATTTAAGATATGGAATTCTGCATAGAACTATACAGTTACAAGATTCCATGGCTGATGATTCAATCCAGTTGGTGAGGGATGGGGGAGAACTTAGGTGATAATAATGAACCATTTCTTCTACCAGGAGCATCTGTCTGCTTAAATATTAGTTCTTTAGTCTTCCCACTCATGAGGTCCTTTTAATAAATTCCTTTTCTGTTTTAGTCAGTTGCTGTTGCTTGCAACCAAAGACCCTTAACTGATAAACATTTATGCTCAAGGTTTTTTATTTTGTGCTTAAAAAAAAAAAAAGAATTCAATGAAAGTGTCTACTAGCTTAATCAGAGTCTAAAAAAGCTGGGATTGGCAATGGGGAGAATCTTGATTTCCAGTTTTCATCTTTTTCTTCCATTTTACAACTTCTGCTTTCGTATCTTTGCTAGCAACTGTCCTGTTCCTCCAACCACAATTTTTAACTTCCAAAATGCTTCATAAGCATGGTGTAATTATCCATACTGATATGCTGTGCTGTAGAATTCCTTTGGAGAACACACAATATGAATTGAAAGGAGCTGGGAATTAACTTATCATCTGTTTTGAAGAGATGTGTGCGGTGTGGGGTGGAGCTTTTTGATTGTGGCTTGAAAATTGATTCTAATTGCTGTTTTTATTGCTGGTTTAGCTGATGCTACTTTCAGTTATTTACATTTTCTGTCTTTTCTTTCATTTTTGTTTTTTTTTTTAGACAGGGTCTCGCAGTGTTGCCCCAGCTGGAATGCAGTGGTGTGATTACAGCTCACTGCAGCCTTGACCTCCTGGGCTCGAGTGATCCTTCCCACCTCAGCCTCCTGTGTAACTGGGACTACAGGCATGCGCCACCACAACCGGCTAATTTTTGTATTTTTTATAGAGACAGGGACCTACTGAGTTGCCCAGACTAGTCTCAAACTGTTGGGCTCAAGCGATTAGCCTTCCTTATCCTCCCAAAGTGCTGGGATTTCAGGTGTGAGCTACCACACCTGGCTCTATGTCTTTTTAAAATGACTTAGGCAATGGCATATTTGACTCCACCCCAAATATATTTATTCAAATACTTAAAATATATCTACACACTCATGTGACTGGGTAATTTAGAAAACACCTCAAACCCAACAATTCCAGATATACTTAAAATACTGAGACTAGAGTATCCTCTGATGAGGGTGCTTGAATATCTGAATAGTTAGTTATCTTAAATACTGAATGATTCAGTTACCTCTGAGTACAAAGATACATCCATAGTACAGTGGTTTAGGGAATTGGCTTTGGATTTAGATAAACCTTGGTTTAAACCCTAGTTCTGCTTGTCATAGACTGCATTGTAGGGAAATTAGTTTTCTCAACAGTAACGGGAATAACAATGCTATTAGCCTAGGCTTGTCCTACTTCATTCTTCAGACCTTTATTCTGGGATGCTTTCCTTAATACGTCAACCTCAACCTCAGCCCAGGTTGGACTCTGTTGTTATGCGTGCTCACAGGACTGTGTTTATTCTCCCAGAGACCCGGTTGCAGCTTGCATGGGTACACTGTTTTATTAGATTATTTGATTACATCTTCCCCAACTCCCTGTATCACACTGCGCTGTAAGCTCCATGAGGTTAGGGACAACCATATCTATCTCCTTTCCCATTTATTCTCAGTGCCTAGCTCCTGGTTGGCACTCAAGAAATATTTATGGAATGAATGAATAAATGGAAAAATTCTTTCCCACAGGGGATTCACTGAGACCACGAATATAAAGTACAGTGGCTGGTACATAGTAACAACTGAGTAAATGTAGTCTCCCCCAAAGAAAAACTGCAAAAAAAAAAAAAAAAAAAAAAAAAAAAAAAAAAAAAAAAATCCAAACAACAAAATCCCAAACACCCTCAACAATCAAACCACATGTCATGCAAGAAATAAAATATTTATAGATTGTTGTCATCATTAAGATGCTGACTTTTCAGAGTAAGTTATGCTCCTGAATCAAACCATAGCTGATTTTAGTAATTTCAAATAAGTTTATTTCTTGCTCATGTGGCAATCCAAATGAAAGTCAGGTTCATGGCGGCCCCATGACTCTCCTAATAAGGTAAGTGGGCCTGAAGGGTCTCCCATCAGCAATTAAGCGCTTGAATTTGGAAGTGATACAGGTCATTTCTACTCAAAGCCTGTTGGTCAGAACTAGTCATATGACTTCTAGACACAAGTCAGGCTAGTCTCCTGTATGTCTAAAAGGAGAGGGGCCAGGCACAGTGGCTTATACCTGTAATCCCAGTGCTTTGGGAGACCAAGGAGGGAAATCACTTGAGCCTAGGAGTTCAAGATCAGACTGAGTGACAAGGCAAGACCCTGTCTCTACAAAAAAAAAAAAAAAAAAAAAAAAAAAAGGTGGGCATGGTGACATGTGCTTGTAGTTCCAGCTATTCTGGAGGTTGAGGTGGGAGGATCGCTTGAACCCAGAGGTTTGAGGCTGCACTGAGCTATGATCATATCATACCCCTGCATTCCAGCGTGGATGACAGAGCAAGACCCTGTCTCAAAAAAAAAAAAAAAAGAATTTGATATCAGTGAACATTAGTAATGTCTCCTGTAGGCTGTTAAATGAAACTAACTGTACACTTTTCTTAAAATGCAGCGCCTGGGCCAGGGTAGAGGTTCCATAAATACTTGCTGATGAAACACAGGCTTGGGTATTCTGCATACTAAGCACTAACAGACTTAAATGAGGTGGCTACGGTGGAAGTCATATTCATGGTAAAAATTTACAGTGCTAGACTCTGCCAGGTCTTTCTGCTTGAATGGTTTACGGGCTGAGGTAAAGGGTCTCAGTGCCAAACGGAAGAGGCCAAAGAGCATACCAGGGGTTGGTCCCTTAGAGAAAGAAGACAAAGTTTCTTTCCTCTTTCCTCCTGTTCCTTAGAGATGGAGGAGACATGCTTTTGGTTGGCATGTTAGTGTTAGTATCCCAGTACCACAACCTTGGGAGCTTAAGCTAAATAAATTTATTTCTTCACAATTTTGGAGGCCAGAAGTCCAAGGTCCAGGCATCAGCAGGGTTGGTTCCTTCTGAGGGCCATGAGGGAAAGGTCTGTTCCCAGCTTCCCTCCTTGACTTGTAGGTGGCCATCTTCTCGTCATCATCACTCTATGTTCGTTTGTGTCCAAATTTCCTCTTATCAAGACACCAGTCATCCGGGCACGGTGGCTCATGTCTGTAATCCCAGCACTTTGGGAGGCTGAGGCAGGCAGAACACTTGAGGTCAGGAATTCGAGGCCACCTGGCCAACATGGTGAAACCCTGTCTCTACCAAAAAAAAAAAAAAAAAAAAAAAAATACAAAAATTAGCCAGGCATGGTGGTGTGCGCCTGTAGTCCCAGCTACTTGGGAGGCTGAGGCAGGAGAATCACTTGAGCCTGGGAGGTGGAGGTTGCAGTGAGCCGAGATTGTGCCACTGAACTCCAGCCTGGGCAACAGGGCAAGACTGTCTCAAAACAACAACAACAACAACAACAACAACAACAACAAACACACACTAGTCATATCGGATTAGGGCCCATCCTAATGACCTCATAAAAATTACCCTATAAAGAGCCTATCTCTAAATATGGTTACATTCTGAGATACTAAGGATTAAGAATTCAACATATGAATCTTTTGAGGGTTAGACACAATTCATTCCATAACAACTAGTCAAATTCCAGGATGTTGCATTGACGTATGGTGTTTAGGGTCACAGTCTGCTTCTTTTCTGGGGTCTCATCTCTTCAGAATTGTTCTCTTGCTTTTCAGTAAAACAGGCATAATAATGGTACCTACTTCAAGGTTTGATATGAAGATTAAAAGAGTTACTACATTTGAAGTACTTAAAATAGCACCTGGCACAGAGCAAATACCCACTAAGTATTAGCATTACTGGAAGTACTTGTTGTCATTACTTTTTCAAATCATGATTACTTCTATGAGGCTGGACAATCTCTCTTTATTTGTCTCCTAATAATGTTAGCTGCTGCTT
Organism: Rhinopithecus bieti; assembly: GCF_001698545.2. Lineage (NCBI taxonomy): Eukaryota > Metazoa > Chordata > Mammalia > Primates > Cercopithecidae > Rhinopithecus > Rhinopithecus bieti. The sequence goes on along the minus strand of NW_016809524.1, from coordinate 669,823 downwards.
ATTCAGTACTTGCTGTGTGCCCAGCATTGTGCTAAAGGTTTTATATGTATCACTTCATTTAATATGACAGCAATGCTAAGAGATCAAATCTGTTGTTATCCTGAAGGTATACAGTGGTAGAAACAGGGATGATACTAAAAAAAAATTTTTTAGGCCAGGCACGGTGGCTCATGCCTGTAATCCTAGCACTTTGGGAGGCTGAGGCAGGTGGATCTCTTGAGGCAAGGAGTTCAAGACCAGTCTGGCCAACATGGTGAAACCCTATCTCTACGAAAATACAAAAATTAGCTGGACATGGTGGTGCACACCTGTGATTCCAGCTACTTGGGAGGCTGAGGTAGGAAAATTGCTTGAACCCATGAGGTGGAGGTTGCAGTGAGCCAAGATTACACCACTGCACTCCAGTCTGGGTGACAGAGTGAAACTCAGTCTTATTTTATTTTTTTTTTAACAACCTGAGAAGCAATGGCAATGAAAGGTCTAGGACACCCTTGGCTATGCCAGATACTAAGGTTTAATTCCTAATCTGTAGGGATTAGATGGAGGGGCCAGAGTAATGGGAGTGACTCTGAGAGTTCAGGGAGGTAACTCTAACCAGTAGGGAATTATTTCAACATGTTAATAGCTGACGAGGCTGTACAGAAGCATCCTGGTTCAATGTCTGCCCTGGAGGGACCTGGGGGTGACTGACTCAGATCCATGTTCTTAAATATTTGCTAGCAATAAGGCTAGAGAGCCTCATTTTACAGACAAGAGATTGAGAACCAGAGAAGGCAAGAGACTTTCAAGAGGTCACGCGGCGAGCGGGTTGGTGAAGCAGCCTGATTCCTGATTCCTAGGTCTCTGTGTAAATTAAGTTCCTTTTTCCTGCACCTCTCACTGCCCGTCAAGAAGCAGCAGCCCAGCTCATGAAGAACAGCACACTGCAAAGCCCCAGTAGGATCCCAATGCTGCAGGGCTCTGTCTCCCTCTTTTGCTCACCTGGCTGGGATGGGTAGACCGAGGGCTTGGCCACCTCTCAAACTCTTATGCTGTCCATTCAGACAATGACGGCAGAGGGAAGTGGCCACTGTCTGGGAAAGACTGGTCTGGGGGTTGAGCCCACTCAGCAGACAGATCTTCAGGTGGCTTTTCCCTCACTGAGCACTCCAGCAGGCCCAGGTGCCAGGTAGCTGAGTCAGCCCCAGATGTGGTGAAAGACTCAGAGGCATATCAGGATGTGCCAGACCAGAGCACTCACCTGTCCTCTTTCCTCACCCGAAAGAGAGATACACAGAGGCAAATGGAGAGAAAGACCAAGAGGCAAAGCCAAAGAGACAAAGAGCTATATGGAGTCGAGCAACAGAGCCAGAAGCAGAAAGACCCAGAGATGCAGAGTTAAGAAAGATAGTCAGATGGAGGTCAAGAGAGATGGAGAAGGAACAACAGAAAAACACCAGCGAGGATGACAGGGAAAAGCAAAGAAAGAGTAAAAGAAATAGGAACAGTAAGAGATTGAGGGGTGTTGGCGAGGCACGGTGGCTCACACCTGTAATCCTAGCACTTTGGGAGGATGAGGCAGGTGGATCACAAGGTCAGGAGTTTGAGACCAGCCTGGCCAATATAGGGAAACCCCATCTCTACTAAAAATACAAAAATTAGCTGGGTGTGGTGGCACACACCTGTAGTCCCAGCTACTTGGGAGGCTAAGGCAGGAGAATTGCTTGAACCCAGGAGGTGGAGGTTGTGGTGAGCCGAGATTGCGCCACTGAGCTCCAAACTCCAGCCTGGGCAACAGAGCAAGACTCTGTCTCAAAAAAAAAAAAAAGATGGAGAGGTGGAGAGAGGGAGGGAGAGAGAGAGAGGAGGAGGAGAGAGGGGGTAGAGAGGGAGAGAGAAAGGGAGGAAGAGAAGCAGAGAGAAGGGGAGAGAAAGAGGGAGAGAGAGAGGGGTAGAGAGAGGGAGAGGGAGAGAAGGGGGATAGAGGAAGAGAAGGAGGGAAAGAAGAGAGAGATGAAGAGAGAAGCAAGAGAAGTAAGATAAGGGGAGAGGGAGGAGGTAGAGAAGAGGGGAGAGAGAGAGGAAGGGAGAGAGAGGAAGAGGGGAGAGAGAGAAAGGGGAAAGGAGAGACAGAATGACTGCTAGAGGGGTATAGGGGTGCAGGAGAAGCTGGCAGGTGATGTGGCCAGTGATATGGGGAGCAGAACTGCAAAGGGCTGGTGAAGAAGAAAGAAAAATTAGGAGAAAGGCCATTGGGGCTGGCGGAAGGGAGGAGGACTAGGACACAGAGAAGACTTTACCTGGCATTTGTGGCTTCGTTTGTTATCACAGGGGCAGAGATACAGACTCAGACCCCCATGGCAGCCCATTAGTCCCCACTGGCCCACCGCTCTGCCAGACAGCCGCCCCTACCAGGTCTGTTGCCTCTGAGCCTTATTTATTGCTCCCAAATCTGGAACCATGAGGAGCCCCTGCCGGGAAGCTCAGGCGGAAGCTTCCATCTAAATCCTGGACTTGGCTTCCAGCCACTGCAGCTGAACAGGAGGGACAGTGGGAGGACAGAGCTTGATTTGTACCATGGCTTTTTCACACATGGAGGGTGGTGTCTTTTTCTGGAAGCAGCAAGAGGATTCTGTGCTGTCCCTAGGGATGTTAAGTCTTGACCTTATTCCTTTCCACTAAAGAAACAATGTAAAAAACCAACGCCAATTTTGTAATACCACTCTGGGCATTTTAACCAGAGTTAAAGCTACAGAAAATACAGTAGCTGCCATGTTAGGAATGTTGCAAGGATGATCTCATTTATCCCTGTATAATGCTATGAGGAAGGTTCTATTATCTTCCACTTTTGCAGGTGATGTAATAGGCTCGGGGAGGTGAAGAAACTTGCCCAGCATTCTATTTCTGTACATACCAGAGTCTGACCTGTCTGACTATGTTTCTTAGTCACTGTGCTATCCTGCCCCCGCCTCCCACCACCATTATACAGATGAAGACAGCGGGGTTTGTCAAATTTTTTTTAATATAATACTTTTTAAAATTTTTTTAAATTAGAGATGGAGTCTTACTGTGTTTGCCAGGTTGGTCTTGAACTCTTGGCCTCAAGCAATCCTTTCGCCTCAGCTTCCCAAAGTGCTATGTTTACAGGTGTGAGCTACCACAACTGGCTGGTTCTTTTTGTTTGTTTGTTTTTTAACTTTTATTTTTAAGTTCAGGAGTATAAGTGCAGGTTTGTTACACAGGTGAAATTGTGTCATGGGTGTTTCTTGTACAAGCTATTCACCACCCAGGTATTAAGCCTAGTACCCGTTAGTTATTTTTCCTGATCCTCTCCCTCCTCCCATTCTTCATCCTCCAAAAGGCCCCAGTGTGTGTGGTTCCCCTCTATGTGTCTATGTGTTCTCGTAATTGAGCTGCCACTTGATAAGTAAGAATATGCAGGATTGGGTTTTCTGTTCCTGTGTTAGTTTGCTAAGGATAATGGCCTCCAGCTGCATCCATGTCCCTGCAAAGAACATGATACCATTCTTTTTTATGGCTGCATAGTATTCCATGGTGCATAGGTACCACATTTTCTTTATCCAGTCTGTCATTGATAGGCTTGTAGGTCAATTCCATGTCTTTGCTATTGTGAATAGTGCGGCTTGTCAGTTCTAATCACTTGCCCAAAGTCACATGGGTAGAAAGGTGCAGAATGAGGATTTAAACCCAGTAGGGAATTAGACCTCAGTAGGTCTGCTTAACTTCTGCCATCATGGCAGAAACCATGATTAATTTTGCACCAACCTAATGGCAGAAACTGCTATTAATTTTGTACCAACCGAATATCTTCATCAAGTCAGCCTTCCTAGGAGAAAAGATCAGATTGAATGGCATCTTAGATTGGGCTTCCTGGAAACAGGCTCTCAGGTGCAGATTTGCCCAGAGGGTCTTTTTTGAGGGAGAGCTTTTGGGATCAGCATTGTAGGTGGAGTGCAGATAGTGGGACTGGGCGGAAGAGATGCTGGACTTTGATGCCGTCTTAACAGAGGCCTCAGCCGATACCATGGGGATGCTTTGGAGCTGGGATGATGTTCAGATTTATCCCCTTCAAGCAAGAGGGTCAGGTCTTAATATTCTGACGTTGGTCTGTTATTGGATATGAGCTGCCCTTCGTGGGGGGTACGGCTGCAGGTGAGGTGGCTTTCTTTCACTGAGGGTGATTTTCAGAGATTGACTGAGCTGACATCTGTTAGCTACCAGTACTCCCACCAGCTGGGGGAATGTGAGCCTTGGTCCTGAGAGAAGATCTGGGTGGTACCCCACAACATCCTCTGCTGATGGAATAATCCCTTTTCAGAATATAGCAGCCCACAGGGCCAACTCCATGGCTCTTGGTCTCCCCTGCTGCATCCAGTGGATGTCTGTATTTGCCTCTGTTGCTAATTCCTGGTGCAATCAGATGCAACACTGGTTTCAGGTCCTATGACACGGAACATGGAAACCATGTGCAGGAATGGCCTGAGGCTTTGCTCAGATGGGGTGGGGACACAGCAGAGCCTTTAAGCACCTTGGATTCTTGACCATAGCCATGATGCCTTGTTAGCTTCCCAGAGTCCAGGAGAGAATTCCTGTACTCCAAATTTTTCTTATTTAAGGCTCACTAGCCCAGTTGTTAGGAGCACAGATCTAAAGAGGTTCTGAAGCTGATCTCCAAATAGCGTAACTACTTCCTCCCTGCTCCACAAGGAATTCCTCTTGTTATGTCATCCGCTCTCAAAGTGTTAGACACCAAGGAAGTGTCCCAAGAGTGTAGGTGGATCAATACATAGTCACAGCCCCTCCTGAACAAGAGCAGTCCTTTTGCTGTCGTCCAGACTGCCATTCATGCTTCCCTGGTTCCTCTGAAGTTTCCTTGTGAACAGTTACAGTTTTTTTTCTGCTTAGTCTAGGCCTTTCTTTCCTCTCTAGCAATTTTCCTCCATGAAGTGAAAACAGACATGGAGACACACATATGCTACGGGGGCTCAATATAGCACCGTCAGTCAAACCCTGCTGTCTCCCTGCTGCAGCAAAGATGTGGCTGGGCTCCCATCCTTTCCTTCCCCTTAATTGATTTCCAGATTCAGCCTCCTAGGATGGTGCCTTGGCTGGCATTCCAAGTTCAGCCTCTCAACCTTAATGTAATGCTTCTAGGGTGGTGAGAACTTATGTTTCCCACCTACTAGTTGGCATCTGGCTGATTTTCTCATCCTGAAGAATTTAGTTTCATTAATGTCAAACCTTTGTACGTTGCATTTGGGTTGTCAACTGTGATGCATACTCCTGCTGTTCCCAGTCCTCTTAAAACAGAGTCCTTCACCTACTCCAGGACAGTATTGGCATTCAGAGGGACCCAGTTGTGGCCCATATCAAGACTGTGAGCCATAGGACTTGCCCCATTAAACTCAGGAGTCCCAGGACCCAGGCTGGAATTAGCTGGAGGATGCTAAAAGCAGGTTGGATGATTCAGAGTCTGCTTAATTTTGCCCAGGCAGCCTGATATGAGGTCTTGAAGTCAAGTTTTCTTGCCTTCTTCTTCCAAGATTGCACGAGAGATTCTATACTCGGGGCAGGTAACTTTTCAGCACTGAGTTGGCAAATGTTTATGATTGGTTTTTCACACTCCTTTCTGGACAGAAGACAATTTTTGTTGTAAAATAGAAATATAGGGTTGGGAGGACCCAAGGCACCTTAGTAGGGCTGGATCTTGGAAGAATAGTGATATGGTGAAACAGGTTTTGTCTTCTGTATTATTTTCTTACCCCTATTCTTTTGAACAAATATTGATTATTTACTGGGAGTAACCCATATCACTTTAGGTATGCCAAATGTCCCAGATCTCACCAGCTTCTTGGTACAAATGAGGTCATTTTGAGATACATGTTCAGACCATACAGGCTCATAGCTTTTGCCTCTTCCTGGTGGACCCCAGTGTTTTTAGGAGCCCTGGAGAGATGTCTCATGTGTGCTAGAATGTGTACCAGCACTTAGATTTTTTTTCACCCAAGTCTTTTTTTTTTTTTTTTTTGAAATGTGTCTCCTGCAAACCATTTGAGCACGACAACTCTCTGTTGTACTTTTGCTGTAGTCTTCCATAACAACCCTGATTCCCTGCCACTCTGATGGGTGCACGGGCTCTTTGGGTCTTTTACAAATGTGCCATCGTCCCTTCATTGTGCTGCTGTTGTGCCCCTGTGCTGCAATGGTAAGGAAGTCCCTCTGCCTTGCATGCATTGAACTTGGGTGCCAGGCTCCCAAAGCAGTTCTTCTTGTGCCCAGAAACTCTCAGCCAAGTGCCAATTTCTCTTCTCCCATGAAGCCTCAAGCCAACATAGACCAGTATAGCTTCTCATGTCTCAAAGCTCATGAGAAATTTACAAAAAGGATCATTGGACCTGTGGATTTTTCTCCCTTGTGCTCAAAGCTCAGAAGACACTGCATTACATTTAGGAAGAGGAGGCACAAGGAGAGGATGTGCCATGAAGCCACTGCTGAAAAGCAGACGTAGTGATTCACACTCAGGCATGTCCATCAGTCGAGCTGTCCAAGCTGTGTTTTTAGTGTGTTGCATAAGCCACACGTGGTGTGGGGGGAATGGTGTTAGTTTATGCCAAATCAACAGCAGCAAAAATAATGACATCATGGACAATAATAAAATAATCAACCAGCAACAGATGGAAGGGAAGAATTCCAGTTATGCTGAGAAACTGTTAGTGACACAAACTCTTTGGGGTCTTAGCTGGTCAAACCAAACCCAATTCCACTAGCCAAAGAGTAACAGTAATATTATCATTCAGCCAGAAACATGAGCCACTCAAATCCCCTGTCCAGCCAAACAGTCCTTTTGGGATCTGATGGGGCGGGAGGGGCACAGCAATTTCAAAGTATCACCCTCCGCTCATCATCAAAGAGCCTTGTTTGTTAATTGACGCCTATGTTCATTGACGTAAATCAGAACCAGGGAATCAGATAAAAATTTCCTTTGCCTTTTGATTTCCTTTATTAATGGAACCTTTTAGAGGCCTGTTTATACTTTTTACTTGTACAAAATCACAATACTTCACACAAAGGCAGCAGATGGTACTGAAAGCTGGAGATTGGGCCGAATTGCCTCTCTCGTAACCAGTGCTAACAGAGCCTTCCCTTGGATGTAAAGAAACTTGAATCTAATTGCGGGGTTGGTTGCTCCAATTCTGTGTAACTATAGGTTTCTTTGTCTGGGGTTTTCTCCTTCTCAAATTTAATGTTTCTCCTTGAGCTCCTGTCAAATAACTCCTTCAGGAATCTGAGTAGAGTAACTGTTGATTATTTTAAACTGAGACTGAGTTTTAAGATTACAATGTTCCTGGAGTGGCGTCTCTAAGACGTAAAGTGCCTCTCTGTCCACATGTCCCTCTGGACCCTCCTGTTGAGGTTTCATGTGAACTTCCTATTTGTTTCATATTGGGTGTTATGTGAACCTTCCCCCTGGCCATAGGTGACTGCCAGGGACTAGCACTTGAGCTAAAAGTAGCCAATGAGGTAGCCTCATGTAAGAGTCCATCTCAACACAGGACTATGATTAATCAGACCCATTAGGTTCTCCTGAAAGTTTTGAATGAGACATTGATCAGAGGGAGTGGGATATATGTTCATTCTATTAGGAATCTTGTCTGTTTTCTTTCCTAATTTATCACCATTGTTGATTATAATAACCAGCACTTGGCTGGGCACGGTGGCTCATGCTTGTAATCCCAGCACTTTGGGAGGCTGAGTGGGGTGGATCACAAGGTCAGGAGTTCATGACCAGCCTGGCCAACATAGCAAAACCCTGTCTCTACTAAAAATACAAAAATTAGCCAGGCATGGTGGCACGTGCCTGTAATCCCAGCTATTTGGGAGGCTGAGGCATCAGAATCACTTGAACCCTGGAGGTGGAGGTTGCAGTGAACCAATATTGCACCACTGCACTCCAGCCTGGGCAACAGAGCAAGACTGTCCCAAAATAAATAAATACATAAATAAATAAATAAAGTAATACCCAGCATGGCACACAATAAATATTTGATAAATAAATGCATGCACCCTTATGTAGAAAGATTTTTAAAAAATGAATCAGCATCGATCTCCCCATATTTTACCTTTTTCTCCTGCCACCAGGCAGCCAGGTTCCTCCCTATCTCCTCTTTTAAATTGTTATTACTGTTTTAAACATACTTTATTTTTTAAGGCACCTTTAGGTTTGCAGCAGAACTGAGTGGAAGCTAATAGAGATTTCTCACATACCCCCTGCTTCCTCACATGCATAGCCTCCCTCATTATCAACATCCCCGCAGAATGGTACATTTGTTGTAATTGATAAATCTACATTGACACATCATTATCATCCAAAGACCAAGTTTACATTAGGGTTCACTCTTGCTGTTGTTCATTCAATGGATTTTGACAAATGCTTAATGACATGTATCTACCATTATAACAACATACAGAGTAGTTTTACTGTCCTAAAAATCCTCTGGGATCCAACTGTTCCTCTCTTTCTCCTTCCCCTCAATCTCTGGCAATCTCTGATCCTTTTACTGTCTCCCTCATTTTGATTTTTCCAGAATGTCACAGAGTTGGAGTCATACTGAACACAGCCTTTTCAGGTTGGCTTCTTTCACTTAGTAATATGCATTTAACATTCCTCCATGCTTTTTATGACTTGATAGCTCATTTCTTTTTAATACTGAATAACATTGCATTCTCTAGATGTACATGGATTATCCATTCACCTACTGAAGGGCATCTTGGTTGCTTCCAAGTTTTGGCAATTATGAAGGAAGAGGCTATAAATATCTGTGTGTGGGTTTTTGTGTGGATGTAAGCTTTCAATCCATTTGAGTAAATGTACCAAAGAGTGCAATTTCTGGATCATTTTGTAAGGTATGTTTAGTTTTGTAAGAAACCTCCAAACTGTCTTCCAAAAGTGCCTGTACCACTTTGCATTCCTATCAGCAATGAATGACAATTCCTGTTGCTCCACATCCTCACCAGCATTTGGTGTTTTCAGTGTTTTGGATTTTGGCCATTCTAATAGGTGTGTAGTGATGCATTGTGGTTGTTTGAATTTGCAGCTTCCTAATAACATATGATGGTGGCATCTTTTCTTATGCTAATTTGCTATCTGTATATCTTTGTGAGGTACCTGATCGGGTCTTTTGCCCATTTAAAATGGGGTTGTTTGTTGTCTTGTTTTTGAGTTTTAAGGATACTTCGCATATTTCAGATGCTAGACCTTTATGAGATACGTCTTTTGCAAATCTTTTGTCTCGTTCTGTGGCTTATCTTCTCACTCTTGATTCTCTCTGCATTTTTCTGACTTTTTGCCTTGATGGGCAGTATGGTGCAGTATTTCAGTGTTCAGATTCTGGAGTCATCTGCCTGAGTGTGAGTCCTGATTTTGCCACTTGTCCAAGCAATTGGTCCTACCATTCTGACTCTTCAATTTTCTCATCTGTGAAATGGAGAGAATATTACTGCCACCCTATAGAGAAGTTAGAATGGTCCCAGCATGTAGTTAGTAAGCACTGTATAAATGGTAGTCATTACTTTTGGGATTATCTCCTTTTTTGCATGGTTTGGGCTCAGTTACTAATTGGTTCTTGTCCTCTACTAATCCTTTCTTTACTCACACCATTCAAGGCACACTGGCTTCTACCCCCACCTCAGGGTGTCTGTCCTTCTGTTTCCTCCTTTTGAAGTGCCTTCCACCCAATATACTTGTGTCTTGCTCTTTCATCTCATTGTTCAAGATTTTTAGCTGTCATAAGCAGAAGCAGTCTAAAGGTGATGGGGTTTCCTATCTTTGGTAGAAATCACTGTCCATTGATGCTAGCCATCCCAGAGAGAAAAGGGGCTTTGCAGGAGCAGAGAGGGAGGAGGAGAGGTTCCTTGAGACTGAGAGGGAAAGGAGTCTGTATGTTCAGAGAGTGATGGAGACTGAGCCCTGCTCTCTGGGAATGTTCCTGGAAGGTGGCAAGACCTCAAGGGAAAGATGCTCCCAGGAAGACTGGGGGACCTAGGTCTGCCAAGGATCCCCAGGCCCCAGGCCTGACCCGTACACTGCAGAGCCACTTGGATTGAAGGCACCATGTAGACTGAAGCAGAGTGTACACTGGTGACAGCCAAGTGGACTGAGGTTTAGGTAGACACTTTCTATTGCCTACTGTGACATGAAACTCTGTTTACTCTGCATCTGACAGAGTAACTGAGGCTAAACTTCATGCAAGTTCATAGGGATGGTGGCTCAGAGTCAGAGGGACTTTGACTAATGCAATCTGAGTCATCGCACCAGAATTTTGTTATCAAACACCAGGGGTTTGCCCAAGATCCAGTTTCTTGCTGTACAGAAAGCCACTCATGGAGACAATAAGTATTACAAGGGAAGAAAGATTTTTTAATATGGGCTATGTCACCCAGGAGACAGGAGACAAATCCAATATCCGTCACCCCATCTGACTACAATTAGGGGTTTATACAGCAGGGAATAAATGTAACTACATGTGGGAAAATAGTAACTAGGGAGGGGGTAAGGAAGAGGCATAGTCAACAGGAACTAGTGTGGGAAAATATGAATTAGGGAGGAATTGATAGCAGTTGGTTGGTTAGGCAATCATGACAGATGAGGGGTCTGGTGTCTCACTGCAGTGACCTGGTAAGTTTCAGTTTCTTGATATTACCTGGGAGGCCTCATGGTCAGTTTCCTGAGAAAGGAACTCAGATATGGTAAATGGAAGTTTCTCAAGTCTTAAGACTAGGAATGTCAATTTCTACATTTATTCAAAGAACCATAAATATCAGTTCTATGAGATAATTGGGCTGGTTTCATAAAGAAAGTGATATTTCTTTCACCTTGAGTTTGGAGTTTAGAATTATACATAAAATAAATATTTCCAAGGTCATCCTTGTTCACTGTAACTTGAGAGAATCTAGTTACTGGTAAGGTTACCATTTATACATATTCCAACTGTTCTTGTCCCTGTGTCTTTCCCCCCTCACCCTGCCCTTTCTAACCTTTCAGGTATTAGAAGTGAGTTCCCTTCTGAGATCATACTTTTGAATTGCTCATCTGCCTGCTTGGTTACTGTGACATCCAGTCACATGTGTTGATTACTTCAGCCTCCCTGACCAAACTGTAGGATGGACATTGAGCAAGAAATAAACTTTTGTTTTATTTTTATTTTTTTAATCTCACAATGATGGCTGAAATTTGTTGTTTTAAATGAGTGACATTAGGCATGTTTGTTGTGCTACCCTCAGCAACCTTATCCTGAGTGATACCTACATTAACTCCTTAAAAACACTGTTGCCAAACTGTTGAAACCAAAGGAAGCATTCAAAACATTGGAAATGGGATATCTTTACAGACAAAATATTGTGCCTTAGCAAACATGTGGAGAAGGAAGTGGATGTTGCTATACTTAGAGCACAAAGCAAATGTGTTGTTTTGGAGCATTCAGACACATAAACATGCTCAAAAACATGTTCAAAATGTTCCACCTATTGCCTGGTTAGAAATACCAACACAGCATAAAAGTTCACAGTATTTCCTTCTACATGTTGTGTACACACACCTACACAGACCATATACTACCCACCAATACCATATACTATAGAGCTAAGGGTTGTTTGGTTGCAAGAAACAGAAAGTATTTAATTAAATTCACAGAAGTTAGAGATCAAACTACGACAGGATAAAGGCAGGACACAGACCTCGCTCTTGTGACTCCATGTCATCTCTTGTTCATTTGAGTCTCGCATGGTTTTGCAAAATTATAAAGTGTTTTCAGATTCTCTTCCTTCATCATATTTGATAGAATGTTCACAGATTTTGTATATAAATTCCTTGTTGAATTTTCACTGTTTTACTATCATCTGTTTTATTCCCTCATTCTCTTTGGTTATATATTTTACCCTCCTGAACACTTTCTCCTGATTATGATACAATTTTTAGCTTTTGTATTTTTGTTACCTAATTTCAGAATCTCTAAAAAGGATGAACTTAGGAGTTGAGTTGGAAGGGAGGTTTGGGCTAAAGGGACATTTCCTTACCTAAGAATGAGAAAATATCAGTTGTCTATGTCAAGGCATGGGAGATTTGCTAATGGAGATTATGGGGGAACAAACTATTCCCCCTTCCAAAACCATCCCTGGCACCACAACTGCCATAAACCCTTTTTTTTGTTGTTGTTGAGAGGGTGTCTTGTGCTGTCACTCAGACTGGAGTGCAGTGGCATGATCTTGGCTCACTGCAACTTCTGTCTCCCAGGTTCAAGGGATTCTCTTGCCTCAGCTTCCTGAGTAGCTGGGATTACAGGTACCTACCATCACACCCGGCTAGTTTTTGTATTTGTAGTAGAGATGGGTTTTCACTATGTAGGCCAGACTGTCTCAAGCTCCTGACCTCAAGTGATCTGCCCACCTTGGCTTCCCAAAGTGCTGGGATTACAGGCCTGAGCCGTTGTGCCGGGCCTATTGTGCGGAATGTTTGTTCTTCTTTTTTGAGACAGTTTCACTCTGTCGCCAGGCTGGTGTGCAGCAGTGGCGTGATCTCGGCTCACTGCAACTTCTGCCTCCCGGGTTCTAGCAATTCTCCTGCCTCAGCCTCCCAAGTAGTTGGGACTACAGGCACACGCGACCACACCCAGCTAATTTTTGTATTTTTAGCAGAGACAGGGTTTCACCATGTTGGCTAGGATTGTCTCCATCTCTTGACCTCGTGATCCAGCTGCCTTGGCCTCCCAAAGTGCTGGGATTACAGGCGTGAGCCACTGCGCCTGGCCAGAATGTTTATCCTAAAGGCAGTGATTTCCTCAACTTTCTCTTCCTTTAAACAAGACTCTCATACACTCTCTTTTGAAATCATTACAGTTGGTGGGGAGAAAAGTGGTTCGATGTCTGACTAGTTAATAATGAGACCCTGGACAAGTTGTTCAACTCCTTAGAGGGACAGTAATCATAGGACTTCATTGAATTACTTTGAAGATTATACAAGATCATATCTGGGAATGGCTTATGCGGTGAGGGCCCAAGAAACCCTTACGTCTGTTCTTTCCTTGCAGCTAATGGGGAGGTAGTGTCATTGAACTAAAGTGGGTCCCTTTGCCTATGCAACTAAAAATCGAACACCAAAGCACCAGATTTTTGTAGCAAGAAAGGGTTATTGCCAGGTGGCCAAGCAGAGAAACAGAGTCATGCTCAAGTCTGTCTCCCCGTACTGGCTTTACAGCTGCAGACTTAGGGGAACGATGTTAGGGACGGAGTTTTAGGGCTTGACAGTGATTGGCTGACAGGAAGGGGTGTTTAGAAAGTCCCTTGGGCGTGCCATCGCCTCTTCACACTTCATGAGTTGCATGTGCAAATTTGGAGGGAGTTGGTACGAAATATGCGGTGAAAATTTGGACTGTGACCTCAAAAGATTACTCATTTGGTGAGCAAGTTTGTTCTCTGCAGGCTCCAGTCAGCCGTATTGGTTCCAACCTGTTTCAGTTGATTTTGTAAGCTGGGGGGATTGTAGCAAACTCTATCTTATTCCTGCAAGATAAGCTCAAGATTTCTGTTAGTCACCGGTTTCTTTAACCCTGTGGGGCATGGTTTTAGCAGCATGACCTAGTAGGTGTTCATGCTCTAAAGTCACATAACTGGGTTCAAATCCTAAATTCTGCCCCTTGCTAGCTTTGTATAAACAGGATATGGGGGTGCAAATTACTTCAGTTCTCCAAACCTCACTTGCCATGTCTACTAAATAAAAAAAAAAAAAAAAAAAAAAAACCCGATATAGTGAGGATTAAATGAAATATTGAGTCTATAGCACTTGGTATTGTAAGTGCTATATACTCAAGAAATGGCAGGTTTTGTCAACTTCGTTAGAAACAAGTATCTCTTTTCAGTCCAGTCCTGTGTCATCATTGTCTTCATCATCATCGTCGTCATTGTCATGTTTGTTGTTTAGAGACAGGATCTCTTTCTCTGTCTCCCAGGCTGAAGTGCAGTGGTGTGAGCATAACTCATTGCAGCCTCGAACTCCTGGGTTCAAGTGAATCCTCCTGCATCAGCCCTTGAGGGTTGAGGACTCTTAGCCCTTGAGGTGCTGGAACTACAGATGTGCACCATCATGCCTAGCTAAATTTTTATTTTGTAGAGATGAGTTCTTGCTATGTTGTGCAGGCTGGTGACCTCAGACAATCTTCCAACCTCAGCCTCCTAAAGAGCTGGGATTATGAAGATGAGCCACTGTGCCCAGCTTTGTATCTTCTAATACAAGCTCACAATCCTTGATTGGAAACCCTTGGGGCCACATGTTTTACAATTCAGAATGTTATGGAATTTAGAAAGGTAATGTGGTGCATAAACTATACATTCTACAACATCCCACTTCCAGTGGGGTCTGCAGTAGCAATTCCTGGTCAGCTTATTACTGCAGTTAAAAATGTGGATGTTCATGCTAGGTGGGATGTGAGATAAATAAAGGACACAAATAACCTCATGTCAGTTCAGGTCAAGTTTTGTTGCCAAATGAATTTGTGCCAACCTTAATTTTAAAAAACTTGCTTTCCAGAGCTTTTGGGAATTCAGAAACCTGTGCAGTCATTAAAAATTCTCCTGTTTTGTGTATTTAAGCTATTTATAGTGCTTGTTTCTGCATTAAGCTATGCTTCTCCAACATCTCTGTGTTTTAGTCAACCTTTCAAAGTTTCCTTTGGACTCAGCTCTCCTCCTTCGACTTCCTGTGTGTTACTTTCCCCTCTCTTCTCTACCTCTATTCTTTACCTCCTCCTGGACTTCTTCTCTTTCTGGAGTTCACACACTACTGGCATGAAGACTATTTTCATTTTCTTTGTTTCTTCCCTCTGCTACATTCTCTCTAGGTGCTCATGCTTCTCTCTCACCACCTCTGTGGATTTCAGAGTCTTGTTTCTGCAGTGAGGGTTCCCTGCCTCTGTTCTTGTGTAAGTATCATCTCCTATCTGATAGGTGCTTTTATTTCTGGTGAAGATCTTTTATTTTTCATAAAAGCATCATTGTACAATGCTCTACAGAGGAAGAAAATTTCCTTTAATGTCCCACAAATGTTATGTGGTTTAATAGTAATCTTCTTCCTTTAAAAAACTGAATATGTAATTGATAATATGCAACTGATTTCTTGTGAAATGTAGCATTTATGTTTTAAAATTTATTTTAACTAAAAGCAAGTCCAGTTTAAACCTGTACTTTTGCAATTGCCAAATCAAAGCTATCATAATTCAAAGACAATAAAATAAAGTGTTAAATGGTGTTGCTGATTCTTTGTTTCTGGCCTTTTTTTCATTGGTGATGGCCCTTGGCTCCCACCCTAACAACCCTACCACCCTCTTTCTCCTTTTAATTTCTTCCTCTCTTCCAGATATCCCTCTTTGTTCATGCTTTCTTTTACAATGCCAATATCATTATGATAATTTATTGAACTCTTACTGTGTACTAAGCACTTTACATGGATCATTTAGTTTCACCCTTTCAGTACTCCATGAGGTAGGGTAAGGAATGTCTTAATCCTCATATTTCAGAGGAGAAAATTCAGGCTGAGAGATAAAGTGACTTGCTCAAGATTACACAGCTAGTCAGTAGCAGAAATGGAATTCAAACACAGTTGCATTAAATCTTTGCATTTAATCCTTGTTGCATTAAACTAATTCCAAAGCTTATGATTTCAATCACTATGCCTTTAATTCCTCCATTGCAGCAGATACCGCCATTCCTGTTACTGGATTTATCTTCTCTTTCTAGATTTTTATAGCTTCTTAAATCTGACTCATCTCTGCTGCCCTCTTTTCAGCATGCCATCATCTTAGGTGGTTTGTCCACATTTACCCATTTCCATGGTTGAATTCTTGGTCCTTATCTTTTCCACATTGAGATTATTTTATAATCACCACATACTCATGGTGAACTATAGGACCAATCCCAATTTCAAATATTCTTGTTCTCACAAACCACTGGAGCATGTTGGAAATAAGATGCTGGTCAGCAGAAAGAGCATCTGCTTCCTCTGTTGCTAGACACCTGCCCATTCAAAGTCATGTCTTGGCAGAAGGCACCATTCAAAGTCATGTTTTGACAAAATGGCTTCATGTCATAAAGCCATGGTGTCTGTGTTATCTTTCAGGTGTCTGTGAACAATTGAACCTATCCTCGTTATATTAGTTAGGCTTGCTATGCGGCAGTAAACCAAATCACCGCATTTCTAATTTAATGTAACAAAGACATGTCTCTTTCACATCAAAGTCAGAGGTGGTTTAGGAGTCTGTCCTTGCCTTTTCTCCTTGAACAGTGACTCAGGGATCTGGGATGTTTCCACTGTACAACTCTGTCTTTTTTTTTTTTTTTTTTTGAGTCAGAGTCTCACTCCGTTACCCAGGTTGGAGTGCAATGGCGTGATCTCGGCTCACTACAACCTCCGCCTCTTGTGTTCAAGAAATTCTCCTGCCTCAGCCTCCCAAGTAGCTGGGATTATAGGCACCTACCACCAGGTCCAGCTACTTTTTTTTTTTTTTTTTTTTGTATTTTTAGTAGAGACGGGGTTTTACCATTTTGGCCAGCCTGGGTTCGAACTTCCGACATCAGGTGATCCACCCACCTTGGCTTCCCAATGTGCTTGGATTACAGGCGTGACCCACCACACCCGGCAGCAACTCCATCATCTTAAAGTTCTTTGCCTCCAGCCACCTGGATAGCAGAGTGGGTGGGGCCTATTCACAGACCCTTACCCACAAAGAGTAGTCATTATCATGACTACAAAGACATATTCATCAAGATGATTTGTCCAGGGTCTTCCAAGTTAGTAAGTGGTAGATTCAGAGCTAACTACCTTGACTCTTTTTTCCACTATATGTTTTAGTAACTAGGGATATTTTATCTATGTTAATCCTTCCTGGCTTGATTCATTTAATTCACAATGAGTTATTGGATTTTTTTTTCTAATAATTCTGGCAAAAGTTCCAGGGAGGGTTCCGTTGGGTAGGCTTGGGGCATATGTCCATCCATCCTCAAACCAATCACTCTGGCCACGACAATATGGCATTCTGTTTGGTCAGGTCTATGTTGTGCATCTGATTCTAGAGAGGAGGAAATGGATTATGGGGCACCTTCACCTCTTTAATATGTGGTGGGAACAGTGGAGAACTGTCTCCCAAAATAAAGCCAGGGTGCTGTTATTAAAAGAAAAAGTAGCGGATGTCAGGCAGTCAAATCAAGAAAAGGACCATCAATTTGAATAACTGAATGAAGAAGGAAACGTAAAGGAGAATTAGTGACTAAGGAAATTAAATGAGAAGACAAATGAACAAATGATATTTCTTTGATGGCAGATGAGGGAATCCTCCCAAATGGGGAAAAGTGAATTAAAGGCAAGCTCATGCCACACTGAACTTTTGAATGTTGCATTGTTTTGCGGTAGGTTCATCTTGGTTAAGGTGAATCTTGGAGGGTCCAGAAACTTTTTGGTACAAAAATGATTATGTGTTCCCTGTGCACCTTTGACTTTTTTCAATCTCATGGGAGTGGGAGCAGCTTTCAGCTGTTGGCCTGCTACCCCCTGTCTTAGTCCACCTTGTGTTGCTATAATGGAATATCTGAGATTGGGTAATTTATACAGAAAAGATGATTATTTGGCTCATGATCCTGGTGGCTGGAAAGTCCAAAATTAGGCATCTGCATCTGCAATTCATGGAGGAAAGTGGTGGGGGAGTGGGTGTATGCAAAGAGATTACATGGTGATAGAGAAAGCAAGAGAGAGAAACCAAGGAGGCCAGGCTTCTTTTAACAATCCACTCTCAGGTGAACTAATCCATTCCTGAGAGAGTAGGAGCTTACTCATTCTTGAGAGAGGCATTAATCAATTCGCAGGAGATCCATCCCCATGATCCAAACACCTCCCACTAGGCCCCACTTGCTGATACTACCCCGCTGGGCATCAAATTTCAACATGAGTTGAGGGAGACTAACCACATCCAAACCACAGGACCCCCACAAAAGAAACTCCATGGACAGAAGTTAGTTTCTTCCTCCCCATCCCCAAGGCTTACCTCTCTCCTTCAATTTCTGTGGGCCTTCCCCTCATCCTTGAAGAATGCGTCCCTATCAGCTGGGCTGAAAAACAGCCAGGAGGCTCATCTGTGTTCACCTCCATAGGCAAAGTGACTTCTGCAGCACCAGGCCTAGAGTGCGTTTATCTCTCCCTGAGTCAAAGAGATTTTGTCTATATGCCTTTCTGCTGTGTTCCTCCAGAGAGAGGTAAACTGCCTTTAAGTAATTGCTGAAGAAGGCATAAACCAGGAAAATTTGATTTGAGCATGCAATTTGAATTGGGAAATGCTCATATAAATAACTGGAGCAGCTGAATGCGGCGGGTTTGTGCTTTATAGATTTTTTTTTTTTTTAAATCTCAGAGTCTTCAGAATAGAAGTTCTGCTGCAGCAGCTTAAACCACCTCAGGTCTTTGCACTTTGGCCTTGTCCTAGTTTGGTACTGTTAACTGCCAGGCTAGAGTTTGGCTAAGTTGAAGTTGTCTTATTTATCTGTATCTTTGGAAAGAAAAACAAACTTGCTTGAACTCCCAAACAACATTATATCATAGAACAGCAACACAGTCTTTAAAAGAACAAACACTTTTGAACCAAGAAGGAGTTTGGTGTCATTTAGTTCAACTTCCCCAATGATGGAGTAAGGAATTCAGAGATGGTAAGTCACTTTCTGGGGTCACTAAGATTTTGGAAGTGTCATAATCAGCTTTTGCTGCAGCAGCAAACAATTCCCAAATCCAAGAGCTGTAGGTTTCTAGCTTATATTGTATCTGTGCCAAAGGTCACCTATGGCTCTCCTGGGCTGGGCTGGGCTCTCTCCTCTTGTATTCTCAAGGAGTAGCCACTCTTAGTGGCATGCTACTCTCATGATAGATGACAGAGGCTGAAGAGCACAAAACCAAATTTCAGGAATTCATTTATAGCTCCTGATTGGATATGGTGATTGTCACATCTTTTCACATTCCATCAGTCAAAACAGGTCCCTTGGCTGCCAAGCCCAATGGCAATAGGGCAGGGATGGGAAGCATGGCTAGAGTGGGTAGGGTGCACGTCATTGTGAGAAAGTAATACAATCCACTACTTGGAGGCGGAGAAACTCTTGCAGTGATGAACGCCGAAGAAAAAATGTGAAAACTGAGAAAGTATTTGATGTTTCCTGAATCCACTTATTCTTTCAGTGTGACCTATGTTAATGAATAACCAAATTCACCTGCTGATATAAGGTTAATATCCGGGTGTCATTCCAGATCCTCCTTCATCTCTGCTTGTCACATCCAATAATCAACCAAATTCTTTCCTTATCAATACTTTCCAAACATGCCTCAAATTTCCCCCTTCTTTTCACACTTCATTTCCCAGGCATTTTGCCTACAGGCTCTTTTCCTCCAATCCATGCACTGCACCATGGCCAGAGCACCTTCCTCTCATCATATCTAGGCCACTTTCTTGCATAAAGTCCTTCCACAGATATAAGGATAAAATGTCATTCCTCTCATGTCACCTTAAATATTCAGTTCCTGCTACTCCCTCCCCACTTACACCTGGCCCTGGGTTCAATATTTACTTATCTAAGAGCAGTCAGTTTGAATATTAACCAGGTTAGTATAGAAGCAGGACTTGGGACATACTCCAGTCTCTGCTGGAATTTGCTAAGTAGGTGAGAACTAAGTAAGAATTGATTACAAGTCTCAGAAGGATGGGAGGAGGAAAGTCAAGCTTCTATAATCGATTCTTTGTTTATAGAGGAGGTGATGCTTCATCTTCTATGAGGGCTTAGCATAATAATGGATTTCTTTTCTCCCAACACCAGGGTCCAGAAAATATTACTCATCACCTCCTGCAATGTAAGCCCCATTGAGTATTCCCAGGATTCTGCAATGATTTAACTATGAGTCACTCACTCCCAGGTATTGGAAAGTTGACTCTTGTTTTGATTTCACTGAGATTTGGGAATCATCCTGGCTGTCTTTCCTCCATCCCCTATTAATGAGGCAGTGACTATGCTGGAATTAGCTGGATATTCCACATTGTTTCTCGGTGACTGTGTGCTTTTGTGGCATGTTCAACCATTCTTTGTGGCTATAATGCATTTTATGCTCCAATCCATCAGTCCTTTACCCCTCATCCTTATTTTGATTTTCTCCTCTTGTTAATCTGGAAAACTGCTACTCAGCGTCATGAGCCTAGCTCACAGTGTATCTTCATTGAAAGCTCTCTTTCTGGAGTTTACACACTACTGGTATGAAGACTGTTTTCATTTTCTTTGACTTTTCCTCCTGCTACATTCTCTCTAGGTTCTCATGCCTCTCTCTCTACTCCTCTTTGGCTTTCAGAGTCTGGCTTCTGCAGTGAGGGCTCCCTTGTTCTTGTGTGAGTATCATCTCCTATCTGATATGTGCTTTTCTGGTGAAGATATTTTATTTTCCTAAAACACCATTGTGCAATGCTCTTTAGAGGAAGAAAATTGGAGATTTTACGTTATGTTTTTTACAAAATTTATTTTATTTTATTTTAAGTTCTGGGGTATGTGTGCAGGATGTGCAGGTTTGTTACGTAGATAAACATGTGCCATGGTGGTTTGTTGCACCTGTCAATCCATCACCTAGGTATTAAGGCCAGCATGCATTAGCTATTTTTCCTAATGCTCTCCCTCCTCCCACTCCACCCCTCAACAGGCCCCCATGTGTGTTTTTCCCCTCCCTGTGTCCTTGTGTTCTCATTGTTCAGCTCCCACTTATAAGTGAGAACATGCAGTGTTTGGTTTTCTGTTCCCAAGCTAGTTTGCTGAGGATAAAGCCTTCCAGTTCCATCCATGTCCCTGCAAAGGACATGATCTCATTCCTTTTTATGGCTGTGTAGTATTCCATGGTGTATACACACCACATTTTCTTGATCCAGTCTATCATTGATGGGCATTTGGGTTGATTCCATGTCTTTGCTACTGTGAGTAGCACTGCAATGAACGTATGTGCATATGTATTTTTTTAATATTATTTTTTAGCTCTTATGCTGTCCAGCACATTATCCCCTTCATTCACTTAGTTAATTAATATTGGTTGACAGTTTACTATGTGCTAGGTACCATGCAAGGCACTGGGAATACAACTGTGAACAAGAGTGGCAAAGCCGCTGCCGTCATGATACCAATTGACTGGGGGGATTATGGCATCCAACAAAATCACATGAGTCAGGCAGTTATCAATGGGGTGAGTGCTGTGGAAGAAATAAATAAAGTGATGGGCTGGAGAGTAACTGGGAGAGATCACTTGGATCGTGAGGTCAGGACCACCTCTTTGAAGAAGTGATGTTTCAATTGAAGCCTGAGAGATGAGAAAGAACTAGGCTTGGGAATAGATGAGGGAAAGAGTAAGTGCAATGAAAACAAGGGCAAAGGCTTGGAGGCAAGAAAGTGCTTGATGGGCCTAAGTCTTAGCCAACAATCAGGAGTGTGGTCTGAGATGAGATTATAGGAGTGGGTGTGGATAGAATATGTGGAAACTTGTAGGCTATTTTAGCGACTGTAAGCTCTATCTAAGAGCAATGGAAAGATATTAAAGGATTTTAAGCAGAGGAATAGCACAACATGATTTACCATTTTAAAAGACAGCCTTAGATGTTGTGTGTATTACAATGGGAAGCAGAGATAGACACAGAAAGTTCACTTTTTTTTTTTTTTTTTTTGTAAGGAGGCTCTTGCAATAACCCACACAAGAGCAGGTACCTTGGACTAGGGTAATGGCCATGTGCTTACAGAAGAGTGGAAGTCAAGACCTACTTTGGTGATAAAACAAACAGGACTTCTTGGTCTATTGAAGGTAAGTTCTAGCAGAGATAAATCAAGGATGACTTTGAAAGCAAGGATTTTTTTTTGCCATGAGCAACTGGGCAGATGCAGAGGCCTTTTACTGAAAAGTGAAAGCTGGCAGAGGAGCATGAGGTTGGATAAAATGAGAGCTCTTTGAAGACATAATAAATCTGAGATGCCCATAAGATGGCTAATTTTATATGTCAACTTGAGTGGGTTGAGTGGTGCCCAGATAGCTGGTAAAACATTATTTCTGGGTGTGTCTGTGAGAGTGTTTCTGGAAGAGGTTACTATTTGAGTCAGTAGACTGAGTAAAGATGACCACTCTGCTGAATGTGAGTTGGTATTATTCAGTCCACTGAGAGTCTGAATAAAAACCAAAGGCAGAGAAAGGGTGAGTTTGTTTTCTCTGCTTGAGCTGAGACATCCATCCTCTCCTGCCCTGAGACATCAGAGTTCCAGGTTCTTGAGGCTTCAGACTCAAACTGGGATGCACATCATTGTTCTCCTGGTTCTCAGGACTTTGGACTTGCACTGGAATTACACCCCAGCTTTCCTAATTCTCCAGTTTGGAGATGGTAGCTTGTGGGACTTCTCAGACTCCATAATGAGGCAAACCAATGCCTCATAATAAATCTTTCTTTTTTTAACTTTTATTTTAAGTTCAGGAGTACAAGTTCAGGTTTGTTACATAGGTACATGTGTGTCATGGGGGTTTGCTGTACAAATTATTTCATCACCCAGGAATTAAGCCTAGTACCAATTAGTTATTTTTCATGATCCTCTCCCTCCTCCTACCCTCCACCCTCCAAAAGGCCCCAGTGTGTGTTATTCCCTTCTGTGTAACTATGTGTTCTCATTATTTAGCTCCCACTTATAGGTGAGAACATGCGGTATTTAATTTTCTGTTCCTGTGTTAGTTTGCTAAGGATAATGGCACTATCACTGATCATTAGAGAAATGCAAATCAAAACCGCAATGAGATACCATCTAACACCAGTCAGAATGGCTATTATTAAAAGGTAAAAAAATAATAAATGCTGGCGAGGTTGTGGAGAAAAAGGAACACTTATGCACTGTTGGTGGGAGCATAAATTAGCCATTGTGGAAGACAGTGTGTTGATTCCTCAGAGACCTAAAGACAGAAATACTATTCGACCCAGCAATCCCATTACTGGGTATATACCCAAAGGAATATAAATCATTCTATTATAAAAACACTTGCATGCATATGTTTATTGCAGCACTACTTACAATAGCAAAGACATGGAATCAACCTAAAAGCCCATCAATGACAGACTGGATAAAGAAAATGTGGTACATATACACTGTGAAATACTATGCAGCCATAAAAAAGAATGAGATCATGTCCTTTGCAGGGACATGGATGGAGCTGAAGGCCATAATAAATCTTTCTATGTATCTCTACATATCCTATTTGTTTTGTTTTTCTAAAAAACCCTGATTAATGCAGAGGCTCAAGCCATTTGTCTTCCACTAGACTTTGCTGTATCACTAATGTTGAGCACAGTGCTTGACATGTAACAGGTACTCAAAGTGTTGAATGAGAGAATTGAAATGAGATGCTTCAAAGCTACAGATGACTAATGGCTTCTAGGACAACAGACAATTCAGAGTCCCTAGCAATGGCTAATTAAGCCATTCCAATCTGATGTCCAAAATATTGTATGCTAGAGACCCCCTTTCTTTTCCCATTAATTGAACAAGCTCTGTCTTTTTTGCTCTTGTAGTCAATTGTTCTTCAAGTGTAATTAGCCCTTGCATTTTGACAGTAAGCGAGACTCCAATACTTTGATAAATGGCTTGTTTCTGGAAAAGGAATATTTGTGAACAGGAAACCCAGTCGTCTTCCCCCTTTTTCCCACCTCTTCCTCTTCCCCCTACTTTGGGTGGCCCTTGGCCTTTGCTATTACCTTCAGAAAGGAACAGTGTTTCTTTGAAAAGGATAGAAACACAGAAATAATAATTATCATTCATTGAACACCTGTTACTTGGCAGGTGGGTACATTCTATGCAATGCAACAATCCTGAAAAGTCATTTTAAAATATCTTTATGTTCCAGCTGAGTAAACTGAATGAAGCTCATTGAGACTGAAGAACTTGTTAAAATACCACAGTTACTAGAAGGCTGAATCGAGATTCAAACACACCCACGTTTATCTGATGCCAACATCTGTGCCTTTTCTGTGATTTGGTGTCTCCATTAGGCCGTAAGGAGTTGGCCCTTGTTGAGAAACTCCTATGGCCTCACTTGTTAGTGGAACAAGTAGCATTGGCTCTATCTCTTAGCAAGGAAAAAACACCCTTCCACCTGGCTCAGATTTCTTATCTCCTGTGATCTGTTTTGGTCTTCTCATTAACCCTCTGTGGGTGGGGGGAGTGAGTGATAATTATCACCTCCATTTTACAGGTAAGAAAATGGATAGTGTCTCACATAGCTTGCAGTGGTCAGATATGAGCATCAAATCTAGGCAGCTTGACCAACCAAGTCCCCTCCCTTAGTCTTTACATGATGTACTCTTCATCAGCTGTCTAGCCCTTCCCCGTTGACACAGATTCTTTGTTCATATTCGTGATCTCATTTGGTGTGGGGACACAGACTCTGATTTGCTGAATTTTTTTAAGAGCTGGAAACACTATGAAAGATTGTCTAAACTAATTCAAACGATTTCCCTTGTCTTGACCCAAGGGGGATGTGTGAATTTCTCAGAATTGTCCATGTGACATCATGCTCATTAGGATAGTCACTTCAAAAGAACAGAAAATAACAAGTGTTGGTGAGGAGGCCAATAAATTGGAATCTTCGTATACTATAAATGGGACTATAAAATGGCATAGCCATTATGGAAAATTGTATGAAATTTTCTCAAAAAAATGGAATTATAATATTATTTCACAATCCCACTTTTGGGTATACATACAAAAAAATAAGCAGGATCTCAAAGAAATCTTAGCACTCCAATGTACATTACCGAACTATTTGTAATAGCCAAGATGTGAAGACAAATGTCCACTGATGAATGAATGGATGTAGAAAATGTCTATACATACAATGAATATTATTCAGCCTTAAAAAAAGAAGGAAATCTTGCTATATGCTGCAACTTGGGTGAAACTCAAGGACATTCCACTAAGTGAAATAAACCAGTCACAAAAGGACAAATACTCTATGATTCTGATCATAAGAAGTATCTAAATAGTCAAAATCATAGGAAGTAGAAAGATGGTTGACAAGGGCTGGGGGAAAGGAGAGGGGAGGGGGAATTAGTGTTTAATGGGTATAGAGTTTCTGTTCTGTAAGATGAAAGTTTGTGGTGTTGTTTTTTGTTTGTTTGTTTGTTTTTTGAGACAGAGTCTCGTTCTGTAGCCCAGGTTGGAATGCAGTGGCACAATCTCGGCTCATTGCAATCTCCACCTCCCGGGTTCAAGGGATTCTCCTGCCTCAGCCTTCTGAGTAGCTGGGATTACAGGTGTATGCCCCCAGGCCTGGCTAATTTTTGTGATTTTAGTAGAGATGAGGTTTTGTCATGTTGGCCAGACTGGTCTCAAACTCCTGACCTCAAGTGATCCGCCCACCTCCCAGAGTGCTGGGGTTACAGGCATGAGCCACTGCGCCTGGCCAGATGAAAAAGTTTGATAGATCTGTTGCATGACAATGCCACTATACTTAACACTACTGAACTGTACATTAAAAAATGGTGTGAAGATGGTAAATTTAATGTTATTTGTTTTTTACTACAAATATGTTTTGAAAAACTGTGGTGGATTTAGCGCGTGACCCCATGTCTCCAGAATCCAGTGAAGTTTGAGCTGCCTACAAATGAATGTTGCCTGCTTTTTTTATTTTGTTTTGTTTTGGTCCAGGGCTATGCTTCTATCTCAGGTTGGGTGTGTTATTTTCTTTGCCATAGCAACTTTGAGAAGTAAATGGGTGCTTTTGCTATACCTCAGAGGGAATCAGATAAGTGAGGTAAACCTACCAGAGAGTCCACCTCTTCCAAGGTGCATTCATTCATCTCCCTTAGAATGGAGATGGACCTATGAAGTAACCAGGGGTGGCATTATCAGTCCCACATGAGGAAACCGACTCAGCATGACCAGTGGAGTGTTCAGGGTCACCTGAGGGTATTGCTGATGGAGGGTGGGGTAAGACAAGATCCCAGGAATTCTGATGCTGGGTCCAGAGTTAGTGAAGTGGGAGGAGTGGCACATTTTTAAGACTTGGACCTGAAGAAAGTGGTGAGAAACTTACATGCTTTTCTTATTTTTATCATTCTATATAAAGAACTTTCTACAGCACTAAAGTGAACAGTTGCATTGAGTTGTCCAGCCCTGACCCTTGATCCCAACGCCCATCAGTGGCCTCAGACCCGGGCTTTCTTGCAGGCTGCCAGACCATCAGATGTGTGTGACAGGCACATCCTCCAGGCCGTGGGGCCTTGTGAGCCTTCCTCTTCCCCAGCAGATTTTCTTTTAATGCTTGAACTCCAGAGGCCCCAAGGGTTCTGCCTTAATTAAAATTTAAACTCACAAATCATTTCTTAAACCGTCTCACAGGCAGCCAAATAATCGCAATCATTAGAAAGTGGTCAGAGTTGCTTTTGCTTTAATGCTTTTCAAGGGTGATGGATACATGGGCTTAGTCCCATCGTTACTGCTGTCTTCCACCACCCCTCTTTCCACAAACCTTGCTCAGAGAACTTTGCTACAACACCTTTGTTTTCTCTTGTTATAGAGAAGCCTGTATTCCTGGTTCGGAATGTATTAATGTGTCTTGGTCTGTCCCTACCCCTGTCTTCTCTGCAGCTTGCCCATGTCCCTGGGGTCATCCTCACTTGGGGACCAGTCAATTACCAGGTAATGGCTTGGAGCACAGACAGAGTGAAGACCCATCACAAGGCTGGACAGGCCTCTCTAGGAGCCATTCTGGACCTTGGCATTGGGATAGGTCCTTGAGTCTGGCTATTTGCTCCTAGGAATTTGCAGGGTGCCCCACAACTGTCCTTCCCCTAGTCCAGGGTTGCTCAACCTTGGCACTGCTGACATTTTGGGTTGGATAGTTTGTTGTAGGGAGAATGCCCCACGCATTTTAGAATGTTTGGCAGCCTCCCTGTTTTCTGCTTACTATATGTCAGTAGCAGTCCCCAGTTGTGACAAAGAAGTGTCTTGAGACACGGCCAAATGTCCCCTGGGGCAAAATCTCCCAGTTGAGAAAGGCTCTAGTCCAATAGCCTCTGTAAGACCAACACCCTTGTCTCAGTTCGTTTTGTGTTGCAGGAATACCTGAGACTGGGTAATTTATGTAGAAAAGAGGTTTATTTGGCTCTTGGTTCTGTAGGCTGCACAGGAAGCGTGGCGCTGGCATCTGCTTGTAGTGAGGGCTTGAGGGAGTTTCCAGTCATGGCGGAAGAAGAAGGGGAGCAGGTGTATCCCATAGTGAGAGAGAACGAGAGAGAGAGAGAGAGAGAGAGAGAGAGAGAGAGAGAGAGAGAGAGAGAGAGGAGGAGGTGCCACTCTCTTTTTAAACAGCCAGCTCTTGTGTGAACTAATGGAGTGAGAACTCCCTCATTGCTGTGGGGAGGGTACCAAGCCATTTGTGAGGGATCCTCCCCCAACATGACCTTGACTTTGTATGACTTACCCTTGGAAGTCACATAGCGTTCCTTCTGCCTAACTTATACATTGAGGCAGTCATAAATCCACCCATATTCAAGAGGAGGAGAGACAGACCCCACCTTTTAATGGCAGGAGCATCAAAGAATTTGCAGCCATATTTGAAAACCTCATTTCTATTCCCACGTTCAGAGATGTGAATTTTTCCAAGCCTTTAGCAGAGAATTCAATCCCACTTTGAAAAATTTCTCCAGGTGTATTTACACCAAAAGCCTACTTCAATTAATCAATTCTAATGCTCCAATTACTCAGCTTATATTTTCAGACACTCTAATAAGCACCACAAATGAATAGGAACTAAGCTGATAGTGCATCACCCTCCACTATTAAAAAGACCACACTTGATTTCTCAAGCAGCCTTTACCTTTGTAAAATGAACTTCCTTCTCTCACTTGTATTTAGCACAGGAAAATGTTTCCTTAGGGTTGTGGTGGAATTGGAACAGATGGGAAGACATCTAAGAACATGTAGCAATTGTAATAAAGGTAAATTTTTCTTTCTTTCTTTCTTTTTTTAGACAGGATCTCATTCTGTCACCCAGGCAGGAGTGCAGTAGTGTGATCTCAGCTCACAAAGGTTACATTTTAAATGAAGACCAGAGCCTTGTTAGTTTATGATTTTTGTCATGTTGGGAAGGATGTAGACTCCTATTCAGGCTCTGGGATTAAACAACCTGGACCTCAGTTTACTCATCTGTAGAGTAAGGGGTTGTGCTTGATATTTTCCAAAACCTCTACCAGCTCCTAAATTGTCTGTGATTATAAGAATATTTGCCAAGGGTGATTTTCTAACATCAATACCCACAAGGAGCACCCATGTAATAATCACATTCATTTGAATAACTTGCCTTCAAGAAATACTGTGGCACTTCTAGTAACCATACCTTTTACTCTGCATTTACATAAATATACACATGCATTTTTTTTTTTTTTTTTGAGACAGAGTCTCGCTCTGTCGCCCAGGCT
>NW_016809524.1:635577-638044 GCF_001698545.2 Rhinopithecus bieti | reverse complement strand
GTCTGTTCATATCCTTTGCCCACTTTTTGATGGGGTTGTTTGATTTTTTTCTTGTAAATTTGTTTGAGTTCTTTGTAGATTCTGGATATTAGATGTTTGTCAGATGGATAGATTGGAAAAATTTTCTCCCATTCTGTAGGTTGCCTGTTCACTCTGATGGCAGTTTCTTTTGCTGTGCAGAAGCTCTTTAGTTTAAGTAGATCCCATTTGTCAGTTTTGGCTTTTGTTGCCATTGCTTTTGATGTAACTTAAAACATTTTAATAGATGTTTTATATTTTCTAGTGAATCCACTCCATGACATCACCTTGCCTTCCTCTTTTTTTTTTTTTTTTTTTTTTTTTTGAGATGGAGTCTCGCTCGGTTGCCCAGGCTGGAGTGCAGTGGCACGATCTCAGCTAACTGCAACCTTCATTTCCTGGAGAATCAGTAAACTGATTCTCCTGTCTCAGCCTCTTGAGTACCTGGGATTACAGGTGTGCACCACCACGACTGGCTAATTTTTGTATTTTGGGTAGAGACGAGGTTTCACCATGTTGGCCAGGCTGGTCTCGAACTCCTGACCTCAAGTGATCCTCCCATCTCGGCCTCCCAACGTGCTGGGATTACAGGCATGAGTCACTGCGCCTGGCCCTTGCCTTACTCTTTATGCATTTCCGAAGTCACATGTAAGCCCTTAGGCAGATGGTAGGATCCTCATTCTATCACTCCATCCCTTTATGGTTTTTTTTAGCTGTGTCTTTAGGTGGAATGAAGCGGGACAGCTGACACAGTGACCTCCAGTAGCCACAGAATTTATTTGTATTTGCTAGAAATACATTTGGTGGAAATACAAACCATCAAAGCTTTACTTTGACTCCCCACTGCAATTTTGTCCAAGAGCCTCAGGAGATGACTGCACTTCATTTTTGCTGAGGCCTGTTTCTCTGCAGTACATTTTGTAATCATTACGGGTTTTGTCATAAGAAAAAACAACTCATGGTCTTTCTAGAAAAAGTCAAACATCGGCTGGTTTCATCATTTATCGGCATCAGCTCTTTCTGCTGATAATCATGGTAACAAAACTTCTTTCTCTCAGCACCTCCTTCAGCCTGACTTTTAAGATTTGGATGGGGAGGAGGTAGGAAGCCCAGGCTTGGCGCTAAGCCTAAGCCACACGTGTCAATGCAGTTAATCAGAAACTTTGCATTGTTAAGTTAATGGCCCCTGCCCAACTAGGGATAAAGATGATACTTTACTTAGATTTTCATGTGATCTTTATGTCTGGGAACAACTGGTTAAAATCCCAGAGGAAGGAAGTTTGGGCAATTGGCTAGATTCCCGCGTTTTCCGCACACTGGATTCTGTGTTAGGGATACTAAAATGAATTAATAAAATGCAGCCCTGGCCAGGTGCAGTGGCTCACGCCTGTAATCCCAGCACTTTGGGAGGCCGAGGCGGGTGGATCACGAGGTTGGGAGTTCGAGACCAGCCTGACCAACATGGTGAAACCCTGTCTCTACTAAAAATACAAAAAATAGCTGGGCGTGGTGACGTGCACTTGTAATCCCAGCTACTCAGGAGACTGAGGCAGGAGAATCGCTTGAACCCGGGAGGTGGAGGTTGCAGTGAGCTGAGATCGCACCATTGTAACCCAGCCTAAGTGACAGAATGAGTCTGTGTCAAAAAAAAAAAAAAAAAAAAAAGCAGCCCCTGGGCTCAAGTAACTCCCACATCAAAGCAGGTCCCACCTATAAGCAGATATTTATAATACAATGTAGTAAGTACCATTATAAAAGAAATCCTCCCAATCTAACTCATAGAGGAAGGGTTCCTGGAGGAGATATACCTTGGTAAAAACATTAGTATGAATTGGTGTTAGACAAGGTGGCCAGACTATGTGATCAAACAAATGGAGATGTGAAATAAAAATGTGTATGTATGTGTGCCATGATAGGTGGTATTTCCGGAGCAGAAATTATGTCATGAGTTAGTGGTTGAAGAGGTAGACAGAACCTGGTGAAACCTGTTTGTTCTCTAAAAGACTTGTAATTTATCCCATAGATTAACTTGTTCTTCC
This sequence comes from Rhinopithecus bieti, assembly GCF_001698545.2. Taxonomy (NCBI): domain Eukaryota; kingdom Metazoa; phylum Chordata; class Mammalia; order Primates; family Cercopithecidae; genus Rhinopithecus; species Rhinopithecus bieti. The sequence continues at coordinate 635,987 of NW_016809524.1, read as the reverse complement.
CATGGCCAGACACCCACAGATAGCATTTCACCCTGTAATAACTTCTCTTGGGTGTGCCTAGGCTTCTGCATGATTATCAGCTCATGGGCTGTATTGACAGCCTGTTTTTTTCTATCCAGTGAGTGTGAAAGAGATGAGGTTTCCATGGTCCTTGTAAAGCCTGGATCCATCAGCACTGGAGCTTACAGAGGAGTTGAGGTAAAAGAAATGCAATCAGGCCGGGCGCGGTGGCTCAAGCCTGTAATCCCAGCACTTTGGGAGGCTGAGACGGGCAGATCACGAGGTCAGGAGATCGAGACCATCCTGGCTAACACGGTGAAACCCCGTCTCTACTAAAAATACAGAAACTAGCCGGGCGAGGTGGAGGGCGCCTGTAGTCCCAGCTACTCGGGAGGCTGAGGCAGGAGAAT
>NW_016809524.1:522381-632542 GCF_001698545.2 Rhinopithecus bieti | reverse complement strand
TATATATATATATATATATAAGCTGGGTGTGTTGGTGGGCACTTGTAATCCCATTTACTTGGGAGGCTGAGGCAGGAGAAATGCTTGAATCCAGGAGGTGGAGGTTGCAGTGAGCTAAGATTGCACCACTGCCCTCCAGCCCAGGCGACAGTGTGAGACTCCATCTCAAAAAAAAAAAAAACAATGCTTTTTCATTCAGCAGGGATGGAGAATTGGGGGTGGATTTGATAAATATCTAGGTATGAGAATAATAATATTGGGCGATAGAATTGGGGTGATAAAAGGGAGTAGAGATGGATGACTTCTATCTTTCTAGTTTAGGTATCTGAGTATATGGTGGCACCACCAATAGAAAGTAGCTATAGAGTTTATTTGCATGCCACTGTATTCTAGAAAGAACTGAAGTTGGCTTATACAAATACTGATCGTGCCATAATAAATAGAAGTAAATGGGGAAAGTGAAGCAGGCTGTACTTGAAAGCTGGAAAGACAAAATGAAGCCAAGAGCGAGGTTGGCACGCAAATCCTCATCCAGGGATTCTTAACACTTGTCAGAGATGGACTGTACATTTTGCTTTAGGCCAACACATGACATTATTCACACTTGTCATTTTGGTCAATGTTTGTTTCTCACCTCTTCAAAGGACCAGGAGTCTGAAAATTCTAACACAATGAGAATCTGGCTGTTGGCTTCTGGGCTTGGGAGGCACCATGAATACTGGGAGAGGCACAGATTGCATATTTGGAAACTCCTCACAGGGAAAGGTGTGGAAAGTTTAAAAAGTGTGGAGCATCCCCTGCCTCACCCTAGGGTAAGGTGGAATCTGGCACTTGGGTTCAGAGACTGTCTGGGAAGATAGACTGTCTGTACTTTCATGCAACAGTGTAAAATCCATTGATTTGGGAAAATGACATGGATGTGTCATATGCCTTCTGTTGTGCCACTTGACTGATTTACATAACATTGCTGTTTTTGCTATGTGAATACAGAGGTTACATAAGCAATCTGGCAGCTTAAGTCTCATTACTGTCATTTCCAAGGTGTTAGATTGTTCAGAACAAGGGAACCCTTTCTGCTATAGAATCAAAGTGAATGTATCCTTATCCAGGCACATTTCAATGACCCCTTCATGATCACACCTTTGGAATATGCCCAGATAGCCAATTTGATAGCCTTGGGTTGGAAAAGGGAATGGTTGTTCCCAAGCTGTCTTTCCCAGAGTGTTTACCTCTTGCCAAGTGTTGGGTGGGGTTCAACAGGTTCATGGTCCTGCCTATGGGGCACCTTTCTCTATGGAGAAAGGGCCTTTAGAAGGACTATATATAGAGAGGTGAGCTCTATACAGCAGCTCTTGGCACTAATAATACTACACCTTGATGGGTCCAGGACTGGTTGGGGCCTGACTTGCTGATCTTTTTTGCTTTTATAATCTCAACTTTTATTTTAGATTAAGGTGATACACACACAGGTTTGCTACTTGGGTATATTGCCTGATGCTGGGTGTGATACGAATGATCCAGTAACCCAGGTACTGAGCATAGTACCCAGTAGTTAGTTTTTCAACCCTTGCCCTTCTCCCCTTCCCCTCTAGTAGTCCCCAGTGTCTACTATTTCCACCTTTATGTCCATGAGTATCCAGCGTTTAGCTCCCACTTGTAAATGAGAACGTGCAAGTATGTCTAAGATGGTGTCTCCACTCCATGCATGCCTCCCTGTAGACAGGATCTGACCGGCTGTGGGCAGTATTGTGGAGTTGGTAAGTTTCCTCTGTGCGAGTTTACTCTTCCTTTTCTTTCAATGTGTACCAGAGCGATGGGATTGGCTTTGGAGTAGAGATTTGACTCTCTCTGGTCAGCCAAGCCCGGTACAAGTAATTTAACTTCTTGGAATCTCAGCTTCCTCATCTTTAATGTGCGGAAAAATACCAGCCTGACAGGACTGCCATGACTGCAATCATAATGGAAATGAGTGGCTGTGAATTTCTTCACAGCGTCCTGAGGCAAAAAAGGCCTAAATACTTCACTCATTTTATTTATTTATTTAATTATATATTTTTACATACATACTTTTTAGGGACACCCAGGCTGGAGTGCAGTGGTGTGATCCTAGCTCACTACAGCCCCAAACTCTTGGGCTCAAGCAATCCTCCCACTAGCCTCCCAAGTAGCTAGGACTATAGGTGCACACCACCATGCCCAGGTAATTTTTTAATTTTAGTAGAGACAAGGTCTTGCTTTGTTGATCAGGCTAGTCTCAAACTCCTGATCTCAAGTGATCCTCCAACTTCGGCTTCCCAAAGTGCTGGGATTACAGGTGTGAGCCACCATAGTCGTCCACTTCACTTGTTTTAAATCAGAGTAAATCTGACTGTAGGCTCTCAAGAACTAGAGTGTTGAGAAAATAAATCACAAATTTGTTTAGGAGCATTCCCTACCAATCCCCAAAGATATGGATGGTCTTCTACATCTCTTATGTTGGGATTTAAAAATTAGGGAGGGGACCAGGCACCGTGGCTCATGCCTATAATCCTAGCACTTCGGGAAGCCAAGGTGAGTGGATCACTTGAGGTCGTCAGGAGATCGAGACCAGCCTGGCTAACATGGTGAAACCCCATCTCTACTAAAAATACAAAAATTAGCCGGGTGTGGTGACACATGCTTGTAGTCGCAACTGCTTGGGAGGCTGAGGCATGAGAATTGCTTGAACCCCGGAGGTGGAGGCTGCAGTGAGCTGAGATTACGCCACTAGACTCCAGTCTGGGTGACAGAGCAAGACTGTGTCTCAAAAAAAAAAAAAAAAAAAAGAGGGAGGGGCCTGGACCTCAGTCCCTGGAGTCACCAGAGTTCCTGTTGCTCTTTCTGCTCCATGATCCTCCTGAGTTTGTCCTACTTGCTTTCCCAGCCTTTGTTCTCTCGACAGACCCAGGGCTGTTCCTCAAGACCATTGTATTTTCTTCTAGCTGGAAGTTTGACCACATGGAATTTTGCCAGTGCTATGTAAGTCTTGGCACTGTATCCAACCACCCTGGTATCCCTCAGAGATCTGTGTTCAAAGACAGCCCAATTCTAACCACCTGTGAAAACCCCAAACCTCCAAACTCTTCTCTGTTATGGGAGGCCAAGACTTTACCTGCCACCAGGCACCCCAAACCCCAACTGTCTCCCTGATCTGTTTTCCTTCCCCATGAATGAGCTTATGTTTCCTAAACAAAGCTGGGATGAGTCTTATGTTCTGGATGTCTCATAGTTTCTATTGAGTTAATAATGATTCTAGTTGTCCTCCGCAGCCGGTTTCTTTTTCACTCACACCAACAGAATGTTTAGCTACACAGGAAATGCCTAGAATAAGGCTGACATTTAGCAGCCTGCCTCATAGCTAAGGATAGCCAGGTGGTTGAGTTCTAGACAAAGGGATTTAGGTAGAAAGTGTGGGTGGCAGCTTCTGGGAGCCTTCTTTAAGGGACATACCTGCCTTTTGATGTTCCTCTCTTCTTCCATCTTGCTGTCTCCTATGCAGCTGCTGCCATCTTGGACCAAGCACATGATGGTCATATCCTAAAAGATATCAGAGTGGTGAGTTGGTAGGAGACTGAGTCTTTGTTTATAAGAAGAGACACAGAGTGGGAAAAACCCCTCTTGTTTGGTCCAATGTCATGACAATTGAGCATCAAGGGGAGAAGCTCAAGGACCAAGGTTACCTGCTGAGCATGACCAAACCCAAGAGAACCCAAGTCCTTAATGACATCACTTACCCAGGAGCCTCCTCCCTCCAGACTCCTTCTAATGGGAGATGAGATGAGACATTTTCCCCACTGTTTAAGCCACTTTTCTTTGGATTTTTTATTGCCTAAGAGCACCCTAACCAATGGGATATAAAGAAGAACAGTCTCAGAGTTGTTTACTTGTTTTTCAGATGAGGCAGGGAAAATCCCTCTTGATCTTTTGAGCATCCTTCAGCAACAAGAACAAACACAAACAGATATCTCAGTAAATGATGACCCCATATGTAAAAAACACAGCATGGCACCTGACACATTTAAGCAGTCAGTAAAAGGTAGCTATTTTCTTTTCTTATTAGCATAATGCCTCAATAAACATTGGTTTCCGATCTTATCCCCTTGAGTGTCTCTTCCTTTGCTGCTAAGTTTCTCCACACCTTTACATTTATCTCCCTTCTCCTCTATTAAACCTGGCTCTTGAAAAGACTGTCAGCTTGCTCTCATTGAGGTGTCAGTGATAGATAAGGCTTAATGTATGACCTCATTCACCAAACACTATCGGCTTGTCAGTGAGATTTACATTTAATAGAGGATTAAAGCCTTAAGCCAAAGGAATGAATCTTTAATGGTGAAATTTGAGGCACCAAAAGGCTTATGAAAAACTAATATTGAAGAGGGGGAGGACCTCCTTGGTGATCCCAATTTTCTGAGGCATTCTCATAAAGTTCTCCAAATTCTCCCAGATTTAAAAACGTCATGCCGTACTGCAATTCACAATTGGCAGTTGGCAAACAGATTCTGGATGAAGCTTTGTGGAACTGAACGGGAGTGGGAGGGGGAATCGTGAAATCAAAGGCACAAAAAGAGGGTGTCTCAATTCCAGAGGGAGTTGTCTGTCGAGTGGATGAGTCAGGCTGCCTGAGCATGTGGATGGAACTTCCCTGGAGCGGCTGCCTGTGTTGAGCCACATTTGATATTGGCATTTGATGTTGACTTAGCAGTTTCCTGCTTCTTCTTGACCTTTTTTTTAGTTGGGGGTGGTGGTTGAGCTGTATCAAGTTATCTTTCTATCCTGTCCTCCCAGTTTCTTCCCTGAACCTCATCGTCATCTCAATTATTCTCCCTGCTCGTCCTGCCCTCTACAAAGTGCCTCTTTGGCCAGGCTTCTCAAAACTGTGAGCAAGACTTGGAATCTCTCTTCTCTCCTTGCATCCACCATTGAATCTTTGGGCATCTTGGCCGGTCCCCAGTAGTGCATACCTGACAGGCTGCATTCTTGGTCACCGGGATTTCTTCTCTGAGCTCCAGCTTATGCTGCTTCCTGTTCAGCATCTCCTCTTGAGTATCCCATGGATTATTTATTTAGTTATTTATTTTAATTTTTTGTTGTCGTTGAGATGAAGTCTCACTGTGTCACCCAGGCTGGAGTGTAGTGGCATGATCGCGGCTCAGTGAAACCTCCACCTCGCAGGCTCAAGCAATTCTCCTGCCTCATCCTCCTAATTAGCTGGGATTACAGGAACCCACCGCCATGCCTGGCTAATTTTGGTATTTTTAGTAGAGATGGGGTTTTGGCATGTTGGCCAGGCTAGCCCTGAACTCCTGACCTCAGGTAATATGTCCACCATGGCCTACCAAAGTGCTGGGCTTACAGGCATGAGCTACCTCGCCTGTCCCTGATTATTTATTTTTTTGAGATGAGGTCTCACTCTGTCACTCAGGCTGGAGTCCAGTGGTGTAGTCATAGCTCACTGCAGCCTCGAAGTCCTGGGCTCAAGTAATCCTCCTGCCTCAGCGTCCCAAGGAACTGGAACTACAAGCATGCTATTAGTGCTTGGAAAAATTAGCACCATGCCCAGCTAATTTTTAAATTAGAGATGAGGTCTCACTATGTTGCCCAGTCTGGTCTGCAACTTCTGGCCTCAAGCAATCATCCTGCCTCGGCCCTGCAAAGGGGAACCCCCACTCCAAAGCGCTGGGATTACAGGTGTGAGTACTGTGCCCAACCCCTACTGATACTTTAAATTCAACACATGTGGGCCAATTATCTTCCATCCATCCCCTAGATGTGCTCTTCACCCAACTCCATCTTGTTCCTTCCATGGGAGATTGAGTCATTGGAACATCATCAACTCTGGCTGGGTTTGACCAATCAGGAGGAGAAAGGAGAGAGGAGGGAGGAGCGAGGCAGGAGTGGGAGGCTGCAGTGTTCATCCCCTAAAGGTGGCCTCAGCCGGATTGTGTTCCTCCACCAAAAGCCTGCTCCTTTCTAGTGGCCTTCTCTACCTACATGACTCCCTCTTTCCAGGTCTTGACAATCATTCTCTGTCCTTGTTCCTGCAGGCTTGGAGGCGATGGCAGCTCCTCCACTGCTGCTGGCCTCGGGTGACTGCTCTCACCCTTGCCATGGTTCCCTTGTAGGAGATTGGCATCACCTGGAAACACATTAAAATTGCAGATTTGAGGCCACCTCCCAGCGTTTCTGAGCTTGAAATTAGGGGTGAGGCCCAGCAGTCTGCGTCTGTTTTTTATTTTTATTTTAAGTTCTGGGGTACATGTGTAGGATGTGCAGGTTTGTTACGTTGGTATACATGTACCATGGTGGTTTGCTGCGTGTGTCAACACATCACCTAGGTATCAAGCTCAGCATGCATTCACTATTTTTCCTAATGCTCTCCCTCCCTGTACCCCACCCCTGACAGGCCCGTGTGTGTTGTTCCCCTCCCTGTGTTTATGTGTTCTCATTGTCCAGCTCCCACTTCTAAATGAGAACATATGGTGTTTGGTTTTCTGTCCCTGCCTTAGCTTGCTGAGGATAATGGTTTCCAGCTCCATCCATGTCCCTACAAATGATATAATCTCGTTCCTTTTTATGGCTGCATAGTATTCCATGGTGTATATATGTACCACAATTTCTAGATACAGTCTATCATTGATGGACATTTGGGTTGATTCTGCAATCTGCATTTTGAGCAGATCTCTAGGTCTAGGTGATTCTGAAGCATGCTCATGTTTGAGCATCACCAAACTTTACCTTTTCAGCTTTGAAATTAGTAATAAACTCTTCCAATTATGCCAAATGAGCATTTCTTCCATTTTCTATTGTGATCCTAATGATATAATGCTAATAATAATAATAGAATTCAGATCCCCGGCATAAAACTGACCTTTGTCTACGGTCTCTGTCTCAATGAATGCAACACCATGGGACTTGTTCTTACACATCTTTTAACTCTGCACCTACTAGCTTGTGTGATACATCATAGGTGCTTAATAAAGGCTCATTTCAACAGAAATTTCATTTTTTTTTCCTCATAGTTTTGTGCCTTTCCTAACACACCATGTATATATCCATTCATCTACCCAGGCATCACCATATGGGTACCGGGGATCTACAGCCAAATGTGATATTGTGTTTGGTCTCATGGGTCTTATGAGTTAATGGGTGAGATGTCAGCTGTCTGAGTTTCAGTAACACCATCTATTAATGAATCATAATATTACTGACTCCACGGGGTTGTTGTGAAGATGAAATGGGATAACGCATATAGTGCTCTTGGCACAGTGCCTGACATTGAAACTATTCAATCAATTTTAGTCTTATTATTATTGCCATAGATGATATAACTTAAGCCCAGCTCCAACAGAGATGAGAACAGGATTTGTGGGCATCGCTCCACGCCGTGGGTATAAGTGTCTTACAAGTTACAGGATCATTAAAGTACTTTGTAAATTACTTGGCATTTCATAAGGTGTTTATTTTTATTTTTTAATTTTTGGAGATACATATTAGGTGTATACATATATGAGGTACATGATATATTTTGATACAGGCATGTAACGTGTAATAATCACATCAAGGTAAATGGGGTGTCCATCAATAAGGTGTTTTTATTTTTACCAATCTGGCTATTATTCTTGTCCTTGTGTGATATCTCTGTCTTGTTTATCCTCTTCAAGGCTGCTCTTTAAGTTTCATTTTGACCTGCTTTTATTACTGTGTAAAAGTTAGCCAACACAAAAGAATAGCCTAATAATTCTGGATTGAGACACCCTTAGGATCTGTCCATTTATTTCTTCCCTTCCAAAATGAATTTTTTTATTGTTTTCATTAGTTAAAAAGATCTATGTTCATTACTTTAAAAAATGAAATGATACAAAGCAGTACAAAGTACTTTATCAGTTGAAGTAAATCACTCAGAAATACCTCTTTTAACATGTTGCTGAACCTTCTCCTTGAAATATCATTATACATTTCTCTGCAACCCTATCTAGTATTTCCATGTTACATGAATAGGGTCATTCTATGCAGCCAACTCACTTTTTAGCCAGAAATCAACCGCGGAGGCTCTGGGAAAATTTCGTCTTGGGATGCAGCGCTTGCTCACCTGTAGGACCACCAGATGGCGCTGCTTCTGAATTTATCAGAATTTCCTGTCCCCAGGGCAGGCTGCAGAAATTAATGCTCAGTGTCCCAATCCTGGGCCTGGTTCGTACCATCCCTCTGGCCTAGGGCTGAAGATGAATTGATTTTGTCTTCAGTGACACCTGCAGAGGGCAAAAGTCAAAAGTCATGCCCCTACTGTGACATGGAGTGAATCTGTAGTTGCTGTTGGACTGAACAAGTTATGATGTGTGTGTTAGTTATGTTTACACCTGTTTTCTCCTCCTCCCCCGTCCCCAAATTAGGTCGTGAGATCCCTGCAGGAAGAGACTGAGTCCCGTAACCCAGAGTTCTGTGTCTGTAAGACCCTCAATACCTGTTAAGTCTCAATTAAGAATAAGGTAGCTTGGGGGCCTGGCATAGTAGCTCACGCCTGTAATCCCAGAACTTTGGGGAGGCCGAGTTGGTTGGATCACTTGAGGCCAGGAGTTTGAGACCAGCCTGGCCAACATGGTGAAACCCTGTCTCCGCTAAAAATACAAAAATTAGACATGTGTGGTGGGGCATGCCTGTAATCCCAGCTACTCGGGAGGCTGAGGCAGGAGAATTGCTTGAACCCTGGATGTGGAGGCTGCAGTGAGCTGAGATCATACCACTGCACTCCAGTCTAGGCAACAGAGTGAGATTACATCTAAAAAAAAAAAAAAAGAAAAGAAAAGGAAAAAAAGAAGAAGGTGGCTTGGAAAATAGAGGCTAGAAAGAAAAAACAAAGCATATGTTTTGAAAGCAAAAAACAAAGTATAAAAAGATTAGTGAACTGGGAGTCAGAAAATACAAATTTTACATTTGGATTAGGTCTTAATTCACTGGCTGACTTTGGACAAGCCTGTTGACCCTTCTGGGGTCAAGTTGTCTTACGTATAGGAGGATGGATAGAATGAGTTCTCAGCCTCTATTAGCACTGACCTGTTTGGATACAAAAGTTCTTCTAGTCTTTTGTTGTTGTTGTTTTTTGTTTGTTTGTTTTTGGGATGGGGGGACGTCAAATTGCATCTAGAAGTGAATCCTTGGGCACTGTCCAGAAACCTGGGGAACTCAGGTCCTGGGGCGTCCAGGGCAGGTCAGGCCTGAGGCTGAGCTGCACTTAACAATCCACCCTCCTTGCAGGGCCCTGGGCGCCGACTGCACCAGTGCAGCCCATACATCATTATTAGATTCCCTTCATCGTGCTAATTGACACGGGATGAAAAATATCCAGTGAAGGAACCAGCAAATGCTTTCACATTCAGCCAGAGTGCCTGGCAAATGGGAGAAACTGCTGTAAAAGTTAACTGAGATTGAAAACGGGCCTACTAATATCTTGTAGGGTGAATGTTTCCTGTTACTGGGAACTAGATCCGATTGGCGATGTGAGTGAGTGGTGGAGACAGGGAGACAGGGCAGCTTGGGGTACCATGTCTGAAGCATAGAGGTCGAGGGGAACCTTTTCAGACAGTTTAGGTCCAGATGCACGGAGAACCAGACAGAGCAAATAAAGGATTAAGAGGAGAGACAGGGAGCTGCCTTTGTCATCTCTAAACTGTATGATAATTGTACCCCCTTCTCAGTTTGAATTCTGTTGAGAATTATTTTCTCAAGAAGAGTCCAGTATTGGGTGGAGGAGAATGTAGAATTCCTGGCTCTAGACCAGTCTGTGGGTAAAGGAGGTTGCACCCCAGGGGACATTAGGTAATGTCTGGAGACATATTTGGTTGTCATAAGTTGGGGGCGGGTTATATTAGCATCTCCTGGGTAGGGGCCAGGGATGCGGCTAAACATCCTGCAGTGCACAGGACAGCCCCCTCCCACCAAGCACAGAATGATCCTGTCTAAAATGTCAACAGCCCTGAGGTGAGGAAGCCCGGCTCCAAAACAGTGTGTGACTTTGTACAAGTAACTAAACATCTCCGGGTCACTATTTTACCAATCTGTGTTACTAATTTTACATGGTATGGTAGATTGCTGGCAAAAATTAGCCCCAGTTCTCCTCCACGTCCTCCCTGGCCATTGCAATATCACTTTGCAGCTCCTGCTATCAAGACGTGGAGTCTGTTCCTCCTTCAATCAGGGCTGGCCTGTGTCTTGCTTTGTTCAGCAGAATCTGCAGAATTGGTAGCTCCAAGTCGAGGCCTCAGAGGCCTTGCACAGTTCTGTTGTCTCCTTCAGAGACCTGCTCTTCCATGTGCTGTAAGCCTGGGCTAATCTGCTGGAGGAGGAGACACCATGTGTACAACAGGCAAACTGCCCTACCCTGTCTATGCTAAAAATGCAATTGCTAAAAATGCAAGATAGAACCCAGCCTAGAGTAAAACTATCTACTGACCAAGGACCATGGACCGCGGACCCTAGCTGAGATAAGAAAACCCATCCAGGTAGTCCATAGTCTCCTGGAAAATAACAGATTCTTCTTATTTTTTATTTTCTTTTATTTTTTATTTTTGAGATGGAGTTTTGCTCTTTTGCCCAGGCTGGAGTGCAGTGGCACAATCTTGGCTCACTGCAACCTGCGCCTTCCAGTTTCAAGCGACTCTCCTGCCTCAGCCTCCTGAGTAGCTGGGGTTACAGGCACCTGCCACCATGCCCAGCTAATTTTGTATTTTAGTAGAGACAGGGTTTCACCATGTTGGCCAGGCTGGTCTTGAACTCCCGACCTTGTGATCTGCCCACCTTGGCCTCCCAAAGTGCTGGAATTACAGGCATGAGCCACTGCACCCAGCTCCAGATTCTTAATGTTTAACCCACTGGGTTTCAGGGTGGTTCGTTATGCAACAATAGATAGCTAATACGCAAGGTCTTGAAATTAAAACTCAATGGTGAATTCCGAGGGGAATGGGAAACATCTCAAGATTTGCTTCCTTTGTTAATAGCTGACATTTTCTTAAGTCCGATAGCTTTAAATGAATCAAGATGTGCATAACTGCATCCTTTGATACCCAATTAATGGAGCTGGGCAAGATCTGTCTGGAGACAAGTTTGCTAAAGGTCAATTTTATTCACTTGTATCAGGACAAGTTGCAGAAATCAGCTCTGACTTAAATAATAGCCAAAGGGCATTGGTGAGAAGGACACCAGGAATCTGATGACTATACAGCCTTCAGCAACATCAGGAGTCAGGGCCACTCTAGGGATCTTGGCGGAGGGATTTGTGGCTCTCCTTCCAGAATGTTGTCAAGGGTGACAGAGTCCTTAGCACCTTTCATCCCTATGTAATTTGTGCTCCAGATTTGAAGACCAGGGTGGAAGAACCTCATTGGCTTTCCTTGTGTCACCTGCCCTGCTAATAGAGGTGGTATCATTTGATTGGCAGCTCTGCCATCCCCACATAGAGTGGAAAAGGGCAATCAGACAGAAACAGAAGGTGCCCTCTGCCTCCCTCCTCCCCACCACTTCCCCTGCCACCAACAACCCTAGAGATTGGGAAAGGTGGAATTAGGTAGTACGTTTAGAATTTTTGGTGTGTGGTCTGGACCTCCAAGATGACTCATCATAGCCTAGCTGGAAAATGGAAAGACTCCATCAGAAATTAAAAATCAAATGTAACAGTGCTGTTGACTCTCATATGACTCTCCTCTGGTCATCCCTCATTTGTCATGTTGGTATCAGCATTTGAGGTAATGGTTTGGGATGTGGAAAGGGGAGTGAGAAGGGAGATAATCCTCCTCCTCCTCCTCCTCCTCCTTCTTCTTCTTCTTCCTCTTCCTCTTCCTTTTCCTCTTCCTCTTCTTTTGAGACAGGGTCTTGCTTTGCTGTCTTTCCCAGGCTGGAGTGCAGTCGCATGAACATGGCTCACTGCGGCCTTGAACTCCTGGGCTCAAGCAATCCTCCTGCCTCAGCCTCCTGAGTAGCTCAGACTACAGGCATGGGCCATCCCACCTGGATAATTTTATTTTGTAAAGATAGGGCCTCACTATGTTGCCCAGGCTGGTCTCAAACTCCTAGGCTCAAATGATCCTACCACCTTGGCCACTCAAAGTGCTGGGATTACAGGTGTGAGCCACTGCACCCCGTCTTGATAGGACTTTTGAAGCACTCTGTATTTACCGTACTCCAGCCTGGGCAACAGAGAGATATCCTGTTTCTAAATAAATAAATAAGTGTTATCTCTTAGTGCTATTTCTATTCTTGTTGTCAGCTTGCAAGTTGATAGCTGGGGTCGGAACTGTGATGGTTGTTTGAGTCAGATTTGGATCAGAACATTTTCTGCCGCTTATTCCAAGGAGATGCCAAGGGTCAATGGGGGGGGGGGTTCCTAAAAGTCTTGGAGCCAGACATTAAGTTTCTGCCTCTGTAAGTCACCCCAAGATCCCCAAAGTGTCCCAGCTGTAGAGACACATGAATTACCTATTTCCCACCTGTAAATTAGGAGGGCTGAACACAATCTGAGGTTTACAACTTTTTTTTCTTTTAATTTTCTTGAACCCTTCAAGTAAAATCTTACGTTAAAGTTCAGCACATGTAATCAATAAATGTGAGTCCTTTTCATAGAAGCAGTTGTTGTGTGTGTTTTGGGGAGCAGAGAGAAGCCGGGGGAGCAGGTTGGAGCCCTACTCATACTTGGCCTCCCCCTCTTCTCCATAGTGGCTCTGAAGACATCTCTAGGACGCTCTTGGTTTTGAGGACCGCTTGTGAAGACCATGGGACCAGTGACATTGAGGCCTCTCCAAGCTTTGAGTACAATTCTCCATGTGTAGATTTGAGGAACTGGTCTTCTTCAGTGCTGAGATACAGAAGATAGACCTGGTGGAGAAAGCCAGGGGATGGCAGATGCTGGACCAAGTTCTTGAAACAGTGGAAGTGGATTTCATTCAGCATTTTTTACCAAAGATGAGAGTGTTCCCAAGGGAGGTAGCTCAGCACAGAGCTTAAGAGCCTGGAATGTTACGGACGAACAGTCTCAGGTTCCAGTCCCCTCAATTTTGCCACATGTTAGCTGGATAGTCTCTTTATGGCTCTGAGTTTCAGTTTTCTCAACTGCAAAATGGGGAAGTGACAGTATCTACTTCCTAGAGCTGCTGAGAGAATTTCAGTGTGATGATGAATGGGAGGTGCTTGGAGAGTACACTTTGGAGAGTGCATAAGTTCTACAAAATATAGAAAAATTGCTATTGGGTGGAGAATGTAGATGAATGGAGGGTGAAAGAAGCACCTGGGTGTGGTGGCTCACACCTATAATCCAAGCACTTTGGGAGACCAAGGCAGGAGGACTGTTTGAGGCCAGTCTGGGGAACATAGCAAGACCCCATCTCTACAAAACAATTTTAAAAATTAGCTGCGTATGGTGGCAGGCACCTGTAGTCTCAGCTACTCGGGAGGCAGAGGTGGGAGGATAGTTTGAGTCCAGGGATTTGAGGCCAGTCTGGGCAACATAGCAAGACCCTGTCTCTACAAAAAATAAAGTAGCCGAGCATGGTGGCTCCCACTGGTAGTGCCAGCTACTTAGGAGGCTGAGGTGGGAGGATGGCTTGAACCCAGGAGTTAGAGGCCGCAGTGAGCTACAGTTGCACCACTGGATAACTCTGGCTTGGGTAACAGAGCAAGACCTCATCTCAGAAATAAAGTATTAGCTGATGGCACTCTTAATATTCTTGTTGTCAGCTCAGAAGTCGATAGCCAGGATCAGAGTTGTGAAGCCCTTGTTCTCCTGCCTCACTGTGCTACTCTGTGCAAAAAAGGAGATGAAGAAAAAGGAGGGCACCTCTCCTTTTGCTAGGACTTTGCTCCCAATGTTCCCTTCTCCAAGGCTAAGGGTCCCAGTCCCCATTCTCTCTGTTACAGGGGACCATTTACTTTTCCTGTCGTCCCCTGACAAGAACTCCAGGAGCGAAATTAAAGCAATAAGAGTTAAACTGTCTGTGATCGGAGAACAGAGAATGTGATAATGATATATAAAGCTTAAAAGCACTAAGTGGGCAAAACTGGTGCTACAGAAGTGAGTAAAACCAAGACAAATCCATCCCTTGAGAGCTGTAACACATAACTCAAATAACAGGAGCAGCAGGGGTCCGTTATCCCTTGGAAGAGCAGTTTGCGCTCCCGTGGAGCACAGCCTCTGCCCAGCATCCATAATTCCCCATGTGCTTAGGGCTAGTCACTACACCCTCAGGGTTAACTACTGGTTTGATCAGGGTTTCTGCTGCCACCTGGGCACATGCAGCCCACCCTATCTGGCAGCAGACATCTGAGGTCTAACCTCAGCAGTTAGATGGAATGGAGAAAGAACTGCACGGACACTGAGAGGATTCAGATTTTATTTTTGCCTCCACCCTTTTCGAGTTGTGTGTCCTTGATTAAGTTACATCACCTTTCTGAACCCTGTCTTTTGTTATGTTTTGTTTTTTTGAGAGGGAGTCTCGCTCTGTCGCCCAGGCTGGAGTGCAGTGGCGCGATCTCAGCTCACTGCAAGCTCCGCTTCCGGGTTCACGCCATTCTCCTGCCTCATCCTTCCGAGTAGCTGGGACTACAGGAGCCCGCCACCTCGCCCGGCTAGTTTTTTATTTTATTTTATTTTATTTTTTTTTTTGAGTCGGAGTCTTGCTCTGTCACCCAGGCTGGAGTGTAGTGGCAGGATCTCGGCTCACTGCAAGCTCAGACTCCCGGGTTCATGCCGTTCTCCCGCCTCAGCCTCCTGATGGGACTACAGGCGCCGCCACCACGCCCGGCTAATTTTTTGTATTTTTAGTAGAGACAGGGTTTCACCGTGTTAGCCAGGATGGTCTCGATCTCCTGACCTCGTGATCCGCCTGCCTCGGCCTCCCAAAGTGCTGGGATTACAGGCTTGAGCCACCGCGCCCGGCCTTTTTTTTTTTTTTTTTTTAACTTTCTGTTAAAAGTTCATTGTTCAATTCCCGCCTATTGAACAATGAGATTAGTTGGACATAGGAAGGGGAACATCACACACCGGGGCCTGTTGTGGGGTGGGGGGAGGGGCGAGGGATAGCATTAGGAGATATACCTAATGTAAAGGACAAGTTAATGGGTGCAGCACACCAACATCGCACATGTATACATGTGCAACAAACCTGCACGTTGTGCACATGTACCCTAGAACTTAAAGTATAAAAAAAAAAAGTTGTGGGTCTCAACATGGGGTCCCTAGAGGAAAAGCATCAGTATCACTTGGGAACATGTTAGAAATGCAGATTCTTGCACCACACCGCAGACCCATGGAGCTAGAAACACTGGGGATGGCTCGTAGCAATCAGTGTTTTAACGAGTGTTCTGATACATGCTAAAGTTTGGGAATGAGTCTTTTAAGAAAAATGATCCCAACTTCTGTTTTTATTCCCTAGCATCCTTAACTCATTAATAAGGAGATTAGGGGCTCAATGTTAATGGGAGCTGGCTCAGCTTCCAGACAGTTCCTGGGCTAAGTCATCAGAGCTTTTGTTCCAGGAGACATTTGGGGGCATGCTGAGGCAGGAGGATCCCTTGAGACCGGGAGGTTGAGGCCGCAGTGAGCTGTGATCAAACCACTGCAAGATCTCCAAGGCTCTCCAAGATTTGCCGCAGTTATGTGTACTTCCTTCATTCCAGGCCCAGCTGACTTTTTGCCTTTCCATAGTCCTTTGCTCTTTCCCCCATTCCTTCTCCCTAGACACAAGAAATGCTTTCAGTCTGGGAAAAGTTCAGGGAGGTAGGAACCTGTCTTCACCCAATAGCAATTTTTCTATATTTTGTAGAATGTATGCCCTAATTCCTTTTAGGTGTGAGCTTTTGAAGCTCAAAAGCTCACGTTTGGAAACTCACAATATGAGGCATTTGAAATTTAAAGCCTTTTCCTTTGCTTTTCTGCAGCCCCTTTCTTAAGTAAACAAATGCTGGTAAATCGAATTGCTGCTGGAGTCAGGGGAAGAAAAGAGTGAGGAGTAATGAGAACGATGTGGAGGAGAGAGTGCAGGCAATGATTTCAAAGGTAAATGTCTTTCCACATAAACTTGTGATATAAATAAAGACAGGAACAGGCATTCCGCTGAGCATCTCTGGGCAACATTACCCTTTATTTAAAAACTCTACATACCTCGTTTTATTGAAAGTTCTGGAACCCAAGATAGGAATGTCACTTATGTACATATTCCTATTCCAGCTTTCCTTCCCACATACCATTATGATAACTCTCCATCCTTGTAAATAACCGGGTCTCTCTCTTCCTTCTGACCCTTGCACAACGTAGCTAGCTGGAGTGATCCATTCCTTTTTTTTTTTGGAGACAGAATCTTGCTCTGTCGCCCCAGGCTGGAGCAATCCATTTCTATCTTTCATGACACCCGTCTGGTACTACTTTGAGAACTAGATGAAAACTAGAAGTGCTTTGTGTCTATTTTAAAACCTTATTATGCTGGTTTCAATGTGTTTTTTGGTCGTTACAATTCTGAGAAGCGTGGATTTTGCAGTTCCACACTTTTGAGCATCTCACTATTGTGTATCTGGGTAAAAGGAGATTTAAAGGCATCGCAAGGAGCCAAGCTTCCATCTGAGGAGAAATGCAAAGAAGACACAAGGGGGCCATTCCTGGAAGTGTGAAAGTGTGTTTAACAGGACCAAGAGAGGGGTCAGGTGCATATTTACATTTTACATTTATGTGATGCATTAGAATTTATAAAGCATATTCACATGCATTAATCACTAAGATGGAATTTTAACAGGCAACTGTAATGAGTTGCATTGGAATAAGAGGCATTGATAGTATTTAAGGACCAATCAGAAAAGGACTGATGGTATTTAAGGACCAGTTACAAAACAGGCTGTTGGCAGTGACTCACACCTGTAATTCCAGCACTTTGGGAGGCCGAGGCAGGAGGATCACTTAAGCCCAGGAGTTCCAGATCAGTCTGGGCAACATAGTGAGACCTCTATCTCTCCAAAATTTTTTTTTTTTAATTAGCCGGGAATGGTGGCATGTGCCTTTGGTCCCAGCTACCTGGGAGGCTGAGGCAGGAGGATCACTTGAGCCTGGGGGGTTGAGGCTGCCATGAGCTACGATCACACCACTCCTCTCCAGACTGGCTGACTGATCCTGTCTCAAAAAAAACAAAACCAAGCAGAAAGTAAAAAAAAATAGTAATAGAGTATATTTCTTTGAATCATGCCTTTAACTGCATGTGCTCCTTGGTTAAGAACACTCATTGAGGATTATATTTAACTTTTCTGTTTTATTTTATATAGAAAAACCCATATTAGAACAAAATATACCTTATTAGCAGTAAGCTGTGGTGACTCTGATTAATACTGCTTTCTAACTACTCTACAGGAAAAGTGATCTCCAGGGTTTGCCTGTAGAAATATAGCAGTGCCACGGCCAGGCACGGTGGCTCATGCCTGTAATCCCAGCACTTTGGGAGGCTGAGGCAGGCAGATCACAAGGTCAAGAGATTGAGACCATCCTGGCCAACATGGTGAAACCCTGTCTCTGCTAAAAATACAAAAATTAGCTGGGTGTGGTGGTGCCCACCTGTAGTTCCAGCTGTTTGGGAGGCTGAGGCAGGTGAATCACTTGAACCCAGGAGGCAGAGGTTGCAGTGAGCCAAGATCGTGCCATTGCACTCCAGACTGGACAACAGAGAAAGACTCTGTCTCAAAAAAAATTAAAAAAAAAAAAAAGTAGCAGTGCCACTAGGCACTAGTGCCAGAGTGGTTGCATGCATCTGGATTCCCTGGAAATTCCTTGGAGCAGGAGTGACAGAGCCCAGTCCTGTCACTGAGTGGGTTCTTAAGATGACCACGGCTCCCGTTTTCCCACAGCCCTCTGTCCAGTCTTGACCAATGGGCAGACAGCACAGTTCTAATTTCAGTCACGGCACTGGCTTGCCCCTCTTGCTTGGCAGAGAAAGGACAGTGACTCCCTTACCTGGGAGGTTGTGCTCTTATCTAACAGAAGGAAGATGAAGAGGTGCAGAGCAGAGGATGACAGCCTGGGGGCAACATGACTTTTGCTGGATGTCAGAAATGCCAAGTCAGTCACTATACCGACTTTAGTTCTTCAGCCCCACATCCCATTTGAGGTGCATATTCCTGCATTCTAGGGATATACCCAACTGACCTGTTTCATGGAGGGAAATTAGAGTTTGGCTTTGGCTGTCAGTTTCTGAGAGTAATTAAACGGTTTGCTCCTCATCCTCCATGCCCTGCTATAATACACCAAAATGACCACCTGGCAGTTTGCAGCTGAACTCAGACATCAAATAGGCAGTTACATATCTCTTGTCAGATGACAAATGTCTCGGACCCCACTGTGGAGAGGTAGTGGGAATTCAACTACCATGGGAACTCTACCTTAATTGCTGTAAAGGATGACAGCAAGGGGGCCCAAATAGCAGAATACATCCCTGTATCATTTTTTTCTTGGCTTGGCAGAGGTGTGGGTAGTGCTGGTGTATTAGGGTTCTCTAGAGGGACAGAACTAACAGGAGACATGTATATATAAAGGGGAGTTTATTAAGGAGTATTTACTGACACAATCACAAGGTGAGGTCTTACAGTAGGTCGTCTGCAAGCTGAGGAGCAAGGAAGCCAGTCTTGAGTCCCAAAGCTGAAGGACCTGGAGTCTAATGTTCAAGGGCAGGAAGCATCCAGCATGGGAGAAAGATGGAGGCCAGAAGACTAAACCCGTCTATTCTTTCCACGTTCCTCTGCCTGCTTTTATTCTGGCCACACTGGCAGCTGATTAGATGGTGCCCACCCAGATTGAGGGTGGGTCTGCCTCTCCCAGTCCACTGACTCAAATGTTAATATCCTTTGGCAACACCCTCACAGACACATCCAGGAACAATACTTTGCATCCTTCAATCCAATCAAGTTGACACTGAATATTAACCATCATAGCTGGGTTCTATCCGTTGCTCTCCCAGGACTTTCCAGGGAATTCAGGTTAACAGAGATAGAAGAAGATAAGGAAAGACTATTGCCTGGAAGAGCTGCCTTAGTGATGTTGAAATTGGAGGGAAATATACAGTGCTGCTGTGTTGGAATCTTCCCCATAAAGAATGCTTTCCCACCTTGGATCTACAAGGATGTCTTTTGTAATAGGGTGTGGCAGAAAAAGCAACAGACTAGGCGTCAGGCGGTCTCTGCTCTGCTATTTACATCTACCTAATTCCTAGAACCCAGACTCAACCCGCAAACTACTAAGTTCTGGCAAAACCGCAGCCATTAGCATGAGATCCACGTTCCCAGTGCATATTTAGATGGCCTTCTCTTCACCCTCTCTGATTCCTGGTTAATGGTTTCTTTGCCACCCTGACTAATGAGTGTCAGGATTCATGAGCAGCAAGAAATAGAAAACCCAGCTCAGACTGACTCGGGCCAAAAAGGGTATCTATTGGCTTATGTAACTGATCTAATTGTAGGCATTGCTGGGTATAAGGACTCCTTTGATTTGATTGGGACTCGGTTTCTTGCCATCTCTCAGTTTTCAGTTCCTTTTCCTTGACTCCATTTTTAGTAGGGTCCTTCCTACTGATGATGAAATGGTTGCCAGAGATGCTCAGCTTATATCTTCAAAGCTTCAACTTCAGTAAAACAGAGAGCCTGCTTCTGTTTCAGCAATCTCAGTAGTGTATGTCACTAGCTTTGGAAGGGTGATGCTCTTGATTTGGGACTAGATCAAATGTTCCCCCCGGCCAGGTGTAGTGGCTCATGCCTGTAACTCCCAGCACTTTTGGAGGCCGAGGCAGGCAGAGGACTTGAAGTCAGGAGTTCGAGACCAGCCTGGCTAACATAGTGAAACCCCATCTCTACTAAAAAGTACAAAAATTAGCCGGGCATGGTGGTAGGCACCTATAAGCCCAGCTACTTGGGAGGCTGAGGCAGGAGAATTGCTTGAACCCAGGAGAAGGATGTTTCAGTGAGCTGAGGTCACACCATTGCACTCCAGTCTGGGTGACACAGCGAGACTCTGTCTCCAAAAAAAAACAGTCCCCCCTCCCCAACCTCTGCGGGAGAGGAAGCCCCACTTGAATCACTTGGGTTAAAAGTAGGGGAAGGGTTAATCTCAGGTGAAAAGGAGGTAGTGCTATTTCAAGAAGAGGGACTGGATGGATGTGGGTGACCCAACCACAAATACCTACTCTCCCTTAGCTCCCAAAACATAGCTCAAGGGTTCCTCAGTAGCAGGAATTTTACAAAACACTGCTGCCAGTTCCGATAAGAGGTATATTGCAAATTCCTAAAATTAGCTGGAATTTGTAACAAGTTTTTATTTTTAAAAATAAATTAGAGTGGATTCAGAGTTACCCCGGTAAAGCTTTTCAGTGGTGGATATGTGAGCATTTTGATAAGGTTGGCTCTATTTGTGTAAAACTTTGAAAATTTTCACAACAAAAAAGGTATCCCCTAAAGAATATCAATTTTACTCATTTGTTTTCCAAAACACTTTTTTTTATATGGGAAGCAGGTTGTCACAGAAAGGGTGCTCGGGCCTGCTTGTTAGACTAGAGAAGGCTTCCTGGCCAAGTGACAGCTCAGGATGTGGGAAGTAGAGTAACAGCCAGTGAGTATGCATTTTTTTTTTTTTTTTTTTTTTTTAAGAGATGGGATCGCACTCTGTCACCCAGGCTGGAGTGCAGTGGCACAATCACAGCTTACTGCAGGCTTGACTTCCTAGGGTCAAGCCATCTTCCCACCTCAGCCTTCCTAGTAGCTGGGACTATAGGCACACCACACCACCTGGCTAATTTTTTATTTTTTGTAGAGACGGGGTCTTGCTATGTTGTCTAGGCTGGTCTCAAGACCAGAACTCCTGGTCTCAAGTGATCCTCCCACCTCTGCCTCCCAAAGTTCTGGGATTATAATTATGAGCCACCACAGCTGACCCGCATTTTGAATACAATAGGAGAAGGGCTTTGTAAACTGTAAAGTGCCATAAAAGTATTGTAAGTATGTGGTAGAAGAATATTTTTGAAATATTAACATGATTTTCCCCTCAGCTTTTTTTCCCATTCTTACTGCCTTTGTTTTCTCCTCACTCAGCTAAGCCAATCTATATTCATTCTGTCAGGAGGAAGACTATGACAGCAGGAGGAAGAACAAAGCGTATCTTCTAAGGGGCACAGAAAAGAGAGAGTTACTAAGTCTTCCCCACCATCAGAGTAGTAAAGAGGTTCCCCATACTGGGGGAACAGAGAGAGCCAGAAGTTCTATGCCTGAAGCTTTTCAATGGCAAAGTAAGGATTCCCTATGACGGGTGAATGGGTAAACAATGGAAGCGTCCCATCCATGAATTATTATGCAGCCATTAAAACAAATGCATTAAATCTATGCCAGTTCATTTGGAGGGGGCTTCTGGTTTACAACACCAGCAAGATATAGAGAAAGATACTACAAAATTCCTTTTTATAGAATAAATGATGACCAGCCCCCATTATTAACATAGACATTTGCATGTTTGCATACAGTTGCATGGGCAAAAAGTATGAAAAGATACAATTTGCTTCCTAACACTGTTTACCTGGGGAGAGAAAAGAAGCGGGAGGAATAGAAACTTAAAAAGCGTGTGCAATAAAAAAACATTGGTGGCAATTCCACTTATGTAGCATTCATATGTATACATATGTGTGTGAATGCATGTGTGTGTATATGAAAAGATTACCACCAACTCAAACAGTACAGATATGTATGAAGAACCTCAAGATAAATAATAGTAACATTTTGATTATTGAGTTTCCTTATACTTATCTAAATTGTTCAAATCACTTTCTCAAGCTTCATGTATTTTCCCACTTTTAAGCAGGCAATAACAGAACCCATCTTAAAGATAACACATTTAAATTTACTGACACACAGTAGGCACCTAATAAATAGTTTAATGAAAATGAATATAATTCTCAAAATTCAATAAAGCTCTTGTCATTGTGGAGACAGAAAGAACCACACTTGGAGAAGCCAAGACAGCTGAGAAGATGCTCTCTCTGTCCTCTCCTTGAAAGAAAAGCCAACGCAGATTTAAGAGGTCCAAAAATGATAGAGAGGAAAAAAGAGAGAGAAAGATTTTCAACCTGCTGCTTTACAACCAAAACATTGCAGCAAGGGCTGCAAGCCACATCATGGAATATACTGAGAATTTAGCATCTGATCATGAGTAAAATCAGAGACATGGATGGGCCTTCCAGCTACTGCTTTGAGTTTGCAGGGCTTGGAGGCTGTAGCAGTGAGTGGTGCTGCTGTCCTAATGTCCTGACTATACTGGGAGCCACTCTTTCATCATTCTTCTGTCCATTCAGATGAGTAGAGACGGGCTGCATGAACGGTTTTATCCCCAGGGTCAAGTGGAGCATCTGGCATGGAACAGCCACTCAGTAAGTGTTGGGTGAATGCATAAATAAGTAAGGGAATGAGTAAATGAAGGGTTGAGTATGTGAGTGAGTGAGTGGGTGGGACAATGGATGAATGAATAAATTTATACCCCAGAAGAAGCCCTGACACAGCTTTGAATTATTCCTCCAGACGAGGCTGGCTTTGTGGAGAGCTGTCCATCATCCTTGCCTGCCCAAGGACAGTGACCTCTCAGCTTTCACCATGCATCTTGCAGCCATGGAAGGAAGCAAAATTAACTGGTCTCCATCAGCCTCCCCATTAAATTTGCTAAGCACCCATCGTGTGTGAAATATTGACTAGGAACTGTGGGAGATGGGAAGAATTCTGGAAATTCCTGACTCCCAAGGAATTTGCAGGCTTATCAGACAGTTACCACACAAAGACATAAAAACATCCCCTGCTAAAATATAAGACCACACCAGATATGTGCTGTAGGTATTCACCCCTACAGGAACTCTGAGGAAAATGGGGCAGGAGGAGTCACCCTCGAGGTCACAAATGGCTCTCCAAAGGAAATAGAACAATATCACAGCATGAACTCTGAAGTCAGCCCAACTGTCTGCCTTGAATTACAGCTTCCACCAGGTGTCTGGCCTTGGACAAACTACTTAACTCTCCCATCTGTCAAATGGGGATAGTAATAGTAACACTCTCCCAATTATTGTTGTGAGGATGAAATAAGCTAATACTTAGGAAAAGCTTGGAACAGTGCTTGGCGCATCTTAAGTGTGATATGTGTGAGCTCTTTCCTTGATTCTCATTCTGACTTGAAGAGGACTTTTAGAGGGGAGACCCAGGGAACAGTGGGGCAGCCTAGACAAGTGGAAGGTGTTATGCTGGAGGCTTAACCTAACCTGGTTCAAAGCCTGGTTCTGCTATTTCTACCAGTGTGACCTTGACTTAAATTCTCCAAAGCTCAGTTCCTCACTTATAAAATGGTAATAACAACACCAATTTCATTGAAAACCTATGCTAACGATGCCATGATAAATAGTAGTTATTATTAAAGAGAAACAGTAAAGAAGACCCCAGAGGGAGGTGAATAAATTAAGCATGATGAGGTGTCTTGCTACTTCCCCATCTTTCTCTTCCTCCCCTAGATTTGTTCGAGGTCTCATCATTACTGGTTTGCATTTCTATTTTAATCATGTTATAGGTTTACAGTATTTTTCCCCCTGCATCTTTATATGCTATAATGTGGGTACTATTTTACACAACGAAGCCATTTTAACCGAGAACAGATTCAATTGTCTTTCAGCATATATCATTGTTTATCTTAATTAATGCTAAAATATTCTTAGGGGGAAAAACACATCCCACAGAGTATTATGCAAAGAAACTTAGCATTCATTTTTGCCTCCCTCTTTTCTGGCATATCAATTTATAAAGGTTTTAGCATCCTGTTATTTCTATGACAATAATGCATGCTCTTAAACGCAGACACCCATCTGTGGGAAGCAAGTCAGAAGGTGTCAACAGCAGCAAGGTGTGTGTTGCAGTGGAGGTGGAGGATTGACAGCTGAAAGAAGAAGGGGGTTTTGCTGGTGAGAATAATGCCAAGTGAAGTCACAGGCTTTGTCTCTGATTGATCCATGGAAACATTCCTTGAGTAGAGCTGAATCTAGCTAGACTCCATGCTTGGAGTCTTTCTTACTAAGGCTACTATAACTCTAAGCCCAGATGATGGAAAATGAATGATGTTTTTACTCATCATCCATTCTCCTTTCTTCTAATAAGATGCCCCATGCATCTCTGGGGGAATGACCCTTTCCACATTCAACCTGAGTTTTTTGCCTCTCCCTCCAGCTCTAGGGTGGACTTGTGAAATAGAGCTGACCAACCAGTATCTACTATCTTTCTGGCCACAGAGACTGGGCAAGGGATAGCCATGTGACCCAATCAGAGCCAGCGGGACTCAGTTTTGAGATTTGAGATAGAACCATTGGGAAAGAGGTGTTCTCTTTCTACTGGGGTGCTGACCTGGTAGAAATATTACCCAGAGCTGCCTATGACCATCTTTACTATGAAAAGGGAAGAGCTTGCCAAAGAATGAAGTGTATTAGTTTGTTCTTATGCTACTAATAAAGACATACCTGAGACAGGGTAATTTATAAAGAAAAGAGGTTTAGTGGACTCACAGTTCCACATGGCTGGGGAGACCTCACAATCATGGCACAAGGCAAATGTGGAGCAAAGGCACGTCTTACATGGTGGCAGGCAAAAGACTGGTTGCAGGGAAATTCCTGTTCATAAAACCATCAGATCTCGTGAAACTTATTCACTATCGTGAGAACAACACAGGAAAGACCCACCTCCGTGATTCAATTACCACCCAGGTCCCTCCCATGACACATGGGACTTAAGGGAGCTGCCATTCGAGATGAGATTTGGGTAGGGACACAGCCAA
Organism: Rhinopithecus bieti; assembly: GCF_001698545.2. Lineage (NCBI taxonomy): Eukaryota > Metazoa > Chordata > Mammalia > Primates > Cercopithecidae > Rhinopithecus > Rhinopithecus bieti. The sequence goes on along the minus strand of NW_016809524.1, from coordinate 607,686 downwards.
ACCATGTCAGAAGCCAATATGAAAGAAAACAGAACTGACAGATGGAGGCAGACTCTTGATGACAACTCCTGGACCCTGGATCAATTTTTGTTTAAAGCCAGTCTGCAATCTGCGTCTTTGATGTAAGCCAATGTATTTCCTTTATTTGTTTGTTTAAGCTAAATTCAGTCATTTGTAATTTAAAGAGTTCAGGGAGGTGCAGTGTTTCAGTAGCGAACTGTAAAAAGCAGGGATAGTCTGTAGATTAGAAGGGAATAATGTGATATTGACCACATCTGGGAGAATGTGCATCTGAGGGCGTCTTGCATCCCAAACCCACTGTCTTCCTAATCAAGCAATAGTTTGGTATCTGAGAAGTTCCAAGTAGCCTTTAAGTCACACAATCATACTAGAGGAACTCCTAAGAAGCTGGGTGACATTGTGATATACAATGTGGAACTTCACTAGGTTATGCAAGAACCTCTGAAAAGGGTTGATAGGAAGGGTGTACATTAGGTGTGTAAAGAATGAGATGTGGGGGAACTAACCTAGTACAAAACAAATCTGGTGAACTTGGATTCTACCCTACTCGAGATGATGTTGGAGGTCTCTGATCTAAGTAGGGGTTTGGGGGCAGAATTATGACAAGTATCTATAGGAAGTCACTATCTTTTATTAAAAGTTTGTTGTGAACCAGATACTGTCCCAAATGACTTACCTACACTTATCCTCTCAACAACCTGATGAGTTTTGTGTCTTATTATCTCCGTGTTCCATGTAAGGGAACTGAGGCTTAGAAAGCTGGAGTGACTTGGTCTGCCATGACTAGGATTTCAACTCATGTCTGTATGACTTGAAAGCATCTAGTGGGTGTTGACATTGGGTTGTGGACTTGAAACAGAACTTTGGCCAATGGCTGGGGGACATGGAAGAAGGGACAGAGTCCAGCCTCCAAAAGTTAGAAGGCTGCCAAGACTAAACTTTTGGTCAGAGATTCAACCTTCCAGGGGCAGACCCTGATCCCAATGGGAGAGTAGACTTGATAGGGAAACTGAGGCAGGATCCTGGGACTGGAGCCAACACAGGGAGCATTAGTTGGGAGGGTTGTTGTGGCCAGTCAACATGCTTCTAGGGGCTTGTGGCAAAGAACAAACACAGAACTCCAAATGAATTCCCTGCCAGAACTTGTTCAGAGTTGGCTTGGGGATAGAAGAATCTGAGGGGAGAATGAGACAGAGAAAAAAGAGAGTCTTGTGGAATCCTAAGATTAAAAAAGAGAAGAAGAAAAGATGCCTTTTATTTATTAAACAATGATTACAAAATACCTAACACATGGCTACCATTGGACTAGGTTCTTCCCACACATGAAGCTCAGAGAGGTCAAGTGAGTTGTTCAGGGTCACACAGGAGCTATACCTGGGTACGAAGCTGTATCTGCTCAAACAAAAGTCTTTTCGTGGTGCCAGAGTCTACATTTCCCAGAGCACTAAGGTAGTGACTTGATCCTCACCACCAAATATGTGTTGTAAGGACAGCTTACATTTACAGATATTATAGCTACTCTGTGTCCTGCAAGTTGCTAAGGACTTTACTTGGATTATCTCAACTTATCCCCCAGACAACCTGTGACATGTAGCCCGGCATCATCATCATCAATCATCGTTATCCTCATCCTCATCATTGTTCTTGAATGATGAAAATTGAAGCTCAGAAACTCAACCTGTGTCAAGATTACAAAGCTAGCAAATGCAGGGTCAGAACCTGAACCCAGGAAGCCCACACTTTTAGATGTGCCCAAGCTTATATCTCCACCTACAACTCTTCCTCAGTTTCTCCCTCTGTAAAATGAAGGCAGTAATAAGGCACCTCATAAGGTTATTGTGAGAACAAAATGAACTGCTGCATACTGGGAGCTTAACAGACTGGCAAAGAAAACTCCATCAATGTTGGCTTTCATCGGGGCTATTTTAATTTTTGCATCACCCTCTTCAAAAGGGCACTTCTCGCTTTCCCACGGCTAAGCTGCCACCCTCAAGTGTGCTGGAAAAAAAGGCTGGGTAGCTTACAACATGCCGGGGCCTCTTAGTGTAATCCTGGGGCGAGAGATAAAAGAAGCTCGCTTGACATAACTTCATAAACCCATTTTAATCTAAACATTGATTTTCCTTTGGAATGATCCCTTTCCCCTTGCACACAGTCCCACCATGCCTCTAATACAGACACGGGTATTGATAACATTATTGGATAAAACAGTCGCCTCTTTCTTATTCCCTTTATTCATCAGTCACCCCGGGCCTGTCTTTGTCTTTTTTCATCCTCTGCTACCCGCCATAACTCAAGGTGAAAGTTTCCAGTAATGACAAATAGTAAAATATGAGAGATTTAAGCAAATTCAACGGGAAATAATGTGAAAAAATATTACTCGCTCCGGACACATGCTTCTCTTTTGATCTTCCTTGTCCAAGATACATTTTTTAAAAAATACTCCTTTGATAGCAAAAAGCGAGCAGGCGCTAAAAGGAAACCTTATGTCTTTGTTGGGAAATAATTAGTCTGACTGAATCGCTTACTTTCTGATGGACAAAGGAGTCTTTAAAGAAAATCATTTGTGTTCTCTGGGCTCCTTCAGGCAACACAGCTTTCTGAGGCTTGGGCTTTTAGATGAGAGTTTGGGGAATGGAAAATTCCCCTGAATAAGAAATCAGAAAGCTTGACCTACACAGTTACCTCTCTCTTAACATGACAACAATTGGCAATTACTTTTTGATCCAAAGTGTGAGGATGAATATGGAAAGGTAGGGCGAATCATTCTCCTTCTTCTCAAGCTCATTCTCTCTTTAAACCTGCACCTGAAGCTGATTTTCTTTTCTTTTTTTTCTGTCCCAGCGATTCAATATAATCTATAGCTGGAAATACCTATGTTAGCTGCAGCTGGGGGAAAAAGCAGTTGGCAAATTCATGAATCAGGGCTTCTTTGCTTTTTCGATTGTGAAAGGTAACTTCCGACAGCTTAAGGGTGATTTGGAATGAAGCGTGGGTTGGTTCCGCGTGTCAGCACATTGCCTAGTTGTTCCAGCCAGGCTGGCTGTAATGAAGCGTGGACATCCATAGATAATTTCAGTGTCAGGGACACCAGTGGCTCTAATGAAGAGAGGACCTTAACTCTGATGCAGAATCATGATTGTTTATAGCTGTGTGGTGAAGAATGAGGCTCTGAAATCCATCACACTTGGGTGAAAACGCTGCTTGATCTGCAATGTGAAGCTGATTGCTTAATTCCTCTGATACTCAGTGTCTTTACCTGTAAAATGGTGCCAATATCAAGGTAACTCTTGTATAGCAGGGTTTCTTAATCTTGGCATTATCAACATTTGGGGCCAGGACATTCTTCATAGTGAGGGGCTGCCCTGTGCATTGTAGGGTGTTTAGCAGCATCCTTAGCTTCTACCCACTAGATGCCAGTAGCAATCTCCTTCCCACCCCATTATGACAACAAAAATCGTCTCCAGACACTGCCAGTGTCCCCTGGGAGGTACAATCCCTCCTCCGTCCCCTCATTGAAAGCTGCTGCCATGGAGTTATTGTGAGGATGAAATGAAATAATCATACAGTGCTCTCAGACACTGTTTAGTATACACTCCATAGTCAATGCTCAATAAGAATTAGTTGTTACTCAGACACCAAGAGGGTAACAACAGGTACACAGACACTGGGGCCTATTTGAGGGTGGAGGATGAGAGAAGGGAGAGGAGCAGAAAAAATAACTATTGGGTACTAGGCTTACTACCTGGGTGACAAAATAATCTGTACAACAAACCCTGGTGGCACAAGTTTACCTATATAACCAACCTGCACATGTACCTCTGAACCTAAAAAGTTTGAAAAGTGAATGAATGAATATTAGTTGTTACTGTATTAATAAAACCTTCAATAGAAATACAACACAATCAATTTTTTTCTCTTGAGGAATCTTATAGAATCTCTGGATCTTTAGGGTCCCAATTTCCCTGATATCAGCTAGGAATCCCCAGTTGCCCCACCTGCCACTTGCAAAATGTTTTACTTTTTGGCAAAACCACCCAGTGCTAGGAACAGGGAAGTCGATTTCCAAGTGGTTCTGTGAATGAAGGGTGTCCTCTCACCGTAGTCTCAGGGAAATAGCTAACGCACCTGGGCTTAATGCCTGGATGATGGGTTGATAGGAACAGAAAACCACACAGGCACACTTTTACCTGTGTAACAAACCTGCACATCCTGCACATGTACCCCAGAACTTTAAAAAACTGTTTAGAAAGGATCAGGAAAGGAGAGATCATATCCATAGCAGTAGGGACAGCAACACTGAGTATCTGAGTAATTAGACGTCAACTGAAGCCTCCTCGTCCTTTGGGGAGGAAGCAGGATGCCCAGAAGAGGTGACTGCAGTTGCTCCCTGGGGCCTGAAGGCCTTGTGTGCATGCTGGAGTGGGAACAGGGGCAAGGGCAGTGTTCTGAATTGCAGATGGCAAAGAGAAACAGATGCAATCAACTTTTTCCATCTATGCTTTAGTTCTAGCGACTTCTGCCACTTGATGGACTGCACAAAAATAGTGACCACTGTTTGAACTCTATGATGGCCTGAGTTGTGTCTCTTCAAAATTCAAATGTTGAAACCATATTTGGAGATAGAGACCTTAAGCAGGCAATTAAGGTGAGGCCCTAATCCAATAGAGCCGATGCCCTTAGAAGAAGAGAAAGACACAAGCGTTCTCTTTTTCTCCTTGTGCAGAGGAAAGGCTGTGTGAGGACAGAACAAGAAGACAGCTATCTGCAAGCCAGGAAGAGTGATCTCACCAGAAGCTGAATTTGCTGGCACCTTGATCTAGAACTTCTAGCCTCCATAACTGAAGAAAACAAATGTCTGTTGTTTAAGGCCCATCTTGCGGTATTTTGCTACGAAGGTCTGAGCAGACCAATACAAGTGTTTACCAGGTGCTTGGTGTGGTCACTCATTTCGTTCTCATGATGACACTTTGAGGTAGGTTTTACAGAAGAGGAAACAGACTCAGAAAGGTTAAAAACATGTCCAGTGTCCATACAAATAGGAAATGTACTGCTGGACCCGTCCATCTTCAAAAAATGAGGTCCTTAACTGCCATCTGAATGCGAGCTGTCTCTATCCCCACATCACCATTTCTAGAATGTTGACATTGTTCAAGTCTCTGTGTCGGGGATTTAAATACATCAGCCCTTTCACTTTGGGAGACCAAGATGGGAGGATCACTTGAGACCAGGAGTTCGAGACCAGAATTTCCAATATGGTGAAACCTCGTCGCTACTAAAAATACAAGAATTAGCTGGGCATGGTGGTGCACACCTGTAGTCCCAGCTACTCAGGAGGCTGAGGCAGGAGAATTGCTTGAACCTGGGAGGCTGAGGTTGCAGCGAGCTGAGATCACATTACTGCACTCCAGCCTGGGCAACAGAGCTAGATTCCATCTCAACACCCCCACTCCCTCCCCCTGCCCCCCCAAAACAGTACATCAGCTCTTTTAAATCTCTGGGTAGGGAACTCTTGCTGTGAGAAATGAGCTGATATTTGGTCTTTAGATATCACAGAAACAGCTACCGAATTTTACTGTCTCTGCAATTTTAATCCAACCAAGGATTCTGAGGGTGCATGGGGGTGAGGACTCAGAAAGAGAAGAGCACATTCAACTCCAGGTCACTCCAGGTGAGTTCACTCCAGGTCAAGAGTCAGTCAGTACTATTAGTGGCTGCAATTTGCTTTTCAGGGATCTGCTTTTATGCAAATGAAAGCAAGAGGTCTCCAACTAAGGAAGGGGAATGAACATCCCTCCTCTGCCCTATGATTCTATTCCAAGATTTCTTTCTCCAGCTGGGGGCTTAGCAACAAATTGCATCTTCCTCCTTCATTTCCTTCCAAGGACAATGAATAATAATTCAAAGCAGAGCAAAGAGCCTGCATTTACACAGTGCACATTTCCAGTGTGTTTCGAGATTACCTGATTTTACCTTCAAGTCATCACAGGAGGCAAGTGCTTTCTGACAGATGAAGTAAAGACATAGAAGTGAGGACTCTTGACCTCACCCCACTGCATTTTCCCCAGGTAGTGACATTTGGCTGGCGGTAATGCTGTAGCCACTTGGCATCCATCACAGGAAAGGGCAGCAGAATTAGAGGCAGACAGACCTAGGTTTGAATCCTGCCTCTGACCCTAGTGTGTCCTCTGACATTGGACACATTAACTTATCTCTTTGAGAATGGTTTAGAGAAAATGAAGATGGTGATCCTAATGATCTCCTGGGGTCAACTACATACAATTTGAAGGGATCTATGGAAAGCACAGTGCTTGGCATATATATGATCAATGCTTAGCAGTTGTCTTTGCTGTTCTCAATGGACAAGAACTTTCTAGAATGTGTAAGGTCTGTGCCTAAGCACTTTCTTTCATGATCCTTGGGCATCTCCATGTCATGGGGTCCTCTGAAGGACCTTAGAGGTCATTCTTAGTTTGGCTGGTGCTTCCCTTGGGTAGGAAAGATGATGTAGTTCTGAACCAGGTAGTATTTAATGAGTGTGCACCCAATTCTTGGCCAACTACTCTAATGGCCAAGAGTCCACAGAGTCTGTTGTTTATGAACCCCAACCTTGAAGTCAGATCAAGTCCCAGCTCAGCACCTACTAGCATATGTCCCATTGGGCGGTTGTGAGAATTCACTGGGATAAGGCATGTGCTATACTCAGCACACTGGCACACAGTATGATGGAGCTGACACAACCTTACCACCAGCCCCTTTCTCCCCATTTCCTCCCAGGGCAGATGGACGTATGTAGCTCTGCAAGTTGGTTAAGTTTCCCTTTTCCTTCTCTCATTCCTTCACTGGAGGATGGCTAAGGTTGCAGTGAGCCAGGATCGCGCCACTGCACTCCAGCCTGGGTGAAAAAAAAAGATATGGGTTTGATTAGGGGCTACACACAGAGGAGAGAATGCAGTGGTGGTGGGCTGTGCAGGAAAACCTCAACTGCTTGCAAACAGCATGTAGTTTTGGCTGGGCACGATGGCTCACGCCTGTAATCCCAGCACTCTGGAAGGCTGAGATAGGTGGATTACCTGAGGTCATGAGTTTGAGACCAGACTGAACAACATAGTGAAAGCCCGTCTCCATTAAAAATACAAAAATTAGCCAGGTGTGGGGGCGCATACCTGCAATCCTAGCTACTCGGATAGTTTTCCTGGAATGACCCACATTGGTTCCTGTGCTCAATATCTCCTTTCCATCTAGATGTAGGAATCTCTCCTCCATAGCTACAGCCCTGATGGACAGAAGCAGATTTAGAATTTTTTTTGGCTTTTGAACCATTTAATGATGACTAGGCACTTAGACCTTCCTCCGCACAACCCTGTTACAGTTATGCCCATAGCATAAACATGGAATCTGGTGTCAAGGAACCTCGGATTCTAACCTCAATTTTTATTCTAATGGGGCTAAAAGGCAAGACAATGTCTAAAATTTATCCCAGTTTGGATATTCTGTGTTCTTGTCATTCCCTTGATAAGCAATGCAAAAGTTGATCAATCCTAAGAACTAAGATGATGAAGCACTCACACTACATCTTATATTTCATCCTCTTTCCTGTCTGCTTAGCCTAAGCTCTGCTTCTCATCAGGAAGATTTGTGACAAGTAATGATAAATTATTCCCAAAGCTCACTTTCCCCACAACGAACAACATCCCTCACCGTGGGTGTTGGGCTAAACCCGTATTAACCTCATTAGGGAGGCACCAGGTTCAAGAGGCTGAAGAAGAGACCCGGAGCCAGTAAATAAGACATGGGGTGGCTGGGTGCGGTGACTCACGCCTGTAATCCCAGAACTTTGGGAGGCTGAGGCGGGCGGATCACCTGAGGTCAGGAGTTCGAGACCAGCCTGGACAACGCGGTGAAACCCTGTCTCTACTAAAAATACAAAAATTAGTCTGGTGTGGTGGCATGTGCCTGTAGTCCCAGCTACTTGGGAGGCTGAGGCAGGAGAATCACTTGAACCTGAGAGGTGGAGGTTGCAGTGAGCTGAGATCGCACCATTGCGCTCCAGCCTGGGTGACAGAGTCAGACTCCATCTCAAAAAAAAAAAAAAAAAAAAGACATGGGGTTTGATTAGGGGCTACATACATGGGAGAGAATGCAGTGGTGGTGGGCTGGGCAAGAAAACCTCAACTGCTTGCAAACAGCATGTTGTTTTGGCCGAATGCGTTGGCTCATGCCTGTAATCCCAGCACTTTGGAAGGCTGAGGTAGGTGGATTACCTGAGGTCAGGAGTTTGAGACCAGCCTGACCAACACGGTGAAACCTGTCTCCATTAAAAATACAAAAATTAGCCAGGTGTGTGGGCACATGCCTGTAATCTTAGCTACTCGGGAGGCTGAGGCACAAGATTTGCTTGAACCGGGGAGGCGGAGGTTGTAGTGAGCTGAAATCGCACCACTACAATCCTGCCTGGGTGAACCGAGAAACTCTATCTCAAAACAAAAACAAAAACAACAGAAAGCAGCATGCAGTTTATATAGCATTTTCACTTAGCATCCTCCCCTTAATGACCTCCACCTGGCAATTTTCATTTAATCCAAAACTTAGGGTTTCAATTCCCTGTACAACACACGTTTCATGGGACAGGCCAGGAACTCAGATGTTCTTCACAGACAAGGAAAAAAATCTCCAGATTGGCTACTCCTGATTCCCTAGCTCAGAACGCACATTCAGGTGCATCTGCCATACAGAGTCATTCTAAGAGTGTGCTTTAGTTGTTGCTCTAAGGTGCATTTACCCTACAGTGGCTTATGACGTGGTTAAGAGTAGACGTTTGAAGTCAAATCCCATACTGGCTGCTTGCTAGCTGTGAAACTGAGACCTGTTCCTTCTTCAACATTCATTTATCGATTCATTTCAAAAATTAGTACAGAGATATTCCTTTGGTGCCGTGGATACAGTGATGAACAGGGCATATACTATCCCCTTCCTGCCTTCAAAGAGTACAATCTACTGGCAAAGACAGCCCTGACAAAGTGTGACCCAAGCGAGGACATGGGAAGACCCATTTTTATGAGATCATTTGCAGAAGCCCCTACTGTGGTCTGGACAGGGTAGAAGTCAGGGAAGCCTTCGCAGGGGAGCTAAGCCTAAGCAGAAAGCGAAGGCTGAATATGAGATGGAGGAAGGGAGCCTTTGCTGGGCAGACAGACCCCCATATATGGAGGCCAGAGAGCTAGAGACGGTGGAGTGCCTTAAACTCTAAATAAATTGAAAAAAGTTAATCCGGAAGTTTCTACTGTGTGTGTGTGTGTGTGTGTGTGTGTGTGTGTGTGTGTGTAGTTTCTTTTTTCTTTCTTTTCTTTTTTTTTTTTTTTTTTTTTTTTTTTTTTTTTTTTTTTTTTTGAGATGGAGTCTCACACTGTTGTCCTGGATGGTATGCAATGGCACCATCTCGACTCGCTGCAACCTCCACCTCCCGAGTTCAAGCTATTCTCCTACCTTAGCCTCCCGAGTAGCTGGGATTACAGGCACCCACCACCTGGCTAATTTTTTGTATTTTTAGTGGAAACGGGGTTTCACTTGTGGCCAGGCTCTTCTCAAACTCCTGACCTCTGATCCACCACCTTGGCCTCTTAAAGTGCTGGGATTACAGGCATGAGCCACCGACCCGGCTGTTTTTTTTTTTTTTTCTTTTCTTTTCTTTTTTCTTTTTTCTTTTAGTGGAGTGTGTGGTAGAGAGGGAAATGGTGAGAGCTGGGACTGGAGAGCGACTGGAGAGCTGATTAGGGCCAGGTTATGAAAGGGATTCAGGACCTATTAAGGAGAATAGACTTGTATCCTCAAAGTAATGGGAGCCTCTTAGACAATTTTAAAGAGGGAATTACATGATCGAGTTTTATTTTGGAAAAATCTACTGATTTTTGGAGAATGGTTTGTGTGGGAGGAGAACAAGTTGGAGGATAGAGCAGTAACCTAAAGCGATGGCCAGAATGAAGGCTGCTTGAGGGCTGAGATCTTCATCAGTTTTGTTTCTTTGAGCATCCCAGGTTCTTGGAACAGAGATTGGTACATACTAGACAATCGGTAATTACTTGTTGAGTGATCGTGGCCTAGACCAGGGCAGTGGCTGTAGGGATAAAGGGATTCATGTGAATTTGAGACCTAATTTGTGGGCCAAAGGAAAATAATTACTGATGAGTAGAAGGGAGTTAAGAAGGATTCTCAGTGTTCTGGCTTGAGCAACTGAAGGGAAAATGGTGACATTTTCTGAGGTGAAAAATCCTTAAACTCTTTGAGCCTCAGTTTCTTCATCCATAAAATGAGACCGGTATCCCACATCTCACAAGTATGTAAAGGGAGTAGCCTAGTGCCTGATACATAAGGGGTAATCAGTGTGTCAACGTGTCCTCCACACTCAGATCTCCTCTATAGCATGCAAAGTCCCCTCTACAGGTTATGAAGAAAGCCCACACGGACATCTTCCCAGGGTCTCCAGGTTTGAAGTTCCCAGAGATGGTGTCAGGAGCAGCAGCAAAAGCCCCACAAGTGGAAATGTATAGCCAGGAAATGAAACAAGCAGCTGAGATTGCTAATTGGAGTTTATTTTCTAAAAATGAACAGCGATTTTCAGTATGGCGCAGTCACCTGCAAACCTGATCCTTAATAAGCTATTCTGGTCTTTGTCAACACGAAGAATTTGATTGGACAGAGCAGTAGATGGGTGGTGAGGCTTTCTGTAGCTAACGGGTAGTTGGGGTGGTGGGAGGTGGGCAATAATTTAGCAGAAAGGAAGCGAGTTTGCTTTTAAACTCACAATCCTCCCTGGGGTACAACTACTTAGGGTCATTTCTCCAGTCTCATTTTCTGGGAAAGTGGAATTGTACCTGGTTATGGGCAGCCAGGGCATTGTTGAGGCTGCAGTTTCCTGTGGACAAGTTGCAACCACTGGTGTTAACAAGGCCTAGGAGGTCACTTGGAGCCACCGCCACCACTTCCTCTTTCAATGGATGGAGACCAAGCAACAATTCTCTGCCATACACCACAGTATGCTAGTACTGAGGTTACCGAGATGCACGAGTCACAGCCCCTGGCTTTTGCAAGGGAAACAGACCAGCAAACAGGCAATTACAATCCCATAGAATGGGCATCCGTATTTATTTCCTAGGATTGCCATAACAAATCACCGCAAACTTGCATGGTGGTGCAAGTTTAACACAACAACAGAAACTTCTTGTCTCACATTTCTGGAGGCTAGCAGTTCAAAATAAAGGTGCCAGCAAGGCTAGGCTCTCTCTGGTGGCTCTAGAGATTGGTCACTTTTTGCCTCTTCATGGTTTCTGGTATTGCTGGTTATCCCTGGTGTTTCTTGGCTGGTAGAAGCATCATTCCAATGCTTGCCTCTGTCACCACATGGAATTCTCCCTATGTGTCTCTGTGTTTCTTCTCTTCTTGTAAGGATGGCAATCATATTGGATTTAGGGCCCACACTATTCCAATATAACCTCATCTTAGCTCAGTTACATTTGCAAATACCCCATTTCCAATTAAGGTCACATTTGCAGATACCAGAGGCTAGGACTTGAACATATTTTTTAGGAGTCAGGGGACACAATTCAGCCCACAACAATGTGAGTACAAGAGTGCCTGATGTCCTGTCGAATCAGATTTTACCTTGTGACAAGTGTTATGGGAGCAATCCCTGTGATGTAATCTACAGTTCTCTCTCTCCCTTTTTCTTTTCTTTTCTTTTCTTTTTTCTTTTTTTTTTTGAGATGGAGTCTTGCTCTTGTTGACCATGCTGGAGTGCAATGGTGCAATCTCAGCCCATTGCAACCTCTGCCTCCTGGGTTCAAGTGACTCTCCTGTCTCAGCCTTCTGAGTAGCTGGGATTACAGGCATGCACCACTCGGCTAATTTTTTGTGTTTTTTTTAGTAGAGATGGGGTTTTACCATGTTGGCCAGGCTGGTCTCAAACTCCTGACCTCAGGTGATCCACCTGCCTCAGCCTCCCAAAGTGGTGGGATTACAGGCATAAGCCACCACACCTGGCCTACTTCTTGACTTCTTTCTTCCCCTTCTGTAGTTTTGTCAGCTCATATTAATTGGTCATCTGCATATTAGGCAGAGTTCTAGACATCAGTGATGGAGTGCAGAGACCAAACAGACACGGTTCCTGCCTCTGAAACTTATGAGTTATGGGGGAAAGAGACAGCAGCCAAACAGCCACATAAACACATGTCAAATGACAACTGGAACAATTGGAAGGGGATCCCTTCTGAATATGCGGAGTAACAGCTTGAACTGACCTCCCAGGGGAACAATTCTAAGGCCGTAAAGACCAGTCGCGAGCCATAGAGTGTATTTCTGCTCTGTAAGCATCAACATCTTCTAGTCTGCAAGATACAGGAAAAGGAGAGATAGAAGGTCATTGATTTACTTGGGTCCATGTATTTGAAACCCTCTGCCTGAGAAGCAGGCGAATAGGGAATGAGGGTAACCAAGGGTTAAGATGGAAGCAAAAGAAGAGCAGGTGCAGCCAGTTCTAGGCAAGATTGGGCAGCATACAGGCCACATCCTCACTCCTGAAACAACAAGATGGAAATTTCCACTTTAGCCTCTGATTGACCACAGGCCAGGTCTCCACTTCAGCCTCTGATTGGTCATGTGCCATCTCCACTTCAGCCTTTAATTGGTCCTGGGGCAATCCTTCATAAGGTGTAACCAATTGGAGCCCTCTAAAGGGCACCAAGTGGGTGTTACCAAATTCTTTTAGCTTAATAAGAACCCTGAAGAACATTATAATTGGAGCTTTTGAGCTGCTTGTTCAAGCCTGCTCCGACTCTGTATATTTTGCTTCAATAAATTTGTGCTTTCATTGTTTTGGTTTTTTTGTTGCTTTGTTTGTATGTTTTGTTTGATTCTTTGTTCAATGCACGAAGAACCTGGACAACTCACAGTCAAGCATTTCCATCCCGAAAGAGTTGGAGAATGAGCCTGCGTGACAGGCCTTCCATTTAGCAGGTAAATCTCAGCTGCTACGTAAATCGTCAAAGCCGGAACTTGGAATGTGAATATAGCCATGAGAGTGCCTCAGCAAGGAGCCATTATGAGGTACTGATAAACTGACCACCCTATAAAAACCAAGGGGGCCAGGAAATTATAAATGGTTCAGCAGCATCCAGGGAAGTGGGAAACACAAACCTGAGATTTTCTGTGGGGACTCTTGGGCAGCCTTGGGGAAGTCACAACCAGTGGTGAGGGGCTACAAAGGCAGGGGGTACGTGGTGTTTGAGGGTAAATGATAGGTTGGACCTGGTCAGGGTGGGAAAAGGGACTTCCCGGGAAGCTATGTTCATGCTCTGTTTCCCAGGCCCATGAAGACTAAAGCTGTCAAAAAATAAAAAATAAAAAAATAAGGCTTCCCATCCACACCCATACAATACTGTGAATGGATCTCAGAGTTTGGTGTCAAAACTCACCAAAACATACACTTAGATGGGTGCATTTTATCATATGTAAATGGTATCTCAATAAAGTGAATTTTCAAGATGCTGGTGATAGCCCTCTTTGTTTTTGTTTTGTTTGCTTGTTTTTGTTATTTCAAAAGAAGTTCTTGCCCTGTTGCCCAGGCTGAAGTACAGCAGTGTTATCTTGGCTCACTGCAGCCTTGACCTCCTGGGCTTAAGTGATCCTCTCACCTTAGCCTCTCAAGTATTTGGGGCTATGGATGCATGCCACCATGCTCAGCTAATTGCTTTATAATTTTTTGTAGAGACAGGGTCTTGCTATGTTGCCCAGGCTGGTCTCAAACTCCTGGACTCAAGCAATCCTCCCAGCTTGGTTTCCCAAAGTGCTGGGATTACAGGCATGAGCCACCATGCACAGCCCCTTTGTTTTAATTCTGGGTGTCAAAGCCATGGTAGAAGTCTTTCTAATCTTGCTCAAGGGTCATTGGATCCTATATTATATAATGTCAGGGCCTGGAGAGAATCCCAAGACAATTGAGATCAAACACATCATTTTATGCAGGAGGTGACTTAGTCTCAGGAGAGACAGCAAGGTCATAGTCACAGCAGTCAGAAGGATGCACCATAGATTGGGAAAATCCAGAAGGTGGGACATGGGTGGAATGGCATGCTCTTAGACAATCTAGCCCATGTGCTGAAGTCAGAAGTTAGATCTGAGGTCATTCGATTAATCAGATTTTGGTCCTAAAATTCCCGGCCGTCCACTTCCTTCTGTCCTTAACATGTTCTGTGAACACTCAGTCATTGCTACAGTCATGCACTGTATTTTCATATCTCTTTGCAAAGGTTCTTCTGCATTGGGTGTCTTAATGTGTTCCATGATCTGGGTCTATTTAGGATCAACTCAGACTGAGAAACCGGGGTGGGGCCAACATAATGAAATGGAGGAAATTATAAGCCAGGCGTCATAGTCTGGAGCATAGATCTTCAAACATTTGTATGTATCAAAATTAAAGTGCCAATCCCTGGGATTCACGTCCAGATATTTTGATTTACTAGGCCTTGGTGTCCGGGAATCAGCATTGATAACCCACACCGCAGGTGATTCTGATGGAGGCAGTTCCAGAATTAGAGTCTGAGAGTCCCTGTCCTCTAGCAACCTCTGGATTAAACACGGGAGAAAACAAATAGACCTGGGTTGTTGACTGACCAATGAACTTTCAAGGTAACCCATTTTCAAAATATTCTATATTTTTCAAAGGATGGTGATGGAAAAGAAACAATGACCACAAAAGCCTGTCTTGAACACAGACTTATTTGTGGCAGTTTTCAGAAGTGTATTATTTTCTAGTGATGGAAGGATTTTTTAAAATTCTGCTAAGCCTTCTTTTGAGTCACTCTCAATTATAATTATACCATATAATTCAACCATTTAAAGTGTACAATTCAGGGTTCCAGTATATTCAGAGTTGTGTAACCATCATCAGCAACTTTAGAACATTTTCTCCTCCCTCCCCAAGTCCTACTCCCATTAGCAGTTACTCCCCATTTCCTCCCACCCCCTCCACCCCTAGGCAACCACTAATCTACTTTCTGTCTCTGTAGATTTGCCTATTCTGGACATTTCATATAAATGAAAGAAAATGACACAGCTTCTTTCGTGAGTGGATTCTTTTACCTTATGTGTTTTCAAGCTTCATGCATGCTGTAGCATGTATCATATCACTATTTCATTTTGTAAATTGCCAAGTAGTATTCCTGATGATGGATTTTAAGATGGAACTTCTCTCTTTTCACAAGTTGAACACCTATCTTTCCTCTAGAATAACATTTTCACAAGTTGAACATCTATTTTCCTTCTAGAACAAGAGGCTTTGTGGCAGATAGGAATGTCAGATACATTGCAGACTTAAGAATGTTATTTAAGACCCAAGTGACCTTTCCAGCCTCATCTCCATCAATTTTGCACTTCCTTCCATGATGTTCTAGCCACACAAGATGCCTCTAGGCTCTCCCCTACTGGTCTTTGGTCAAAATAACATGGATTCTTGTCTGTGCAGTGAATGCCTCCTCTAATTCTGAGCTCAAGCATCTCCTTGCCTGAACCTTTCTCTCATTTTTGCCCCTCATCCTGATTGTAGATCTTTTCATTTTGTGCAATGATGGGTGAAGTCACCACCTTCTAGGCTGGTGACTTCTCCAAGAGAGGAACTGAATTTTCTTAATTTTTGTATTCTCAGTGCCTAACTAGTTCTTGGCAAGTATGGGGTACTTGGTTGAGATTTGTTGAATGACTGAATGAATGAATGAATGAACAAGTAAATGAAAGCTACAGAAGCCAGCATATATAGAATGAAAGTCATTTTTCCCTGCAGCTTTTAACGAAGCCGTTTAATATACCCAAGAATGCTGAGCAAGAGACTCTATAACGTAACTCCTTCTGTTTGAAATGACTTGTTTGCAAAAGAGTAAAAATGACAATTTAAAGAATATTAAACTGCGTAAGCGTGAAAACAATCTGCTAACAGTGGTTATCTCTGGGGAGAGTTTAGAAGAGCTGGGGTGTTTTCACTTTTCTTTCATTAGAGACTTCAAAAGAAGAAAGGTGGTGTAAAATTGGTGATTTTTTTCTTTTATGGTTTTGGGGATTTTAAACATAAAATTATAAAAGTAAATAAACAATAAGAAACAGAGAAAAAGGGAAGTCTACACATTGTTGGTGGGAACGTAAAGTAGTACAGCCACTATGGAAAACAGTATGGATGTTCCTCAGAAAATTAAAAACAGAACTACTATATGATTCATACGAAATTTCTATCTCAGTTTAAGCCATTGCTAGTTTGGGTCTCTCTTACTTACAGATGAACCTAATTCTAACAAACACAGATGCTTTAGACTAGGATCTGAGTACCAGGCTGGCTCTGGGTGACTTGTGGCAAATCACTTATCCCTTCTGTCCTCAGTTTCCTCATCTGTTAGAGGAGAATGAAAAAACTTACCTCATAGGATCACTGTGAAGTTTCAAAACCCCAGTGCCTGGCACAGCAAGGGCATTTAGTAAATGACAATTCTTGCCATTCTTATTAGCAATAATAACAGCAATAAACAGAAAAATGACAAATCAACGTGTATGAAGGTCCCTTTTATCTGTGAGAGACTTTGAATCCAATTTGATTTATAGCCTGTCCGCTTATGCTGGATGGCGTAACATATTGATTATTTGAAAATCATGTGGCTTAGCCCTAGAATGGAGGCTTATTTAGTAAACTCCACTTATTGGGTGATTATGCAGAAGACAGCTGCAATGACCTCCAGGAGAGAGAAGCCTGATAATAATAGTAGCTACCATTTATTGAACGCTTACTATGAGCTACCACTTAGTCTTTAACACAATCCCATGAGACCTTATAATCCCCATTCTACAGATGAGAAAATGAGGCCAGATAGGTTAAGTGCTTTAAGATAGGTTAAATAATCAGTAAGTGGCTTATTCAAGATTCAAACCCAGGTTTTCTGAACCAAAGTTAGTGATCTTTTCATTAGACTAGTTGCTGCTCAAGCTACAAATAATATAGTGTTAAAAAAAAAAAAAAAAAAAAAAGAGGGGCTGGGCGTGGCGGCTCATGCCTGTAATCTCAGCACTTTGGGAGGCCGAGGTGGGCGGATCACTTGAGGTCAGGAATTCAAGACCATCCTGGCCAACATGGTGAAACCCCGTCTCTACTAAAACTACAAAACTTAGCCGGGCATAGTGGCAGGCACCTGTAATCCCAGCTACTCAGGAGGCTGAGGCAGGGGAATCGTTTCAACCTGGGAGGCAGGGGTAGCGGTGAGCCGAGATTATGCCACTGCACTCCAGCCTGGGCAACAAGAGTGAGACTCCATCTCCAAAAAAAAAAGGAGGATGGGAGACAACAAAAGCGTATTGGGGCTTTAAAGAACGGTCAGCAGTTTTCCAATTTTCACATTTGATGACTCATGTAATTCCCCAGTGTGTCCTCAAAGTGTTGGAATGAAGTATGGTAACTTCTTGCTGTAGTCACTCATGCCAGGGAGTTCTGTGAAATCTGGGGAGGGGTTACTTCCAGTACCCGAGGATGCTGAGCAAGGGACTCTCAGTTGTCCCTCTATGTCCAATCTTCCTTCTTCCAAAGTAAAATGATTTTTCATGGAGCATATATTAATTGTTGCCTAGAATCAAGACTATGTTTCCCATCCTTGCTTGCAGCAAAGTGTGGCCATGTGTCTAAGTTTTGGCTAATGAGATATAAGTAGGAAGTTTTATGTACAACTTTGGGGATGTTTCTTTAAAAGGAATGGGCATGCTCTTTTCCTTTGCTTTTCCCTTTCTGCTGATTGGATTGAAGATGTAATGGCTGGGGCAGCCGTCTTGGCAATGAGGTGAACATGGAATTTGTGGTAAAAGACACAGATAGAAGGAGCTGGAGTCTAAAATGCTGTCGTAAACCATACCAGCTTTCAACTACCTTACTATACTTTTCGTTAGAGAGAGAAAAAATTTTCTAAGTTTAAGTGATTGCTAGTTTGGGTCTCTGTCACTTACAGCTGAACCTAATTCTAACAAACACAGATGCTACCCTACCATTCATTACCCTATCCTCCCTTTCAGTAGCCCCCAATTCCTTTTTGGGAGAATTCTGTCACCAAATTAGATGCCTTTTAAAATTGACACATTGTATTGTACGTATTTGTGCGGTATAATTTGATGTTTTGATACATATGTATTGTATAACGATCAAATCAGGGTATTTAGTGTGTCAATAACCTTGTGCATTTATCGTTTCTTTGTGGTGAGGACAATTACAAGCCTCTCTTCCAGCTATTTGGTAATCTACAAAATACCTTACTTTTAATTATCCTCACCCAACTATGCAGCAGAACCCCAGACTCATTTCTCCTATCTAACTGTAACGTTGTACCAGTTGATCAACCTCGCCCTTTCATCCCCTCTCCCACTCCCTCCCTAGTCTTTATTAAGCGTTGTTCTATTCTTTGCTTCTATAATAGCATCTGTTTTTTTTTGTTTGTTTGTTTTTAGATTCCACATATGAGTGAGATCATATGATATTTGTTTTTTCATGCCTGGCTTATTTCACTTAACATGACGTTCTCCAGGTCCATGTTGTCAAAAAATGGCAAAATTTCATTCTTTTTCATGGTTCAATAGTACTAAATTATATATATATAGATAAAATTTATATATATATAATCATATATATATATGATTTTCTTTATCCATTCATCTATTATAGGACACTTGGGTGGATTTCATATATTGGTTATTGTAATAGTGTTGCAATAAATATGGGAGTGTAGGTATCTTTTCAGCATGCTAATTTCATTTCCTTTGGATAGATACTCCATAGTGGGATGACTGAAAAATATAGTAGTTCTGTTTTTAATTTTCAGAGGAACATCCCTACTGTTTTCCATGGTGGCTGTACTACTTTACATACCCACCAACAATGTGTAGACGTTCCTTTTTCTCAGCATCCTCACCAAGATTTGTTTTTATTTGTCTTTTTGAAAATATCTAGTCTAACTGGAGTGAGGTGATATCTCATTGCAGTTTTGATTGCCATTTCCCCAATTATTAGTGATGTTGAGCATCTGTTCATGTAACTGCTAGTCATTTCCATGTTTTCTTTGGAGAAATGTCTTGTAAGGTCATTTGCCCATTTTAAAATAAGGTTTTTGTTGTTGTTGAGTTGTTTAAGTTCCTTATATATTCTGGTTATTAATGTCAGATGTATAATTTGCAAATATTTTCTCCCATTCTGTAGGTTGTTTGTGTCCGTAACAGGGCACAAAATACACTACTATAGCTTCGTAGTGTATTTTGAAGTTGAGTAGTGTGATGTCTCCAGCTTTGTTCTTTTTGCTCAGGATTGCTTTGGCTATCTGGAGTCTTTTGTGGTTCCATATGAATTTTAGGATTGATTTTTCTCTGTTTGTAAAAAATGTCACTGTTCTTTTGATAGGGATTACATTAAATCTATAGATCACTTTAGGTAGTATGGTGATTTTAACAATATTAATTCTTCCAATACTTGAACATTGTACTCATTGTGCAGGAATTTAAGAAAAAAATTAAAAAATTAAAAAAATTAAAAACCCAATACTTGGGCATGGGATGTCTTTCCATTTATTTGTGTCTTAATTGGTTTTTTTCATCAATATTTTATAGTTTTCAGTGTGGAGATTTTCATCTCCTTGGTTAAGTTTATTTCTAGGTATCTTAAATTTTTGTAGCTGTGGTACATGAAAATTTTTTTTTTTGATTTCTTTTCAGATAGTTTGTTATTCGCATATAGAAATGCTCCTAATTTTTATGTATTGATTTTGTATCTTGCAAATTTACTGAATTCGTTGATCAGTTATAACTTTTTTTGGTGGAGTCTTTAGGGTTTTCTGTATATAAGATCATGTTGTCTGCAAACAGGAACAGTTTGACTTCATCTTTTTCAATTTGTATGCTTTCTATTTTTTTTTCTTGCCTAATTGCTCTGGCTAGGACTTCTAGTACTATGTTGAATAGGAGTGATGAAAGTGGACGTCCTTGTCTTGTTCTTGATCTTAGAGAAAAAACTTTCAGCTTTTCCTGTTCAATATGTTCTTAGCTTTGGGTTTGTCATATCTGGCCTTTACGGTGTGGAGGTACATACCTTCTCTAACAAATTTGTTGACAGTTGTTACCATAAAGAAATGTTGAAAGTTATCAAATGCTCTTTCTGCATCTGCTGAAATGATTATAAGGTTTCTGTCTTTCTGTTAATATGGCATATCACATTTATTAACTTGCATATGTTGACTCATTCTTACATCCCCAGGATAAATCCCACTTAGTCACAGTGAATGATCTTTTTAATTTTCTGTTGAATTTGGTTTGACAGCATCTTGTTGAGAATTTTTGCACCTGTATTTACCAAGTATACTGGCCTGTAGTTTTCCTTTTTTTTTTTTTCTTGTGTTTACCCTGTATTGGAATCAGGATAATGCTAGCCTCATTAGGTCCTGGGCTTTTTTTCAATGGCAGACATTTTATTATTGATTCAATTTCCTCACTCAGTATTGGTCTGTTTAGATTTTCTATTTATAGTTTAATCTTGATAGGTTGTATGTGTCCAGGAATTTATCTATTTCTTCTATGCCCTCAACTTTTTTGATATATAGTTGTTCATCATAACCTCTATGATCCTTTTTATTTCTGTAATATTAGCTGTAATGTCTCCATTTCCATCTCTGATTTTATTTATTTGGGTATTTTCTCTTTTTTAAGTTGGTCTAGCTAAGGGTTTGTTGATTTTGATTATCTTTTCAAAAAACCAACTCTTATTTTGTTAATTTTTTTGAGTTTTCTTTTGTTCTCCAATTCATTTATTTTTGCCCCAAGCCCTTATTATTTCCTTCCTGCTACCAATTGTGGGTTTAGTTCTTATTTTTTTTTAGTTCCTGGAAGTGCATGGTTAAACTCTTTATTAGAAATCTAGTAAGGATTTATTAGATAGATAAAAAAGATGACATAGGTGTTTATTGCTATGAAATGCCATCTCAGAACTGCTTTTGCTGTATTCCATAAGTTTTGGTA
Organism: Rhinopithecus bieti; assembly: GCF_001698545.2. Lineage (NCBI taxonomy): Eukaryota > Metazoa > Chordata > Mammalia > Primates > Cercopithecidae > Rhinopithecus > Rhinopithecus bieti. The sequence continues at coordinate 586,602 of NW_016809524.1, read as the reverse complement.
TGTTGTATTTCCATTTTTATTTACCTCAAAGAATTTTTAAATTTTCCCTTTAGTTTCTTCATTGACGTATTCATTATTTAGGAGCATGTTGTTTAATTTTCATGTATTTGTAAGGTTTCCAAGGTTCTCTTGTTGCTGATTTCTGGTTTTATACTATCGTGGTAAAAAATGATACCTGATATAATCTGTCTTCTTAAATTTGTTAAGACTTGTTTTGTGGTCTAACATATGATTTGTTCTGGAGAATGTTCCATGTGCAGTTGGGAAGAATGAGAATACTGTAACTGTTGAATGGAATATTCTGCAAATGTCTGTTAGGTCCATTTGGTCTATGGTGTCATTTAAGCCCAAAGTTTCTTTGTTGATTTTCTGTCTGGGTAATCTCTTCATTGTTAAAACTGAGGTGTTAAAGTCCCTCACTATTATTGTATTGCAGTCTAGCTCTCTCTTTAGATCTCATAATATTTGCTTTACATATTTTGGTGCTTCAATGTTGGGTGCATATATATTTACACTTGTAATATCATCTCATTGAATTAATTTCTCTATCATTATATAATGGCCTTCTTTGTTTCTTTTTATTGTTTTTGACTTAAAGTCTATTTTATCTGATAAAAGTATAGTCACTCCTGCTCACTTTTGGTTTCTGTTTGCATTTTTTCTATCCTTTTCAGTCTGTCTTTAATGATGGGATAGGTCTCTTGTAGGCAACATATAATTAGGTCTTGTTTTTTAAAATCCATTCAGCCACTGTATATCTTTTAATTGCAGAATGTAATTCACTTACATTAAAGATTGTTATTGAGTAAGGACTTACTCCTGCTATTTTGTTGATAAATTTCTGGTTGTTTTATGGATCTTTTGTGCTTTTATTTCTTTCTTGTTTTCCTCTGTGATGTGATTTCTGTGGCACTAAGCTTTGTTTTCTTTCTCTTTCTGATTTGTGTATCTACTGTAATTTGTTTCTTTTTTTTTTTTTTTGAGACGGAGTCTCACTCTGTCGCCCAAGCTGGAGTGCAGTGGCCAGATCTCAGCTCACTGCAAGCTCCGCCTCCCGGGTTCACGCCATTCTCCTGCCTCAGCCTCCCGAGTAGCTGGGAGTCCGGGCCCCCCCCCCCCCCCCCGGTTTTTTTTTTTTTTTTGTATTTTTTAGTAGAGACGGGGTTTCGGTTAGCCCAGGCATGGCCTTGATCTCCTGACCTGGTGATTCTGCCCCTCCGTACCCAAAGGCTGGATGACAGGCTGAGCCACCGCGCCCGGCCTAATTTGTTTCTTTGTGGTTACCGTGGGGCTAACATAAAGAGTCCTATAGTTATAATAGATTATTAAGCTGATAACAACTTAATTTTGATCACATAAAAATCCTCCAGAGGACCGGGCATGGTGGCTCACGCCTGTAATCCCAGCACTTTGATGTGGGCAGATCACGAGGTCAGGAGTTTGAGACCAGTCTGACCAATATGGTGAAACCCCATCTCTACTAAAAATAAAAAAATTAGCCAGATGCAGTGGTGTGCATCTGTAATCCCAGCTACTCAGGAGGCTGAGGCAGGAGAATCACTTGAACCTGGAAGGCAGATGTTGCAGTGAACTGAGATTGTGCCACCGTACTCCAGTCTGGGCAACAGAGCAAGACTTCATCTCAAAAAAAAAAAAAAAAAAAAAAAAGAATCCTCCAGACTCCACACACACACACACACACACACACACAATTTGTATTTTGTTAGCCTTACTTTACATGTTGGTCTTTTGTATGTTCCTTAGCCACTAATTGAAGTTGTTGATGTTTTTGACCTTTTTGACTTTAAACCATCATACTAGAGGATTTGAAGATTTACACAGCACCATTACAGCATTGGGGTATTCTGAGTATAAGTATGGCTTTACATATACTGGTGAGCTTTATACTTTCATATGTTTTCATGATAGTAATTATCATCCTTTTGTTTCCAGTTGTAGTACTCTCTTAAGCATTTTTTTTTTTTGGTCACACCTCTCTATTTGTGATGAGTTCTCTCCATTCTTGCTTATCTGGGCAGGTCTCTACTTTTCCTTTATTTCTAAAGGAGAGCTTTGCAGGGTATAGTTCACTTAATGGTATCTCATAAGTCTTGTAGACTTCTTCATTCTTTTTAACTTCTTTTTTGTCTCTGACTGGGTTATTTCTAAACACCTGTCTTCAAGTTTAGAAATTCTTTCTTCTACTTGATCTAGTGTGTTGTTGAAGCCTTCAGTTATTTATGTTTCATTCATTGAATTCTTCAGTGCCAAGGCTTTTTTTCCTCTATTTTTATTGATATACAACATTTGTAAATATTTATAGGGTACATGTGGTGTCTTGATAAATGAATATAGTGTGCAATAATCAATTCAGGATATTTAATATACCTATTACTTTAAACATTTATTATTTCTTTGTGTTGGGAACATTTCAAATTCTTCAACTCCAAGATTCTGTTCCCTCTTTTTTTATTGATACATAACATTTGTAAATATTTATGGGGTATGCGATATTTTGATAAATTCATACAATGTGTAGTGATCAATTCATGGTATTTAGGATGTCCATCACCTTAAACATTTATTATCTCTTTGTGTTGAGGACATTTCAAATCTTCTAGCTACTTTGAAATGTATAATATATATGCAATATTTTGAATATACAATAAATTGTTGACTATAGTCACTCTACTGTTCTATCAAACACTAGAACTTATTTCTTCTATGTAACTATATTTTTGTACCCGTTAACCAACCTTTCTTCAACTACCTCCCACCCTTTCTAGCCTCTGGTAATTACCATTCTATTCTCTCCCTCCACAAAATTAACATTTTAAGCTCTCACATATGAGTGAGAACATGTGATATTTGTCTTTCTGTACCTAGCTTAATTCACTTAACATAGTGACCATTGGTTTCATCCATGTTGCTGCAAATAATAAAATTTCATTCTTTTTTATGGCTGAATAGTATTCCATTGCATATATATACACTACATTTTCTTTACCTAAACATCCAAGATATGGTTGATTCCATATCTTGACTATTATAAATGGTGCTGCAATAAACATGAGGGTGCAGGTAACCCTTTGATATACTGATTTTCTTTTATTTGGGTAAATACCCAGTAGTTGGACTGCTGGATCATATGGTAGCTCTATTCATTTTTTGAAAAACATCCATACTGTTTTCCATAATGAATATGTTAATTTATGTTCCCACCAACAGTAAATTTCCTTTCCTCTGTCTCTGTACCAGCATTTGTTATCTTTTTTGTCTTTTTGATAATACCAGTACTAACTGGGGTAAGAAGATACCTCACTGTGGTTTTGATTTGCATTTCTCTGATGATTAGTGATGCTGAACATTTTTTTCTATACCCATTGGCCATTTGTATGTCTTCTTTTGGGAACTGTCTATTCAGATCTTTTGCTCATTTTTTAATGGGATTATTTGTTTCATCTCCAAGATTTCTGTTTTGTTCTTTCTTTTTTTGAGACAGGGTCTCACTTTGTTGCCTAGGCTTGAATGCAGTGGTGCAATCATGGCTCACTGCAACCTCAATCTTTAGGGCTCAAGTGATCCTCCCACCTCAGCATCCTGAGTAGCTGGAACTGCAGGTATTACTACTACTGCATTACTACATCCAGCTAATTAAAACAAAAATTTTTTATGGAGATATTGTTTCACTCTGTTGCCCAATTTGGTCTTGAACTCCTGACCACAGGTGGTCTTCCTGCCTCAGCCTCTCAAACTGTTGGGATTACAGGCATAAGCCACTGCACCCAGCCCTGGTTCTTTTAAAACATCTATTTCTTTGTTAAATTCCTCATTCAGATCATGATTTTTTTTTGTTTTATTGAATTATTTGTATTATTTGGTATATTCTTGAATTTCTTTAAGATTATTATTTTGAATTCCTCTTTAGGCATTTCATAAATATCCTTTTCTTTGGCATCTGTTACTGGAGGCTTATTGTTTCTCTGAGGGTGTCACATTTATTTGCTTTTTCTTGTGTCCCTATATTGATATCTACACACTTTGTGGAACAATTACTTTTTTCAATTTCATGGAATAACTTTTATAGAATGAAGCTTTTCCCTGTAGATGGGCTGTAGGCTGTCAGTTGAGAATGGTGCACTGGTTTTGGTTCTAAGTGGACTGAGTCATGTGGTCTCCATACAGATTATTTAGCTATGACCTTTGTCGGCAATGTCTGCAATTGTGTCAGTGGCCTTGGCTATGGGAGTTTTTGACAAAGGTAACATAATGTTTCTGGGGCCTAGGGCATAGAGGTGGTTGTTGGGCCAGGTATCTGCAGGTGTGGTGGGTTGACAGGCTGTGTAGTGGGCTCTCTTGGAGGATGGGCCCACCACTGGGCTGACTCTTGGGGCAGGTGTGGGTGTAGCATGCCAGGTGGCTGTGAGGGGCTTTCTCTGTGTGGTGGGACCACCTCTGAGCCAGCTCTTGGTTTGGGAGTAGGCTGACTGCCCGTGCAGGGCAGTAGCCCCAATTTCTATTAGTGGTTTCATGCAGTTTTAGAAAGTCTTCATAGGGTGGAGCATATGACCTAGACTAAACCGATCATAACATTTTATTCCTTCAGCTACAGTGATTGATTCGGGGATGGGTTTGTGACCTAAGCTTGCCCAGTCAGAAGGAATCTTAGGATTCTTGCAGAGATTGCTGAGTCAAAGACATGCTCTTTTGCTATGGAAAGTATAGCGTGTGCATGTGAAAATTGGAGCTGTGCATATCATCTTGCTATGATGAAGGAAACCTGGCTGAGAATGAAGCTGACATAAGGAAGTTAAAAAAAAAAAAAAAAAAAAAAAAAAAAAGGTACAATGATAGACAAACAGAATGAGAGTCTTGATCAAATTATGCCTAAAATCTGTTACTTTCTGTGTTCTTCATATTTGTGAACCAATATGTTGCCTGTGTTGTTTGCTATTACTTTTTGGCCCTTATATTCTAAGTCAGGTTTGGGATGGATTTTCTTATTTGCAGCCAATTATATCCTAATTGAAAGAGATGTCCTGATATGGTTTGGTTCTGTTTTCCCACGCAAATCTCATATCCAATTGTAGTCCCCACGTGTCAAGTGGTGGAGGTGATTGGATTATGGGGACGGTTTCCCACATGTCATTCTTGTGATAGTGAGTTCTCACGAGATCTGATGGTTTAAAAGTGTGGCACTTCCCCCTTCACTGTCTCCCTCCTGCCACCATGTAAGACATGCCTTGTTTCCCCTTCATCTTCCATCATAATTGAAAGTTTCCTGAGGCCCCTCCACACCGTGAGGAACTGTGAGTCAATTAAACCTCTTTGCTTTATAAATTACCCAGTCTCAGAGAGTTCTTTATAGCAGTGCGGAAATGAACTAATACACGTCACTTCACCTTCTACTGCATATAGAGCTAACAACAACAAAAAGAGGAAAGTACTTTGATAGCTTTTCTAAAGGAAGGTAGAGTTGCAGATTGATCAGAGATATCATTTCCTCTGTGATCCTTCCCTAATGTCCCCAGGTCTGGGCAAAGAGCCCTCCTTGGTATTCCCATAGCTCCTTTTCATTCTCATCTCTTATAGGAAAGTGAGTCTTTAGCATAATACATCATTGCAATTATGCTATGAGTGCCAATCAGTATGAGCTAGAAGTTTGCTTATCTTGTGTTCAATTCATTCTGAGGAAGTTAAGAGAATTACCGTGAAGAAAGATATCTGCCATTTTTCTTTCAGAATGAAGCCAGGAATAACAAAACCATGCCTTTGACCATGTAGGGAGCTGAAAGGATGGAGTCAAGGCCTTGAGGAGACAGCAGAGAGGCAACCAAAAGAAGATGGCAGGCAGCCAGAAGAAGGCACATTCCCAGGTAGCCATTTGAGGGAATCCAATGCGGGAAAGTAAAGAAGTCTGGATGTTTTAAGTGTGGTGATCAGATTATGCTCTTTCTTGCCAAGGACTAGGACAAGGCCATCCAAGTGCAGAACAAAATGGTGGATTTGCATTTGTTTGCTGTCAATCTCCCTTATCAGGTCAACTCCGTGAGGACAAGGATCATAATGGCTTGGTCACCATTATCTCCCCACAGCACAGCACAATGCCTGGGATAAATATATGTGGGATGGATGGATGGTTGGTTGGTAACTCTCAGTTTATATCTTTGGGCTGAGTATTATAGTTAACAACACAATTTCCCAGAGTGACTCAGTTAAAGTTGAGCTTCTTTTATGCAAACTCTCCTTCCCTGTCCTTTGCTGAATTTCACTGACAGACCATGAAAACTTAGAATAGAAGGGGATAATGTTGAGGCAAATCCTATAATGTCAAGGCAAATCCTATCCCCCATCTAGAGTCCAGGAAAGGAAAATAATCACTTTACTAAAGTCTGGAGTTCTAGTTCCTCTGTCTGGTGATTGATTTAAGGTCAACCTCTGCTTGACTTAAGGTCATGGTGTATTATTTTTTAACATCTTCTTTATGGGCCACACTCATGAAAATGCCCAAATATAAGAGAAAGATGATAGCTTGTTCTCTTGCTCCACATGTACATATATCTGACTTACATTCAACATTCATTTAAACTGTGATTCAATGAGCATCTACTATGTGCCATGCCCTGGACTCAGCCTTGGGGATAGAATGAAGAACAAGATACAGCCTCTATTCTTACCTAGTTTGTAATCTAGTGGGGGATGACAAGCCAATGATGATAATATAGCACAAGATGCAGAGAGGCAGAGGTTGCAGTAGAAGCCCACAGAGGAACATTGAAGTCAGCTGGTGGGATTGAGAAGAACTTCCTGGAAGAAGTTTTGCCTAAGCTAAGCACATGGAAAAGCACTGGCCAGGTGAAATGGGTACAAAGGAAAGGAATGTTTCAGGAGGAAAGTGGGAATGGTGATTGGAGGGTGACGGCGCCAGAGTGAAGAGCTGGGATCAAGCATTTTAGGGCCTTCTGAGTCCTGCTTAGCATTTCAGACATCCTAAGAACAGTGTGTGCTGGAGTCACTGGGAAGTTTTAATATGGAAATAATATCACATATGGCCCATAGAAACTTCCTCTTGGGCAGTGTGGAAGGGAGATAGGAGAGGTCAAGGTTGGAAATGAGGACACCAGTTTGACGGGTATTTTAACATAAGCACATGCACTCACTAGGGTCCAAGCATATGTGCTCTCTCTCTCTCTCCCGCTTTCTCTCCCTCTCTCTCTCTCTCTCTCTCTCACACACACACACACACACACACACACACACACACACACACCCCAAAGATATATGCAAACAGCACCAAACTATGCCCACCACTGGGGCTAGAAAACAATGTCTTAAGCTGCTCCATTTCCTAATGCCTTAATTTTCTCATCTGTAGAATGGGAACAGCTGCAACTGTCCCTCAGTGTCTCCCATGATTGCTCAGAGAGTGGAAATGTCATATGGTGAAAGCCTTTACAGCTCAGTGTGGATAAGTGCAAAGGGTTGTTTCTTCCTGGCCGCTTTTCATTTCATCCAGTCCTTCAATTCCCGACATCTGAAGCATCTCTGGGAATTGCATATGGAATAAGACATTCTGGATAGGCCAGCAGATCTTCCGAAAGTCAGGTTTTAATTAGATTTCCACTCAATCTCAAAGTCCCCTACTCTAGTGGGGAAATTGAGGTCTTACCTCTAGACACTATAACTGAGAAACTATAAAATTGGCTGGAGACTCCCAGGCAAGGGTAGGAAGCCCTCTGGCTTGGGACTCTTTTGAAGGGATGATTCCACTGATTGGAGAGTGTTCACACTCTTGGCTGTGGAGTACCTGTGTGAGTCTCCTAGGGCTTCTTAACAAATTGACACAGACTAGGTAGCTGAAAGAACCAAAATGTATTCCTTATTCCGGAGCCATCTCCTCACTTTATAATCTAGTCGGGGATGGCAAGCCAATGTTGATAATATAGCACAAGATGCAGAGAGGCAGTGGTTACGGTAGAAGCCCACAGAGGAACATCAAGGTAGTAGCAGGATTGGTTCCTTCTGAGGCTACCCTAGTTGGCTGTCATCTCGCTGTGTTCTCACATGGTCTTCCCTCTGAGCATATCTGTGTCCTAAGTTCTTCTTCTTATAAGGACACTAGTCATAGTGTCCACCCTGGTGACCTCATTTTTACTTATTTAGCCCTTTAAAGACCCCATGTCAAGTACAGTCACATGTGAGGTGCTAGGGGAATTTTGGCAGGAGTGGGAAACAAAATTCAGCCCATAATAATTCCCAGATGGTCTATTTAGATAGTGGATATAAACAGTGAGGAAACCCAAAGACTGTACACATTGCTGCTGAAGTTTATCCTCAGACGAAGAGTCCTCAGTTGAATAGATTTGCTGTCATCTCAGTTGTGGCAACATCCACATTTTCCTGTTCTTTATCTCAGCTCCGAGGTGCTGCTGCAGAAAGGAGCTGGTCTACATTCAGTTCTCTCCTTCTTTACCACTTTGCAGAACAAGTTTTGCTATGGCAACCACTGGCTGGGAAGAGATAACCCAGGGGGTGCCAGGGTCAGCTCATGTTCTTCTCTCCTCATTTCCTGGACAGTTCTGTTGTGCTTCAGCTGCTGGGTAAATCCCCAGAGAGGAGCTTTTTGCTAATAATTTTGTGTGTGTGTGTGTGTGTGTGTGTGTGAGTGTGCACCTGCATATATACATGTGCATGTACATGTGCGTGTGTGCCTGTGTGTGTGTGCCTGTGTGTGTGTGTGTGCATGTGTCTGGGCAAAGTGGTACCTTCAAGAAAGTAGCCAAATAGAAGATAGGATCACCCTGGCAAGGGAAGCCATTCATTCATTGACCAATGGGTCACACTTGGATTTTCTGTCTCAGACCAACCCATGTTCTAGTGACTGTGCAACCCTTGGCAGTTTTTAACAGGCTCCTCCTGCCTTCCCAGCAGATGGGAATCATATTCTGCAGAGAGAATATGATTCTGCAAGAGAATCCTCTTGATTCTCTCTCCTCCAGGTTTTGAAGGCAGATTTTATCTATTATGCCTCTCGGGCTTTGGTGTCTGGGCCATTCAGAGCTACCCACCTGGAGACCCCTGAGATGTGTCAGGAGCGGCAGTTTGTCATGGGAAGAGGAGGCAGCAATGTGAAAGCAATGTGAATTTTTGCTATTCGAAAGGGCACATGACTCACTGAGTCATCTGCCTGAAAGTGTCCCCTGGATCTTGAAGACTGTGGGAGGCAGTGTTTGTGGATGAGAGATGGGGCATTCAGAACAGAGATCTGTTAAAGTCTCCTAGCACAACTCAGGTCCTTCACCTTGGGGGCTGTCTCAGGTGGTCCCAAGCATCCTAAAGCCTCTGGAATCTGCCCTGAACATTTGGATTTCCTGCTAGGGTCTTCAGTTTGCCCAGCGATGTGTCCATGGCCAGCTTTGTGCAAAGTTTGCCTTTCCAGCTCAGTTGCTCTGCTGCAGTTTACAAAACTTGCTAGTGGACAGATACAGCCTTGAGCAGTCCCCGTGGCTTCTCAGGGCATCTGTCAAAGATGTGCACAGAGAATTCAACAAAGTTCCAGTTCCTCCTTCAGGAGGATAATAATTTTGTGTGTGTGTATATGTGTGTGCATGCATGCGTGTGCGTGTGTGTGTGCGTGTGTGTGTGTGTGTGGCTGGGCAAAATGGTACCTTCAAGAAGGTAGCCAAATGGAAGATAGGATCACCCTGAAGAGGGAGGCCATTCATTCATTGACCTTATCCTTGAGAAGCCAGACGTGGTACCTACAGAGGCCAATTTAGATCTCCAGCTGTTTCTCTACTTCCCTGTTGGCCCTATTTGTATATCTCTAGCATGGCTTTTCTTTATTTGTTCATTCACTTATTCCTTTATTCCACAAATATCTATTGAGCACCAATGATCTGCTAAGTATGACTTAAATTTACTCTGGGAACACAGAAGTGAAATAAAGAAAGCTCCTGCCCTTGGGTGCTTATATTTTAGTGTGAGAGGGAGGGTGAGTGGATGGAGGGAGGCAGGTCTTTGCATTTGGGTTTTCATGGATTATAACAAATTTTCACAGCACTTTTAATTCCATGATAATCTCTAACTGGAAAAGCAATCCCTTCAATACATACTTCCCACCACTTCATCCTGAATCTCTGTCCTGGATTGTGAAGGGATGTCAGACATGGCAATATGCTTTTATGTATTTTCCTTTTGCTCAACTCCGGGCTTTTTAACCCATTCTGTGCTCCGGACTCCTTTGGCGGTCCTATGGACCCCTTCTCAGAATGATGTTTTTAAATGAATAACATAAAATACATAGGGTTATGAAAAAACACCAATACTTTGAGATGCAGTTCTCAAAATCTTTTTAAAGGCTGTAATATCATAACTTATGTGCCCTTTTATTAACACATTAAATAACATGATTTAGTAGTGGACTTCATAACAACTGTGATTTCAAAGTATGAATGAGCATAAATGATATTTTGAAATATCTGTAACGCCTGCAACATGTTATGAAAATACCCCTGATTTCTATTGGTGACCAAGTCCTACGTACTGCAAATAGTTCTGTGGTTTGTTGTCACTGTATTAATCTGCTAGGTCTGCCATTACAAAGTCCCACAAACTGGGGGAGCTTAACAGGTGTGTGTGTGTGTGTGTGTGTAGTTTGGCAAAGTGACACCTTCAAGAAAGCAGCCAGATGGAAGATAGGATCACGTTTCAACAGAAATGTAAGACAGTACATTTCTGTGGTTTAAGCCCCCCAGTTTATGAGACTAGCCCAACTCTGTTACTAGGGTCTTTGCTTTAAACCTAAAGGAGTATTTCCTCAATTGTATTCAAGTACAAACAGAAAGGTACTTTGAGTTCTGGAGGCTCAAAATCCAAGATCGAAGTGTTGATAGGGCTATGTTCCCTCTGTAGGCACTAGAAAATGGCCTAGATAATACAACAATCACACGTACACCTCACACATAGGAAAGAGAGGTGGGCATTGTGTTTGTGAGAAACAGAAAGCTCCAACGAGCCCAACCCTGGTACTAGAATCTTACTTTTTGCTTGATAGCCCACTACATGCCTCCTTCACTCTCAGTTCTCTGACAAACAACTATAGCAACCTCAAGTGACCCAATCTTCTAACACTGAAATCACCCAGGATATTATGGAACACTAGGAATACATGGTGAAGGGAAACTACCTCCGTTTTTAATCTAAAAGACAAATGTCATCATGTCACCCCCTGGCACTACTCCTTGACCTTCTCATTGCTTTCAGAAATCCTTAAGGTAGCTTTCAAGGTTCCTTATGACTGGCCCTTCCCACCTCCCTGGCCTCATCCCACTCCTCACTAACCCCTGAGATGGTCCAGCCACCTGCCTTCTCACAGGCCATTGAACACACCCATCTTTCTGCCTCTGGCTTTAGCACATGCCATTTGTTCTGCTGTGGTTCAGAAGCTTTAAGGATTTCTGAAAGATGTCGGGATGATATGGTTTGGCTGTGTCCTCACCCAAATCTCATCTTGAATTGTAGTTCACATAATCTCCACATGTCATGGGAGGGACCCGGTGGGAGGTAATTCAATCGTGAGGGTGGGTTTGTCCCATGCTGTTCTTGTGATAGTGAATAAGTCTCATGAGATCTGATAGTTTTGTAAAGAGCAGTTCTCCTGCACACGTGCTCTTTCCTGCTGCCATGTAAGACGTGCCTTTGCTCCTTCTTCATCTTCTGCCATGATTGTGAGGTCTCCCCAGCCAAGTGGAACTGTGAATCCATTAAAGCTCTTTTTCTTTGCAAATTACCTGGTCTTAAGTATTTCTTCATAGCATATGAAAATGGACTAACACACAAGGGAATGCACTTTTCTGGCCTCTGAATTAGCAAAGGGAAAGATGGTATAAAACCCAAGAGTTTAGAGCCCTGAGGAAGGTACTTTACAGATGAGTGACAGTCCAGTTCATCTAAAGCACTGCATTTTTGAATGGAGCTATCAGTTCCTGGGCTTAAAATTCAAGTTCTGATTTACGTCTCTGTTGTGTTTGTATGTTTTGTACAGGCTTGGAATAATTTATCACAGGCTTGGAATAATGAGTTCCCTGGATGTGCAAGCTTTGGAAATAGTAATCTACCTGTGCTAGATACTGTGTCTGAAATGTTACCTGCTGAGACAAGAACATTCCTGGGAAGTGTGATTGGATATATTCTGTGTGTGTAAGGGGTGTAGTGTGTATGTATGGAAGAGAGAGAAAGACTTTAGCCTAAAGGAGTGTTTCCTGAATTGTATTCCTTTTTTCACTGCCTTTAAGATTTTTGCTATATTCAACTACCATCTGTACTTACTTTCTTACAGGGATACATTTTCATAATGTTTTTCTTTAAATTGACCCATTTTTTGTAAACGTAGCTTCAACCTGAAAAGACTATCCAACAAGCCACAGACTTGGAGGCAATAATTGAAAACACATATCAAAGAAAGGTATGGTACCTAAAGTATATACAAAGAGCTCTTCAAATCCAGCTACAAGAAAACAAAGAACCCAAATTAAAAATAGACAAAATACCTGAACAGACACCTCACCAAAGATATACAGATGGCAAATTAGCATATGAAAAGATACTCAACATCATATATCACTGGAGAATTGCAAATTAGAATAATGAGGGGATACCACTTCACACCTATTAGAATGGCTACAATCCAAAACATGGACAACAGCAAACGCTGAAAAGAATTTGGAGCAACAGGAACTCTCATTTACTGCTGGTAAGAGTGCAAAATGGCACAGCCACTTTGCAAGACAGTTTGACACTTTCTTACAAAACTAACAGTCTTACCATATGATTCAGCAATCTCACTCCTTGGTATTTACCCACATGAGTTGAAAAGTTATATCCAAACAAAAACCTGCATATAAATGTTTATAGCAGCTTTATTCATAACTGCCAAAACTTGGTGCTAGGATGTAAATGTTTTTTATCCCCTAAATTTCATATGTTGAAATCCTAGTCCCCTGAAGTGAAAGGGGTGGGACCTTGGGGAGGTGACTAGATCATGAGGGTGAAGCCTTCATGAATGGGATTAGTGCTCTTATAGAAAGGCCCAACGGAGGTTGTTTGTCCCTTACGCCAAGTGAGGATGCATCCAGAAGGTGCTGTCTTTGAGGAATGGGCCCTCACCAGACAGTGAAGCCAGTGCTTTGATCTTGCACCTCCCAGTCTCTACAACTGTAGGAAATCAATATTTGTTGCTTATAAGCCACCCAGTTTATGGTATTTTTGTCATAGCAGCCAGAACAGACTACGATACTTGGAACAAACCAAGATGTCCTTCGGTAATAGGTGAATGGATGTCTATGGTACACCCAGACAATGGAATATTATCCAGCAATAAAAGAAATGAGCTAACAAGCTATGAAAAGACATGGAGGAACCATATATACATATTGATAGGTGAAAGTAGCCAATCTGAAAAGGCTATGTCTAGTATGATTCTGGCAATAGCACATTCTGCAAGAGGCAAAACTGTGGGAACAGGTAAAAGATTAGTGGTTGCTGGGAGTGAGTGGATGGAGGGATGAGTTAGGTGGAGCACAGAGGATGTTTAGGGCAGTGAAACTGCTCTATATAACACTGTAATGGTAGATAAATGTTGTCAATATTTGTCAAAATCCTTAGAATGGACAACACCAAGAGCGAACCGAGATGTAAACTATTAACTTTAGTTAATACGAATGTGTCCATATTGGCTCGTTGGTTGTAACAATTGCTACTACACTAACAATTAGTACCACACTAACAATTAGTACTACATTAATGCAAAATATAAATAATAGGGGAAACTATGAGGGGAAGCAGAAGAGGATATATGGGAATTCTTTGTTCTTTCCAGTTTTTCTGTAAAATAACATTGCTCAGAAAAAAACATCTGTTATTAAAAAAGAATATAATATCCAAGGAATCACATGGTTGATGTTCTCCTAGTTATATGTTTTCCTGCATGTGAATGCATATACAACTATTAGAATAAATACAAAGTAAGGAAAATGTGCCACCCGAAATCATCTCACCAGTGGAACTTGAACCACACACTTTAAAAACCACCGTTCCATCCCTATGTTTTAAAAGTAGTGGTCACTTCCTCATTCTCCCTGCCTCCCCCAAATAAAATCTCAGCAGAAAGACAGGCTAGAGTAGAGCTGCTTGGGCTAAGATGGGGAGAGGAGGTTCAGCATTCTGCAGCCCCCTCTCTTTCCACCTTATTTTCCATGACCTTCTTTCTTTAGCCCTGACAACACCACAGAACTCTGGTGCTATCGGGAACACAGCTGAGAAACCATTGATCTAAAGGTCAGCATATTCGGTAGAGTGCAGGATGCTCTGATTCCCATCCAAAGACCCCTGGCAACTGTAGGCAATCCTCTAAGCTCCCCTCTGCCTTGGTCGTCTCCTCTAACTGGAGCCCCCCTGGATCTATCTTGCAAAGGTGTGATGAAGACTCTTTAAAGACTAAGACAGATCCATGTGTCCTTGGAAGAGTCTTGAGACACAGTTATTCCAGGCCGAAAGGATGCAGATTTAACCCTTTAATACATACTGCTTGCTGGTGGGAGTAGCAATTGGTGTGACCACTACAGAGAACAATTTGGCCCTATGGGGTCAAATTGAAGAAGGAGCTGACCCTTTGACCTGGCAATGCTTCTTGCAAGTACATGTCCAAGTGTGAGTTCAGAAGCTCTTAAATATGTTCATGAGGAACATGGTCATAGGTTGTTATTGCAGTAGCATTTGTAAATGTGAAAAACTGGGAACAACCTGAATGTCTATCAGGAGGAGAATGGATAATGGCATTATTGTAGACTCACACAATGGTATGCTAGGCAGCTGTTAAAATAAACTAGATGTGTGTCAGCATGGAAGGATCTTGAAACATAATGTTGGTTGAAAAAATCTAATTCCAAAATGATATGTATGACATGATTCTATCCTTATCAATACTAAATATACTAAATAAACTGAATATAGTTTATAGATATATATAGGTAATAAATTATAAAGACATTGGAAAAATATGTATTAAATTCATGACAATAGGCAGGGAAGGGGTTCTGGGGAGGAGGAACACAAGAAATTGGGTGGCTTTACACACACATACATACACAAACACACTCTTACACAAATCTGATAAGATTCTAACTTTTCTCAACTTTTGGTAAATACATATTTATTTCAATGTAGTTGTTTTTACTTTCTACATTTAAATTAAAACATTTTTTTCATTTGGCTACAATCTATCAAACAGTTCTGTAGCTCTTACTAGGTATCAGAGTTTGCAACCTTCATAATAACCCCAGGAGGCACTGTTTTAGAAGGGAGGAAACTGAGGCACAAAGAGGCTACGCCACTCATCCAAGGTAAAACAGCTGGTAAGAGCAGAGCCGGACATCAGACCCAGGTAGCCTGACACACAGTCCATCCTCTCCAGCACCTGCCATAAGGTGTCTGTGGCTTATAGTCTCTCATCTGGGTCCCCTACATGTATGTACCCTGTGGCCCCTCTCATGCTACCCATCTGTCTACTTTGTATTAAGCTGTGTAGGAGCCAATTTCACTTCTCCCTCTTTGTGCAATTCCAGCTCCTGGCTCCCGGGCCATAGTAAGTCAATAGCAAGTGCTGTTGAACAATGGAATGGATGCATGCATGAGTGGCTTCAGGTTCCTTGAAGCTGCTCTGTGCCAGTATCATGCTCAGGATCATCATCTCTGAGTCCTCTGCTGCATCTGATGTTACCCAGGATGTTGGCACTAGGTATATGGAAAATCAGCCCAATTGGTAGAAAAAAAAAACCGAAATAATGTGGGATGTTTATTTCAGAAGCACGCACTACCTTTCTCCCTCTACACATGGAGTAGCTGGTCAGAGAAAATGGTAATTTATATTTTAGAAAATATCCAGGCGCTCCTTGCAAATCCATCCTTCTTGCTCCCACCGCTGAAACTGCTCACCACTGAAGCTCCTGGGTTCAAATTTCTTCATTTGTTTTTTTTCTGTTTTGTTCTTTTTTTGAAGACGGAGTCTCGCTCTGCGCCACGCCGGCTGGAGTGCTGGGCGAGACGCGCAGCTCCCTGCAGCCTCCGCCCTCCCCGGGTTCACGGCCATTCTCCTGCTCACGCCCTCCCGCAGTAGGCTGGGCTCCACAGCGCCCGCGCGCACGCCTCGCCCCGCTAACTTTTTTTATATTCTTTAGCTAAGAGACGACCGGCGGGTTTGCACCGTGTTACGCCAGGATGGTCTCGCGATCCCTGACCCTCCGTGATCCGCGCAGCCGTCTCGGCCTCCGCCAAAGTGCTCGGGATTACAGGCTTTGCAGCCACCCCCCGGGCGGCCCCGGCCTCTGGTTTCAATTTAAATGACAATTCTGAGCAACCTTCTCTAGCTACCTTGCCCCTTCCCTGTTGCCTCATATTACCCCTTTTCTATACGGGACTTTTTTTTTTTTTTTTTTGAAACAGAGTCTTGCTCTGTTGTCCAGACTGGAGTGCAGTGGTGCCATCTCAGCTCACTGCAAGCTCTGCCTCCTGAGTTCAAGCAGTTCTGCCTCAGCCTCCCCAGTAGCTGGGATTTCAGGTGCCCACCACCATGCCCGGCTAATTTTAAAAATACTTTTAGTAGAGACAGGGTTTCACCATGTTGGCCAGGCTGGTTTCAAACTCCTGGTCTCAAGTGATCCTCCCGCCTCTGCATCCCAAAGTGCTGGTATTAAAGGCATGAGATATTAAACGTATTACAACTTACAATCATGTATTTATCTGTGAATTCATTCTTTCTAATGTCTGTCTGTCCCAGAAGAGAGTCAACTCCAAGAGTCTGATCAAGCATCATGCATGTTTGGCTCATACTTTATTGCCAGTGCCAGGCACACAGTAAGTGTTCATTTATCACCATGGAATGAATCTTGCTGCTCAATGCAGTGGCTCAACTGAAAGACATTCTACAGGGGCTTCCTTTTTCTTATTTAACAGCAGGACTCCTTTCATTAAATGAAATGGTACAGACTCCCTTATATAAACCAACACATGGTTCTGGTTACACTGAGAGGAGGAGGATGTGTGACTGGGGAGGATCTGCTTGCCCTGACTTCTCCCTGCTTTTCCCAAGAAGATTCCAGAGGCATCTCCCAGACCACCCCTTGGCAAACTTTTCTGAGCCCTGATCTTGAAAACACCAGAAGGATCTTTCCACCAAGGAAGTCCCTCTTTTGTGGGTTGAAAGACCGATGATGTGTCCTCTCCTCCCAGGTCCCTGAGTCAGCCTTGTGGGGCACTTGCCTAGTGGAACCATAAATTCTCCCCTCAATGAGCATTCTGATTTGGTTTGCTCTTCACATGACCTCTTCCTGAGGAAAATGTGAAGCTTTCCCTGAGTTATGGCAAAGACTCCAGTGGGTGGCTGCGTTTGTCCTGCCTCTGCCATCTGATAGTCTAATACCTTTCCAATTTATGAGCTTGTTAGTTCCCCAGCCAGTTCCCACCTCGGTGCAGCTGACCCGGTGGCAGTATTTGCCTGTGTCATCTTGCTCAGACAAACACAGACGTTCCTGCTGAGGAGGCAGCCGTCCCAGCACTGTCATCTCTTTGACTGACCCTGGCTGACTCCGTTGAAAGCATCAAACTCATAGAACAGGCTCCGTTCCCATAGTCAGTGAAACTCTTTGTGTCGGCTTCAGCCTGGCTCAGAAGCCGAGTTTCCCTGTGTTTACTGAATACTTCCCTGCCAAAAAGGCTTGGAAAAACGTCTGCCTTTCAAAGTGATGGGGCTGCTGCCTGCCCTCGGTCCCTTCTTCCTGCTGGGGTTTTGGACTTCCCTAAATTCTCTATCTGGAATGCTCACTGGCAGATTCTGTGGCAGGTTAGGGCCAATCCCCTTGCTTTGAATCTGACTCTGGGAGTGGCAAGAAGGGGAATATGGAGGTGCTTTCTATGTGCCTCTGTTGTCTGGCCTCTGCAGTGGGCATGACAATGTATCCCATAGGATTCTGGGAGGGTTAAATAAGATGCGTGCACTAACGGATTTGGGATTGAGGTATTGTGAGGGCTTTACGTACTTTAATTTTTTATTTTTATTTATTTATTTATTTTTGAAAGAGGCTCTGTCTCCCAGGCTGGAATGCAGTGGCTTGATCATGACTCACTGCAGCCTCAAATTTTTGGGCTCAAGCAATCCTGCCTCACCTTTCACCAGCACACCTGGCTATTTTTAAAATAAATTTTTGTAGAGATGGGGTCTTGCTATGTTGTCCAGGCTGGTCTCGAACTCCTGGCCTCAAGTGATCCTCCTGCATTGACCTCCCAAACTGCTGGGCTTGTAGGCATGAGCCACCATGCCCAGACTTTAAGTAGTTGTAAGTGATTCAGTCTATGTTTATCTCTATGTCTACATTTACATCTATCCCTATATTTAAATCTGCATTAGTTTGCTTTGGCTACTGAAAAAAATTACCATAAAGTTGGTGGCTTAAACCAGCAGAAATTTATTCTTTTTACAGTGCTGGAGACCAGAAGTCTGAGAGCACAGTGTCAGTAGGGCTGCATTCTGTCTGGAGGCTTGAGGGGAGACTCTTTACTTGCTGCTTCCACTTCTGATGCCTATTGGCGTTCCTAGTCTTCCTGAGCTGGTGGCCACATCACTCTGATTTCTGCCTCTGTCTGCACATAGCCTCTACTTCTTCTGTGTGTCTCTCCTCTGTGTCTCTTACGAGGACACTTCTCATTGGATTTAGAGTCTGCCCAGATAATCCAGGACGATCTCCTGACCTTAAGATTCTTAGCTCAATTAAATCTGCAAAGATGGCCGGGCGTGGTGGCTCACGCCTGTAAGCCCAGCTCTTCCAGAGGCCGAGGTGGGTGGATCATGAGGTCAGGAGATGAAGACCATCCTAGCCAACATGGGGAAACCCCGCCTCTACTATAAATACAAAAATTAGCCGGGCATGGTGGCATGCGCCTGTAGTCCCAGCTACTCAGGAAGCTGAAGCAGGAGAATCGCTTGAAACCGGGAGACAGACATTGCAGTGAGCCAAGATCACGTCTTTGCACTCCAGCCTGGGCGACAGAGCGAGACTCCATCTAAAGAAAAAAAAAAAAAATCTGCAAAAGTCTCTTTTCCAAATAAGGTGACATTCACAGGTTCCAGGGATTTGATGTGCACATGTATATATATTGGCCACAACTGTAACTCTGCTATCCATCTATACCTATATAAAAAATAATGAAGAGTCATAAACAGTTTCTGAATGCTAAGGTTATCACATATATAGTATAGTCCAGTATATTAGCCTATATATAGTATATATATATATATAGGGCTTTGTGAGAAGTGTGAAGATAGATCCTGCTTTTCACAGCTCCCTACCCAAGAGCCACATACCCTCAAAGATGCTCCAGAGACTTTGTAAAAGGCTGCAGCTTGAGTCACAAGGCATAATTGCTCTTATTACAGCTGTGTAATAAGGAATTGTGTATCTGCACAATGAGCACCTATATATATATTCCTTATCCCCAAATCCTGGGAATCAAAAATGCTTTTGGATTCAGATGTTTCCAGATTTTAGAAAAACATTCAGGTACACGTACTATTTATCACATCACACACTTAGTGGGGGTCTGGGTGGCATCCCATAATCAAACATATTATGTCTGCTATGATATGTTTGGATATTTACTCTAAGTGGAGTAAATAAAAATCTAAATAATTCCACACTTAGTTTGGTCAGATTTTGCCACCCAATGAGTTTTAGCACCAAATATATGAAAAACAGCTGGATTTCAGAGATCTGTGGATTTTAGAATTATTGAGAAGAGAGGGAAGGCTGTGCTAGTCTTACTGCTTTTTTTTGTACGTTTGAAAATCTTCATAATAAAACATCTAAAAATGAAGTTGTGCTTATAACGTGCTTAACATCGTGTCTGGCACAGAATAAGAACTCAAAAAAATGTGTAACCATGAACATTAGCTTCATAATCATTAACTTATTGACAGTGTTGTAAATCGCACAGGGGTTACTAAAGATTTTGACACAGGAATAATGACATGGTCAGGACAAGAAGAATCTAGAAGGATCCCTATAGTAGTGGCACCCAAGATGGACTGCATGGTGCAAGCAGTGAAGAGAGGTGGTTAGGAGGCTCTGGGACTCACCAAGGCATAGGGTGATAAGGTTCTGGGTAGAAGAGAAGAAGAAGGGGCCAGACGTGGTGGCTCACACCTGTAAACCCAACACTTTGGGAGGCTGAGGCAGGCAGATTATGAGGTCAAGAGATTGAGATCTTCCTGGCCAACATGGTGAGACCCTGTCTCTACTAAAAAATATAAAAATTAGCTGGGCGTGGTGGCGTGCACCTGTACTCCTAGCTACTTGGGAGGCTGAGGCAGGAGAATCGCTTGAATCTGGGAGGTAGAGGTTGCAGTGAGCTGAGATGGTGCCACTGCACCCAGCCTGGCAACAGAGCAAGACTCTCTCTAAATAAATAAATAAATAAATAAATAAATAAAGCAGAAGAAAGCATGAGTAAAACTGGCAGAACTTTTTGAGTGTTCTAGGAGAACAGATGGATTCTTGTCACCCCAAAATGCTTCTGAATGACAGCAAAAGAGAGACATACTGAATGTTTTGTGCATTTAGGAAGGAAAATACTTGAGTCAATTCAGGAACAAGTCTGGTGGGAATTTCATTAGCCTCCTAATCTGGATAGTGGCCTTTGTAAGAGTAGCACTTTTAATTTTAAGGGTTGATTTGGGGCAGTGGGCTTGCTAATGAGGACCACCTGAGCACGAAGCATAGCCCAGTGGGTCCCCTCTGCAGATGCAGTTTTATCCCAGATTACTCATTTTAAAGCTACAGGTGCTGTGCAGATCACAGGGGCTAAGGTAGGGTTTCTCAGCCCTGGCTGTGCATTGAATCACTTGGAGAAAGAGCTTAAAACACTCTCCACTATAGATCAAATAGAATGCACTCTCTGGGCCTAAGACGCTGGCATTATGTGTGAGAAGCTCTTCCAGATGATTCCAAGATGCAGCAAGATGGAGACTGCTGTTTCGGGTTCAGAAGGGGTAGGGGAAATGACAAAAAAATACTGTCACCCCGAGCTTTCCCTATTAATATGCAAAGGGGAAGGGTCTGGGAAATGATTTGAGTAGTGACAGGGAGGGAGGAAGAGAAGAATAACCCAAATTGGGTGAAAACGTAAAAACCCAGGAGATTAAAAAAAAAAAAATCAACACTGGAGACAATCTATGATGAACTATCCCAAAGCCATCACCATCACCATAGCCTAAGGGGCGATGGAAGACAGCACAGGAAAAGGTCAAAGCAGAGCAAAACAGTCCATGAAGGAATTGCAACACTTCCTCACTAAACACTGAGTGTGGGGCAAAGGGAGGAAAATGCACAGCCGTAATAAGAGCAGTTATTCCTTAGGATCCACACTGCAGCCTTTTACAAAGTCTCTGGAGCATCTGTGAGGGTGTGTGGCTCTCGGGTGGGTAGCTGTGAAAAGCAGGATCTATCTTCTCACTTCACATGTAGCTCTGGCAGCTTCACATCACTATCTTTAAAGTGGTCTGGTTATTTAAGAACACCATATTTATTATAGAAGAACTTGAGAAAGGCAGATAAGCAAAAGCAGAACAAGACCAAAGCTAAATTCAACAGTCACATGTAAAACCACCACCAAAGCCAGGTCTGTCTATTTCTTTCCCATTGTCTTATCTATTTCTTTCCCATCATCTTTCCTCTGCTCTGAGTGTACTTTTTCTTTTATCTTTTCTTCTTTTTTTGAGATGAGTTTGCTCTGTCACCCAGGCTGGAGTGCAGTGGTGCAATCAGGGCTAGCTGCAGCCTTGACCTCCTAGGCTCAAGCAATCCTCCCACCTCAGCTTCCCAAGTAGCTGGGACTACAGGAGCAAGCTACCATGCCCAGCTTATTTTTTTTTTTTTCAGAGATGGGGGTCTTGCTATGTTGCCCAGGCTGGTCTCAACTCCTGGGCTAAAGATATCTGCATCCCTCAGCCTCCCAAAGTGTGGGACTGCAGGTGTGAGCTACTCTTCCTGGAATACTTTTTCTTCTTGAACAAAAAGATTATACTAGATCTAATCTGGGAGAACAGGATGGATTCTTTTCACCCCTAATATGCTTCTGGATGACAGCAAGAGAGACATACTATACCAAATGCTGTGTGCATTTAGGAAGGTTTTGTAATTTTTTTCATTTAGCAATAGATTAGGAACATTTTCATTTAACAATAAATTGGGACCATTTTTTTCTGTGTTAAAAAAAAACCACATGATCCTTTAAAATGACTGCCTAATGTTTTATCGTATGAATATTTCAGCATGACTTAATTCCCTGGTAATAAGAACATAGACGATTTTCAGTTTTTCAGTTATTTTCATTGCTCTAACATCTTCACACATGTATCTTTATGCAGTTAGCTGATTTTTGCTTTGGGAAACATTGCTCCAAGTGGAATGGCTGCAACAAAAGGTATGTACATCTTTAGGTCTATTGATTCATAGCACCAAACCACCCTGTGATTAGCCCTCCCTGTGGTGTAATGTGAGTGTTTGAGGAATTACTTTTAAACTAGTCAATGCAGCTTTATCTATATGGATTAATGAGGATCGTGCTGCTCTAGGGTTCTCTCCACTTGGTGGGACAAAGTCTAATTCTCTGCTATAAGGTGCTGATTTACCAGGGACAAAGGTGTTCAAACCCATCTTCTCTCCTATATCTCCATACCCCACATTTATACCCTTATGATGTGAACAGGGTGGGGTAAGAGATTGGGAAGCTCTCCCAGCCTTCTCAGGTCCTAAGTGTCTGGTAGTCCTTCAAAAAGGAAAGGAAGACACCCCCTTCAGCTACCCATCTTTAGAAACAATAAACCTCTGTGGCCGGGTGCGGTGGCTCATGCCTGTAATCCCAGCACTTTGGGAGGTCAAGGTGGGCAGATCACCTGAGGTCAGGAGTTCGAGACCAGCCTGGCCAACATGGTGAAACCCCACCTGTACTAAAAATACAAAAATTAGCTGGGCATAGTGGCATGCTCCTGTAATCCCAGCTACTTGGGAGAATTGCTTGAACCTGGGAGGCAGAGGTCGCAGTGAGCCAAGATCGCGCCATTGCACTGCGGCCTGGGCGACAGAGCAAGACTCCGTCTCAAAAAAAAAAAAAAAAAAAAAAAAAAAAAAAAAAAAAAAAAAAAGAGGAAAAAGAAAAAAAAGAAACCAAACCTCCTGTTATTGAAGCTCAGGAGCCCTCGATCATTTTACCATGACTGCTTTGGTCAATTTTTGGTACCTAAAGACAGAGTCCTGAGGGTGGTGGTTCTCACCCCTTACTGCAAATTAGAATCACTTGGAAGAGATTTTAATCTATTCTGATGCTGAGGTCTTACTCCAGTTCATTTAAGTTAGAATCCCTGCTATTAGGTAGGGGACTCGGAGTTTTAAAGTGATTGCCAGATGGTTGTAGTTGCCCCCAAGGTTGGGCAGGACAGCCTCAGGGCGTTAAATGACCCTTGTTAGAGAAGATGCAACCTGGGGCCTTGGGGAAAGCCAAACCCTTTCACACATTTTGAATGAGCTCTTTAACAACCAATTCCAGACTACTTTAAGCATTTTAAACTCTTCCTGCCCTCAGGCACATAGTCCAAGCAGCAAATTCATAAAGGGAGAGGCTATTGCCTCGGCTCAAAGAAAAATTACACTTCTTTCATGTGAATATTCCATTCTGCCAATGTGCAGTTTAAGTCATCACTTCCAGACAATTTGTTTTATAATTACAAACCTCATAAAAATAATGTCCTATAAATTAATCAACCAAGGAAGGACTGAAAGGCTTTTGTTTTGTTTTGGGTGGTGGTTTTGGCTAGGGACAATCTGGCTCCTTTAAAAAAAAGGAAAATTTGCAGAGTCTTGCACAGTCCCTCAGCTCACAGAATTTCATGCTCTCCGGCCCTTGGATTTTACCATCCAACTCAGGATACTCACAATCTTCTTAATAAACCCTCACTCTCATGTCCTCTAAGCTGTTGCTCACATGGTGGTTTTTCTACTTGGTGTTTCCTTGAAGTAGAATGGCCAGATTTAGCAACAACAACAAAAAACACAGAGTGCCCAGTTCAATTTGAATTTCATATAAATAACAAATAATTTTTAAGAGATTCTGCCACTTGTTAAATATGTCTGTTCTAAGATGCATCCTGGAACCAGGGAACTAACCACAGGATGGCTTTGGCGACCCACTGTACTCACCGTGAGATGGATCTGAGCTAAAACACCATTGATGGCCTGACCTCCATAAGCTCTTCCTCTGACTGGTGGACCACAGTGATGTCTGGGGTTCCCAGGAATTGGTGTCAATTCAGAGCCAGTGTCCAGTAGTCACCCAAAGTTCTGATTATTTCCTTTTTCCTAATGCATAGTCACCCTGATAAGAACCCCTTGGTCCCTTTGGGGAAGACTGAAGAAAGATTGACAATACACATTTTGGGCAGTAGAGCATGGTCCTTCCTCAAGGGGACTCAGCCTCCCTTTCATTCAAAGGATTCTGATTCTGTAAACTGACTCAAGTTTAGGAATTAATCGAAAGGCAAGGACTCTGTTTTGGTGATTCCAGTTCGACTTCTGTTCACTCAGCCTAGAACTCTTCTGTATATATAGATCACATACTAATTTAGTAGATTGCCCATCTTTTTCTTTTTTAGCTGCAGTATGATCAACCAGCCAATGCTGTGATCTCTGTGACTCAGACTCGTGATTCTTGTTTTGACCCCCTGTACATGAGTGTAACCATACCACACCCACGCTGCCTTTGGTGATTAAGTGCTGTCATTTGTCCCCTGCTCCAGGATCCAATTATTCCCATTGCATTTAGAATCCCAGCTTAGTAGCAGCATTTCTCATTGTAATTTCTGACATTCAGAGAAAAATGACCCCAGAACTCTTCTAAGATGCTGGGCTCCCCTCACAAATTTATTTCTCAAAGTTGTAGTGAAACTTCCAGGGTGGATGAGCAGGTTTTACATGACAAATTCACTCTAACATTCCAATTCCAATCTCCCTAAGCCTTTGGGCACCTTCCTCTGCCTTCCTTTACAGAATAACAATGCAGTTCTGGTATTTCAACTTCATTTAGTGCAGGACCCCTTTTGCTCCATGTTTCAGCCAACCGAGCAGCCATACTGTTAAAACTCTAACTCGAGGAGCTGCGACATGAGATCCAGAATTTCTGCTTAGTGGGCCCGCATCAATAAATTCAGCTCAATTCAACTTTGTTCCTTCCACAATTATCCTACACCCTTGATATCCATGCCCACATGTATTCCCTAGATTCATATCTGTATACACGGGAAAAGACATGCATTTCTTTTGGAGTATAGCACCCTGCCCCCAACCATAGGTCATTCTTTGTACTTCAAACTTTGGGGCCTGCTGGGACTTGAGTCTAGTTATAGGTCCAGAAGCAAAGAGGGGTGGTGGGGGTGGGTTCTGAAAGATGAATCAGCATTGTCTCAAAAGGTAACTATCTCAGAGGAGGTCATTCCAGATGCTGCAAGAAAAGCAGGGTTAACCTCAAACTGCAGGGAGATGATATGCTTAGGCTTTGTGTCCCCACCCAAACCTCATCTTGAATTGTAATCCCCATGTATTGAGGGAGAGACCTGGTGGGAGATGATTGGATCATGGGGTCAGTGTCCCCCATGCTGTTCTTATGATACTGAGTGAGTTCTCAATTCTCATGAGATCTGATGGTTTTAGAAGTGTCTGACAGTTCCTCCTTCACACACTCACTCTCTCCCACCTGCCACCATGTAAGACATGTCTCTTCCCCTTCCACCATGATTGTAAATTTCCTGAGGCTTCCCTAGCCATGCAGAACTGTGAGTCAATTAAACCTCTTTTCTTTATAAATTAACCAGTCTTGGGCAGTTCTTTATAGCAGGTGAGAATGAACTGATACAGGAGGAAAGGAGGATGAAGGGTTGTTTCTACTGGCAAAAAGACTTAGCACAATTTATAGGTTCAGTGTACCCAGTTTCACTAGGATCTGCCCATATGTCCCCTTTCCAACTTTCAGGATCTCATTCTCTCCTAATCCAAACCCTCACTTTAACAGTAAACACCCTGTGAGGCTGTGAATTCAATTTCCATTGTAGTTCAGCTGTTCTCAAGATGAGACTCTGGGTCACTTTTCAGCAATCTCAGCCCTGCAGGAGATACAAGAGACAAGGTTTTTTGTTTTTTTTTTTCCAGGGCAGACACAGAACCTTTCAGATAATTTATGTAGTGTTTTGAGCTGAGAATTTAAAACTCTGAGCTTATCCTTTTCTTTCCCCACTTTCTTCAGCTCAGTTGAAAGCAACTAGTGAATCTTATTATACTTACTAATGTGACTAAAATGTTCTAAGGTATCAAATACATAGTCACCCAGAATCTTGCCTTTTATTAGTATTTGCCTAGTAGTATCCAATATTTGGGACATACTTGTACTAAAAAATCATGCGTTATTTAACTGAAATTAAAATTGAACTAGGCATTCTGTATTTGGTCTGGCAACCTTACTTTACAGAAATCCTCTTTATCCTCCAAAATCAAAGTAAAGTGTTATATTTCCAATAGACTGCTCCAGACAGAAGTTATTACTTTAATTAATATTATTTATTGATCACTTACAATGTGTCTGTTCTAAGTGCTTTCCATAAATGAATTCATTAAGGCCTGATTATAACTCAGGGGTAGATATTATTTTACTCCCATTTTACAGAAGGAGAAGCTGAGCCTCAGAAGAGAAAAATAACTTGCCCTGTAGATCACAGTGAAAAGGTGGTGGAGTGGGATTTTTACCCAGACAGTTAGGGGTCTGGGTTCACAT
Source organism: Rhinopithecus bieti (assembly GCF_001698545.2). Classification (NCBI taxonomy): domain Eukaryota; kingdom Metazoa; phylum Chordata; class Mammalia; order Primates; family Cercopithecidae; genus Rhinopithecus; species Rhinopithecus bieti. Next base: position 559,680 of record NW_016809524.1, on the reverse strand, counting down.
GGATAATCATGGGTAACATGACACAACCTTGTGACCTCTTCTACCAGAAGCTTCCATAGAGGTGTGTTTGTGCCCCTTTGGGGGCCCTTAACATATTGTTGTCTATCTATACTAGCAGGTTGTGATATCATTGGCTAACAGCAGAAATCATGTTTCATTTATTGCCACATCCTCGTGTCATGAAACTTGGAAAAGTTATATTTATTATTCAACTTTAAAAAGGGAGAAAATTCTGACACATGCCACAGCATGGATGAACCTTGAGGACATTATGCTAAGTGAAATAAGCCAGACATAAAATGATAAATAGTGTGATTCCACTTATGTGAGGTACCTATTACAGTAAAATACACACAGATAGAAAGTAGAATGGTGGTTTCTGGGGCCTGTGGAGAAGGGGGTATGGGAGTGATTGATTAACAAGCATAGAGTTATAGCCAAGGATGATAAAAATGTTCTGGAGATGGATGGCTGTGATGGTTGCACAACTATGCAAAAGTATTTAATGCCACTGAACTGTATACTAAAATTGGTTAAAATGGCAAATTTTATGTCGTGTATGTCTTACCACATTTTAAAATACATGTTATACTTAGCACAGGAGGTTAAGAGCCCAGGCTCAGGGTTCAGTACTATCTGAGTTGAACTATGGCTCAGCCACTTACCAGCTGTGGGATTTGGGGCTAGTCATTTCACATCAATTTCATCAGTAAAATGTGGATGGATGATAATGCACATATCTTCATGTAGTTGTGAGGACAGAGTGAAACAAGATATGCTGAGTGCTTGGCACAATGGTTCTCATCCCCACAAATGGGGGAGATTTTTAAGACTACCAAGGACTAGACTCTCACAGATAAGTTAAATCTGGCCTTGTGTCTTTAAACTTTTCTATTTAAAAACATTTCAAAGGTACATACAAGTGATAGATAGTTCTCACATAAGCATAATGTAGACTGAATATTTATCAAGATTTTAACATTGAAATATATCACTTTTTTTTTTTTTTTTTGAGACAGGGTCTCACTCTGTTGTTGCCCAGGCTGGAATGCAATGGCACAATCATAGCTCACTGCAGTCTCAACCTCCTGAGCTGAAGCAATCCTCCCACCGCAGCCTCCTGAGTAGCTGGGACTACAGGTGTATGCCACCATGCCTGGCTAATTTCTTTTTTTTTTTTTTTGGTATTTTTTGTAGTTATGAGGTTTTGCTATGCTGCCCAGGCTGATCTCAAACTCTTGGGCTCAAGCTATTCACATGCTTCAACCTTTCAAAGTGCTGAGATTGTAGGCGTGAGCCACCACACCCAGTAGAATATATCATTCTTAAAGGTGAAAGAGTTACTGGGATAACACATTGTCTGGCACATAGTACTTGTACAACAGATTTAGCTGTTATTATTACTTTTACACTCCTCTAATTATAAATTTCATTGCTTTAAGTACCTTGATTTTGAAAAGGGATGCTCTGAATGGGAGAGGTGCCTATTGATGTCACTGTAAATTGAAATTTACTCCTATTGAAATTGTACCGAGCAGGTTTTCTTCCCTTGTGAATCATCCCGGAAGTATTCTGCATCTCAAATGGACATAAATCAGTTTGAACTGATAACAACTTTATTTCTGATATACCGTACTGCAGTGGAATCTGACAGTAAGGTAAGATGGAGAGAAATAAATAGCATAGGGAATATGGAGAGGAGATATAGTCGTCCAGGCCTCAGGAAAAAGTGCTTTTAATCTGGGAATGTTCTGTTATGGTACTCACCCACCAAATGCCCAGGGCAGACATTACTAATCAATGTGCTCTTTCCCACTGAACCCTAAAGCTGCATTAGAATTTTTAAAACAGTACTCTAGGCACCCACCAACAATCAATGAGAGGTGGCATAGGAGATGAGTCCTATTTATTATTCTTTTTCTGTACCCTTTTTTGTGCCTTAGGTAAGTAACGCTACATACCCAGAAGGAAGAAAATGCTTTCTGAGAGAGCAAAACAACTGTCTTTAACTTTCTCAAAATCCACGAAAAACAACAAAGTCATTTCCGTGGGGCTATCACAGGGCCATGAGCCACAGGTCATTCTAAGATGTGGTGTCTGAGGATCCATCCAAAAACAGCTAAAAGAAGATAATAGCCTGGACCTGGCCTGGATTTCTGCCATGTTGGCAATTGGTTTGAAATAAAATTGTTCCAACACTCTTCTAGTTACGAAAATTAACTTTGCCTCATGCTGCCAAGTGGCTAAGTCTCAAATGCGTATTTTTCCATCTTTAAGTTGAAGCAGTGAAAAAACTCATGGAAAAGATTAGGAAAAAATAAGATCCATGAAACTAGTCCAATAATGGGGCTGAACATGACAATAATAGTAACAGTGAAAATTTGGTGCATATTTTCTATTTGCCAGACTTTGTGCCTAGGTGACTGATGTGATTATCCTCACTTCCTCTGCACAAATAACCTCTAAGATCGGTAGTATTTTCATTTGCCTTTCATAGATGACGGTCTTGAAGCTCAGGGAAGTTAGGTAACTTGCTTGAGGCCACATGATTTGCCAGTGATGAAGCTATGGGATTTGAGCCCAGGTATGTGTGATTTAAGACATTGTACTCTTGAAACTATGCATTGGAGGCCAGCAAGGCCTTTCCTTTCAGCAGGAAAAGATGGCAACTAAGAGTTCCAAGCATCTTCCTAACCTTTCTTTGACCTCACTCAAAAGGGCAAGAACTTAAATTAATTCATCATTATCTTTTCCATTGCATTGCATAATACCTGACACGTAATCAGTTCACATTGAGCTGAATTAATATTTGGTGAGGTTTGCAAATTCAGCAGTGAACTCTGCTTGTAGAGCAATTGTGGGTTCTTCTAAATCTTCAGTTGCTTGTCTTGGAGCCAGGTTGAGTATCATTCCTGTGGCTGTGTCCCTTGTATTATTAGCACATGCATTCAACACTATTTATTGAGCACCTGCTATATGCTAGGCAGTATGGTTGCAGGATAGCAGTCAACAGAAAGACCCAGTCCCAGCATTTAGGTTTGCAGTCCAGAAGAGAAGACACACTTGAGCAAATGATCATATTAGCAATTGATCATATGCTTAATTGCATATGGCAATTAAGAGCAGATGCTACAGAGGTGCTGAAGAAGGGTACCTAGGGGCTTACAGAAAACACTGATGGAGGTGGCATCAGAATATCTAATACATACAGTGCTAGCCATGTGCCAAGCACAGATCTTACAATATTACATGGCTCACCTTTTAAAATCCTCATACCAGTTGTCAATTCCTAAAGCCAACCTCTCACCACCAATATTCATATGGGGAAACTGAAGCCTAGAGATGTAAGGTAACTCGCTCAAAGTCAGGACAGTAAGTGGCAGAGATGGACTCAAAGTTGGGCTGTAGCTATAATTCACCCCTTCTCCTAATCTATTGTGCTGAATCTTCCCCTGGGAGGTCTGAAAAATAGTTGGAATTAGCTTTAAAACATAGGAGGGGGGACCGTTCGAGAAAGAGGAGGCGGCAGTTATAAAACCCGAATTGGACAGCGCTTCGGAAGCTGGGAAGTGTTCAGAACTGTGGCGGTGACAGTGGTCTGGGAGGGGGTGAGTTGAGCAAGAGTCAGATCTACCAGGCTGCCAGAGAGTACAGCTTTCATCCTAAGGGCACTGGTGAGTTATCAGAGGGCTTTGCCCAGGGAGCAATAAGATCAGATTTATCCTCTAAAGTGCTCACTCTGGCTATTGAGAAGAGAGAGAAGGGAAGGCGCTAAAGACGGAGGTAGGGGGAGTGTGTGGCAGGGCTGGGACTAGGGTGAGACAAGTGAGGTTCCCAGGGCACTTGCACGGCCCTGAGAGTAACCTTCTCCTTCAATTTTGTGCTCTGATTGCCAATTACATCATCCGAATCTTAGCCCTGCTATTTGGGCGGTTGCTGCGAGAATCTAGGCCAAGGTGGTATAAGCCAGGCCCACAAAGGACATCAAAGAAGCTGGAAACTCATAAAATGGAAAATCCCTTTTCACCTCCTGGGTATTGATGTTCGTGTTTGACTGTTAGCGCTTATCACACGCAGTTCGTTTTATCTTCAGCATCAGAAAGGGTGGAAAGTTTCCTGGGATGGAAATCTCTTTGAGGTTCAATAGTTCTTTTAAAAAAAATGGCGGTAGAGTCAGGGGAGGTAACAGAAGGAGAGGGAGAAGAGAGAGCAGTGGAGAGGGAGGGGGAAAAGCATGACATAGGATGAGATAAGAAACTCCTTTGCAAGCCCGAAGCCGAAGGATACATAATAAAAGCCAATTCCAGCAGAGTGGAAAGAAAACAAAATGCTACCTTGAAATGCAAGATCCATTCTAAACATGTGCACTGTGCTTTCTCAGCATTACTACAATGTTTTTGAGGTCCTTTTGTGAAAGACGCTGTTCACAAATCTATGCTTTAATCTTTAGCCACATTTTGTCCAAAGGCCTTGGGAACCCGTGGGATTTGCTAAGACTCCACCGACATAGACGCTCTTTCAGCAGACAGGATGTTTGACGCTACTTGCTGCAAGCCCTGGGAAGTTCCTACAGATCATAAAGATTAAGACGTTTTTTGAAGCTGATTTAAATACACATAACACAAGAGTACCAAGCCAAGTATGGGAGAATTTAAATAAGCTGCTCTTTGGAGTTGCTGACACTCATGCGTGTGGGCTCATAATCTGGGATTCTGAACTGGGGAAGCTTCCAGAATGAAGCTTAGAAGAATGAGGTCTACTTTTACCTGTTTTCATTCTGTTCTTGTCTTTTGGTTCTCCATTTCTTAGCATGACCTGTGGGCAGCGGCCCTGTGTTAGTCCCATGGGAATTACTTCGTGACTTGTGGTGGATTTTGAGGAAAAGGCAATCGTTTTGCTCTTTTGGAAATTTTGGGGGTTCTTTTGGGGTATGTAGTATTGCTTACCAAAGCCACAAAAAAAGGGTAGAAAATGAGAACTGGGTCAACCATATCTGCTTTGATTAACCCTCAACCCACTCGTCCCTTTCATCGTTGAATGACATTTTCAAAATCAACCCTCTGCTGGTTCTAAAGCACAACAGCCTGGATTTGAATCCAGTTCTGTTGCATAGCCTCTCTGTGAACTTGAACAAATTTCTCAACCTCTTTAAGTGTGAAATGCGGGCTAATGATGGTACTGATTTCCTGGGCTGCTGGAAGCATTAATCTAATCACAAGAAAGTGTATGCCAAATGCTTGGAATTAGTCCTGGCACATGCTAAGCATCCATTAAATGTTAGCTTTTATTTTCATCAACTATTGGCTTTCACAAAACTTAACAACAAACAAACCAAACCCTGAGGCTTCACTTTTGGGAATTAAATGATTAAATATTATGAGGTCTAAGACATTAAGTTTTATTAATGCCTAATAAATGATTACATATCACTAACAGATTGATGTATATTAATATACATTAAATGAGTAGATTAATTACATTTAAAATATATCTCCAATAACTAAGAATTATATGTTGATTGATGAAATGGGTTAAAATTAAATTAAATGCATTAATATCTGTGAAGCAGTTAGAACGGGACTCAACATCAGATATACACTCAACTAATTATGTTTTTAATTTGATAATATTTGAACTCTGTGGGGTGATTCCTTTAAACTCACATCACTTTTGGGGAGAGGACTGTAAGGCCAAGGAAAAACATTGGGATTTTCTCACCTAACAATTTCTCCTCAATCCATGTTCCCTCTACCCCTCAACTGGTTTTCTGTTTTGCTCTTTTCTATCTTCCTGCTGGTAGTCAAAGTGAGGGAGAAAAAGCAGCAGGTGAGGTTTTACCTAACAAATATAAGTGCTTATGGTGCCTAATATTTTGGTGACTTTAAATTTTGATATGATTTCAAATTTACGGAACAGTTTTAAGAATAACATAAAGAGCTTTGATTATAGCCTTTATGCAGATTCAACCATGGTTTGTGCTGCTCCGTTGACTCTATCAGTTCCTAGCCCTCCCTCCCCGTCTCTGTGTATTTCTGAAGTATTTGAGAGTGCCTTGGTATATGTACTTCTGGATACTTCAGTGTGTATTTCCTAAGAACAAGATCATCCTTTTACGTAACCACAGTCCAGTTCTCAAAGTCAGGAAATGTAACATTGATATATTACATTTATCTATTCCTATAGTCTATTTTCAAACTTTATCAAATGTCAAGTTCTTGTTTTTTCAATCCAGCCCAGGATCCCATCTAGGATCACACATGCTATTTACGTGTTTTGTCTTTTTAATTTCCATCACTCTGAAACAGTTCTTCATTCTTTCTTTGTGTTTCTTGACCTTGGCATTTTTGAAGAGCACAAGCCAGTTACTTTGTTGAATTATTCTGAATTTGGATTTTTCTGCTATTTCTTCATCCTGAATACAAGTTATGCATTTTTGGCAGAAATACCACTGAGGCATTGTCTGTTGATTTTATAAAGCATCTTCAAGCTGGTGTCAGTAGGGGTACATTTGGTGGCAAGTAAAAGACTCAACTAACACTGGATAAGGAACAAAAAATCTGGGGGTAAGTAGATCCAGACAGGACGTGGATTCTTTCCATTTTCTACTCTGCTACCCTCTTCCCATTGTTGTATATGGCAGTATGTGAACTGAACATGACAAGAGGCTTAAAGGAGGATGAAAGGAAAGATTAAACTAATGTTCTACATTTGTCTTAACGAGGCCAACTTGTTCATTAGAATGCGAACAGAACTGTAATAAATACCTCCATATATTACATCGCCACCCATGACTGACAGCTGATGGATTAGAGACTGCTTCCCCAGAAGCAGAACCTGAGACAAGGATTTATGTACAAGTAGTTTATGTGGGAAGGGATGCCACGAAGCACCAGTAAGGGAGTGGGGCAGGGAGGGTGAAGCAAGGAAGTATAGCAGCCAGGACAGGGTGTGTTGCTGAGCTGTTACTCCTGTGGATAACCAAGGTTTGGTCCCACTGGGAACCTCTAGGAGCCACTTAGAGACATGCTTCAGGGTCATGCTGCCAGAAGGATGAGAAAGTTGGGGTACTGATGTTCCAATCCCTGCCATCATTGGCTGGAGGCTGCTACAGACGCATCAGCCCCCACTGCGTGCATAGGCTAAACATAGTTGGAAAGCCCTTGGTGGGAGGGTCTGCATGCTGACGGTCAGAAGCTGGCCACCTGTGTGACGAGAGAAAGTGATGAGGGGCTCTGGGTGGAACCTGGGCAGTGTCTGATCTTCTTCTAGCTTAAATGGCACTGAACTCCCTCACTTCTTTGTTGGCGCCCATTTTTCCATGGGGTGAGAGGGTTTATCACTGTACACATCAAGCCCTGGTCTTTCTTTTTCTCTCTCTCTCCTTGTCTCATTCAGGCTCTATTTCAATCTCTAAGACATATGGCCATAGCCTTTCACTTAAAAAAATGTTATTTGGTTACATGCACCTGCCTTTTCTGTTTCTTCCACAGGGCAAGTGTGTGGGCATTGGAGCAAGTCAGACTTGGCTCTGATTCTCTAGTTTGTGTGAGTGTGAGCAGGTGACTGTCACTTTTCTGAGCCGCAGTTTCCTCGGGTGTAAAATAGGGATGGAATACCCGCCTTTCAGGGTTGCAGAAATGCGGACTAAATATGACATCATATATGAGTGCTTGACACATACTTAGAGGTAGTTATTACTCAGAGTAGCAACACACATAGTAGCCTGCGTTGCGCTTGGCATAATAAATGCTGGGTAAATGGTGCATGTTTATAATTCAGGGACTGGCAATGTTTTTCTAAAAAGGGCCAGATAGAAATATTTTAAGTTTTGAGATCCATATGGTTCCTGCTGCAGCTACTCAAATCTGCGGTTTTAGGATGAAAGCGGCCACAGGCAGTAGGTAAACAAACAGGCCTGTGTATGTTTCAATAAAACTTTATTGACAAAAACAAGAAGTGGCCCAGAAGTCGTGGTTTGCTGATCCCTGGTTTATATGATTATAATGACTATTACAACTATCACCATGATTTATGTACAAGTTTACTGTCTACCAATTTGGCAGAGCTTAGTCAGGTTTTGTTATTCATGGTAGTTATGTTCTATAAAGCCACAACGAACACTGAAATAGCAAATACCAAAACACGGCTCTTAGAGAAAATACAAAGTTAGGTTCCTGGGAGCCTCTGGTTGCAACATTTTTCAGCCAATCAATACATAACCTCGTTTTATGTGTGTTTCTGTTTAGAGACACCTGATTTAACAGATGCATGTTTTTGATTCATAAACATCGAACTCAGAGCCAAAAGCAATATAATTCATGCCTGGACAAAGCTTATCTAACATACATATTTTCTCTGAAAGGCATTTCATAGCCTTTTTGCTTTAAGGGACACCAGAGAGCTCTTCCCCACTATGCTTGGGGGGTTGGTGGACAGTGTCACTTTAAATGATGAAGGTACCAAAAAGAGAAAGAAAACAGACATAAAAATGTGTCACTAAGTAGACCCCATAAAAAGAACACTTGTGGCCAGGCGCAGTGGTCCACACCTGTAATCCCAGCAACTTTGGGAGGCTGAGGCAGGTGGGTCACCTGAGGTCAAGAGTGTGAGACCAGCCTGGCCAACATGGTGAAACCCTGTCTCTACTAAAAATACAAAAATTAGCTGGGTGTGGTGGCAGCCACTTGTAATCCCAGCTCACCTGGAGGCTGAGGCAGGAGAACAGCTTGAACCTGGGAGGCAGATGTTGCAGTGAGCCAAGATCGCGCCACTGCACTCCAGCCTGGGTGACAAAAGTGAAACTCTGTCTCATAAAAAAAAGAAAGAAAGAAAGAAAGAAAAGGACGATTGTCCACCGTGTGCGAGCTAATACAAGCAGACAGGGTGTCACCTTGTTCGACAGGTTGAGAAATGCATCTTGAATGACTCAACTCTTTTGTGCTCTGCACATATGTGTGTCTGTGAATAATTGTGAAAATGCCAGAAACATTGATTTTGGGGTTTCAGATAAATTTTGGTATATAGGCCACTTCACCAATACAATGAAAAATGAGGATTGGGCTGGGGACATGGCTCATGCCTGTGATCCCAGTACTTTGGGAGGCTGAGATGGGCGGATCACCTGAGGTCAGAAGTTCCAGACCAGCCTGGCCAACATGGTGAAACCCTGTCTCTACTAAAAATACAAAAATTAGTGGGGTATGGTAGCAGGCATCTGTAATCCCAGCTACTCGGGAGGCTGAAGCAGGATAATTGCTTGAACCCGGGAGATGGAGGTTGTAGTGAGCCAAGATCATGCCGCTGCACTCCAGTCTGGGTGACAGAGTGAGACTCCATCTCAAAAAAAAAAAAAAAGTGTGTGTGTATATATATAAAATATATATATACTTTATATATAATATATATTATATATACTTTATATATAGAGAGTATATACTTTATATGTATATAACATACCTATGGTTTACCCCCATGGACTTTGCATATGTTTTTAATTTTTATTTTATCTTTGGTTTTACAGTTTTTAACTCTTTATTTAAGTAACTTCATGAATATATGTTCAACATAAAATCATTAAAATGACACACAGCTATACAGAATAAAAANAAAAAAAAAAAAAAAAGTGTGTGTGTATATATATAAAATATATATATACTTTATATATAATATATATTATATATACTTTATATATAGAGAGTATATACTTTATATGTATATAACATACCTATGGTTTACCCCATGGACTTTGCATATGTTTTAATTTTATTTTATCTTTGGTTTTACAGTTTTAACTCTTTATTTAAGTAACTTCATGAATATATGTTCAACATAAAATCATTAAAATGACACACAGCTATACAGAATAAAAAGTAAGTTATTCTTCACATTCCATTTGTACTAGATTCCAGTTTTCTCTGCAGAGGTCAAACAGTTCATAGTGTGATCTGTTTGCGATTTAAACACACATGTGTACGTATACAAAACGTACTACTTTAAAAAGTAAATGGGCCACACAAAAACCTGCACATAAATGTCTAAAGCAGCTTTATCGGTAATTGCCAAAACCTGGAAGCAACCAAGATGCCTTTTAGTTTGGTAAACTGCGGAGCCTCCAGACAGTGGAGTATTCTTCAGCTTTAAAAAGAAATGAGCCGTTGAACCATGAGAAGATGTGGAGGAACCTTAAATGCTTATTACTAAGAGAAAGAAGCGAATCTGAAAAGGCTGCATATGGGAAGATTCTCACTAAATGACATATTGGAAAAGGCAAACTATGGTAACAGTAAAAACCCAGAGATAACCCAAATGTCTATCAAGTGTAAAAATTGATAAATTGTGGTATATTAAAAAAGAATTTGCTGTTATTACTAGTATTCTAGAGGTCGGATTGCTGAATCAAAAGGTATGTGCATTATAGATCTTAATATCACAAGCGCCTCATCCCATCCTCCAAAACCCTCCAGAAGAGAGACTCTTTCAATTTCCATTCCCACCAAGAGCCACTGAGACTCCCTGTTTCCCTGTACCCTTGCCAGTACTGGGTACTATCCATTAATTTACCTTTTGCAGATCTGATAGGCTCATCCTCCTTTACAACTGAAATTCTTACGACTGGGACCTGTCGTAAAATTGGTATGTAGGAGCCTTTGAGAAGGCTGTCGGTAAATGAAGCAAAAATTCCATGCTTCTAATTTTCCACACGCTGATTTAGGCTCTTTGGAAGATTAACAAATGGTTATCAGGGTAATTCTGAAAAGAAGTGGGAGAAGAGATTCCCACACAGAACCTAATGTTTTCTGGGTTGGCAGGTGGGGGGCTTTGATTTGATTGGCTCCAGGACCCCCCCTGCCAGATGTCAGCAAATCACAGACATTCATCTAGCTGAAAGCCAACCTATTCAGTCTTTCTGGGCAACACATTCAGACAGAACCTGGCATGCTTGGCTCGGGGTGGTGAAATAAATAGGACTTAATTTATATTTTAAAGTCTTTTTATCTCTCCGTAAGCCCCTGTGCTTCACTGAAAGAAAATTTGATCGAGATGGAGAGAGGTCAGAATGCAGCTTTAATAATGCATGATCTGTAATCTTGGCCCTTTCTTACTTTGCCTTAACATTTATTTGGAGGTGTGCCATTTCCCTCTGCTTCCCCTACATGATTCTTGAGTGATAGTCTTGTTCTTCTAAACTCTCTTGCCTCAGCATTCAGACCGTTTCAGGTAGGATTGGAAGGTTTGATATCCACTTGGTCAATGAGAGACTTTGGGGGCAAACTGGGTCCCCTACCCCTGTCTCCAGGAGCCTTGATCTGCCAGTCAGAATATCTTATATTGATAAGATTAGCTGGTAATTAACAGCCCAGCCCAGTCAAGCAGAGGAGACGACTCAATTAGCAGAATGTCACTGCATCTAATTTACTTTGCTTATCAGAGATTTATTCTCTAATGACTACAGGAAGAACAGGGCACCTTCAGAGGAGGGATCAGAAGGGGTTTAAAAACTTCAATATGCTCTAACCTCTCTTTTTCAGCTGGTTTGACTGGCAGTGAGGAGGCTGATAATGCCAATTTGGGGAATTGGCTGGTCTGATACAACTTTCTCAAACTTGGGGAAAAAAGAGATTGAATGTCTCTGTTATCCCTCTATCTGATTCTTTTCTTTATTTTTAAGTTTTGTGGGTACATAGTAAGTGTATACATTTATGGGGTACATGGGGTGTTTTGATGCAGACGTGCAATGTGAAATAATCAAATCATGGAGAATGGGGTGGCCATCTCCTCAAGCATTTATCTTTTGTGTTGCAAACAACCCAGTTACACTCTTTTAGTTATTTTAAAAGGTAAAATTAAGTTATTGTCTGTTGTCACCCTGCTGTGCTGTCAAATAGTAAGTTTGTTCATTTTTTCTAACTATTCTCTATCTGCTTTATATTTTTTGAGCTAGGCCTGTTTATCATCTTTGTTTGATGAGAAAACTCCTTCCACAGCTACTCAGCTTTAGCTAGAGTAGTAGTAGCAATAACACCACCTACAATAATACTAGACAAGGTATTTATTAAAGCCTCTTGATACCCCAGGCATTGTGTTAAAGACTTTACATCGGACACATGACATTGAATCCTCTATACCACAGGTTGGCAAACATTTTCTTAAAGGGCTAGATAATATTTTAGTTTTGGGGACCAGTCTCTGTTGAAACTGCCCAAGTTTGATTGTATTAAGAAAGCAGTCGGCCAGGCGCGGTGGCTCAAGCCTGTAATCCCAGCACTTTGGGAGGCTGAGACGGGCAGATCACGAGGTCAGGAGATCGAGACCATCCTGGTGAACACGGTGAAACCCCGTCTCTACTAAAATACAAAAAACTAGCCAGGCGAGGTGGCGGGCGCCTGTAGTCCCAGCTACTCGGGAGGCTGAGGCAGGAGAATGGCATAAACCCGGGAGGCAGAGCTTGCAGTGAGCTGAGATCCGGCCACTGCACTCCAGCCCGGGCGACAGAGCAAGACTCCGTCCCAAAAAAAAAAAAAAAAAAAAAAAAAAAAGAAAGCAGTCATAGACTATAGGTAAATTACTAGGTATGACTTGTTCCAATAAAACTTTATTTACAATAACAGTCATTTGGCCAGATTTCGGCTGTTGGCCATAATTTGCTAACACTTGCTTTGAATCAGTGTTTCTCAAATTTCATATTGTGATGTATTTAGTCACAGAGTCAATGTAGAGGGTTATAAAACTCATTTTTTAAAAACATGAAATAGAATAAAAACTATGTTGCTGGGTGTGGTGGTTCACACCTGCAATCCCAGCACTTTGGGAGGCTGAGGCAGGTGGATCACTTGAGGTCAGGAGTTTGAGACTAGCCTGGCCAATATGTGAAACTCTGTCTCTACTAAAAGTACAAAAATTAGCCAGCCATGGTGACACAAGCCTGTAATCCCAGCTACTCAGGAGGCTGAGGCAGAAGAATCACTTGAATCTAAGAGGCGGAGCCTGCAGTGAGCAGAGATTGCCCCACTGCACTCCAGCTTGGGTGAAAAAGTGAGACTCTGTTTCAAAAGAAAAAAAAGAAAAGAAAAAAATAAGTAAAAACTAGGTGAATGCATCACCTCTAATATGGATAACTCCTATTTTGTGAAATTTTAATTTCAGATGGGCATGTATGTAGAACCATATATGCATATAGATATAGGTGTATATGTATTTGTGTGCATATGAGTACTGGATTTGAAGTGTATATATTATTGCAGATTATAAGAGTTGGAAAAGTCCTGCTCTTAATTCCCTAAAGTACGTCTCATTATTACATGCATTTTACAGTTGAGGAAATAGAGATACAGAAAGACATTCGGTGACTTGTCCCAAGTTACACAGCCTGAGGAGCTAGATTTTTTGATAAGATAACAAGCTTCTGACATACAGCATTTTCCCATGCCCATTTTGGAATGGGTTAATAGCAGTGAAATGGTTAAAATTCCTTCCAGTGGAAGGAAAATAAAACAAGGGACAGGCATAGTCCACAAATTGAATGGCTTCTTGCTGAAGCGAACAGAAACGTCTCTTTTTCCTTCTTGGTATTTCCATTGCAAATACTATTTATCACAATGTATTTTCCCCAACGCATTTTAGAAAGTCAGATGGAATTGATTCGAGGCTCTAAACAGTCTCCTGAATGAAAAGCAAAGTGTAACCTATTCAAACAGCCCCTTTTCCTTAATCTAGAAACATGAGAGATGCAATTTAAATGATAATGTTAACCAAAACGCGAGAATGCAATGCTATAGTAGGAGTGTTTGTTTTGTTGGTTTTTTTAACCCCCACTGAAAGACAAATGGCTGAGACATTTATATCTGCCGCACTTATTAAGGAGAAAATGCTCAACCCATTAATTTTATTGCTGTGGTACTGAACATGAAGCAAAAATGTAGTTTCGTCATGAATGCTGAGGACTCCCACAGTCCTACAAGATGGCGGCCAGGAAGAGTGATTCTGTGGCAACGTTTGAGAAGTCCTAAAATGTCGTCCCTTATCTAAGTTTTATCTGGGTGTTGCAGAACAAGTGTTTCTCGAAGTGAGACTTCTTGGAACATTTTCTCTTAAACTGAGGCTTTGGAGTCACTTTGTAAGTTTGTGTTTTCAAGTCAACCCTCTAAAACTTGTTTGCTGATCAATTTAAAGACGGGTCTCCCTGGCAACCATCTTGTACACAGGGTATGGATTATGCATACAGAAGATAGAATGTAGAGTTATCTGAAATAATGTGTGAGTTTCAGTAAGAAAAGAATTAGAAATAAAAGAAAGAAAGCATATTAGGATTTTTTTAAAAGTGTGCCCCAATTTAAAAACACATCTATAGGAAATAAGGAAGAATACACACTTTGATGATTTTGCTACCTAACAAGACAGCCATTACTATTTTGTAATGGGTTTTGTTTTTCCATCTTGCTTTTTTTTTTTTTTTTTAAAGTGCTTTGGTTAAGAAGTCTCACAACTCTCCCCAGTTAACACCTTCATAAGGAAAGCAAAAATACAAGATGGCAAATGTACCAATTAGGACTCAGTTTACCTGTGTTTTCATGCTCTGGAGTGTTTGATACACATTTAACAACAAGGATGTTTAGAGGAGGGAGCCCAAACTACCTCTACCCATAAGACTCCTCTAAAGTATCCAGGGTATTTATACCATGCCCTAATATTTTAACTGTGCCTTGCAGGTTTTTGCATACCAAGGCTTTGTTGGCAAAAGATCCAGAACTGAACAACATCTACCTAGTCTGTGTTACAGGCTGTGCCTTCCAGTGTCAAGCTTTGCTAACCATGTCTCATTATCCAACAAGCTTAGTTTTTCTCATGGCTACCATGTCCAGTGTGGCTCAGAGAACTTCTAAAACTTCCTATACTATGTACACCCATTAATTGAATACATATACACATGCATACACACACATGCATGCATACACATATACACACATATTATTTTGCATATGTTTATATATCTTTATATATATAAACATAACATATGACCAAAATTATACATGCATCTACTTTAAAGAGCCAAGGTTCTAAAAAGCTTGTTATAAAGAGCAATAACTTGCTTCTCCTTGTTTCTTTTCATGAGGCAACCACTGTTGTCTCTTGTAGCTGATTCTTTTGGTAACTTTGGATAATTAAATGACATGTTTATAATGTGATGTCTTGATTTCTCATATTCAGGCATTAACTGTTGTTTTTTTCTCAAAGAAAATGAGAATTTTCCTTTCTTGCCCCTCCCTCCCTGCCTCCACGACCTCCACCCACAATAAACACACACACTTCCTGTCTCTGAGTCTTTGCAATGATTTTTGATAGTTTAATATTCATTATTTCCCTGTGTCATGACCATGCCAAATGCCTTCCATAGTTGCATCATGTAATATATGTTCTATGATATTTTCTTCCTTTACTGCACAACTTTTTGTTTTCCATGAAATTAATAATAGTTGCCTTTTAAAAATTTAAGGCCAGGCGCGGTGGCTCAAGCCTGTAATCCCAGCACTTTGGGAGGCCGAGACGGGTGGATCACGAGGTCAGGAGATCGAGCCCATCCTGGCTAACACGGTGAAACCCTCTCTCTACTAAAAATACA
The DNA here is from genome assembly GCF_001698545.2 of Rhinopithecus bieti. Taxonomy (NCBI): domain Eukaryota; kingdom Metazoa; phylum Chordata; class Mammalia; order Primates; family Cercopithecidae; genus Rhinopithecus; species Rhinopithecus bieti. Next base: position 544,064 of record NW_016809524.1, on the reverse strand, counting down.
AAAAACTAGTCGGGTGAGGTGGCGGACGCCTGTAGTCCCAGCTACTCCGGAGGCTGAGGCAGGAGAATGGCCTAAACCCAGGAGGCGGAGCTTGCAGTGAGCTGAGATCCGGCCACTGCACTCCAGCCTGGGCGACAGAGCGAGACTCCGTCTCAAAAAATAAAAAATAAAATAAATAAATAAATAAAAATAAAAATTTGCTTAACGTTTTGTATGATCTCGACATTGGTTCAGTCTCCAATTTTTGGTTAGTTCTGTAACTCTCTGTTTACATCCCTCTGTATCACAAAGCTATTAATTCTACCTTCCAGGAGTATGAAGATCCTGGGGCTTCAAGCCCGCTGTCTGCTCCCTACACCATGGGAGCAAACTCTTTCTGGGCAATCCCCTCTGTCCATCCTCTGTAGTGGAGATCCTATTTCTCAAAGAACCATATGTTCTATGTTCTTGGTTTATCCCCTCAATTTCATCAAGTACTTATTTTACTAGCCTTCTGAAAAAGGAGTTATTATTATTGGAGATGTTACATATAGGTGTTGGCTATAGAACCCTAGGTTGGAAATATAAACCCCAAATATTTGAGACAGGTCCCAGTCAATTTAGAAAGTTTATTTTGCCAAGGTTAAGGACATGTGCCCATGACACTTCAGCCTCAGTAGGTCCTGACGACATGTGCCCAAGGTAGTCACAGCACAGCCTGGTTTTTATACATTTTAGGGAGATGTGAGACATCAATCCATATATGTAAGATGAACATAGGCCAGGTGCGGTGGCGCACGCCTGTAATCCCAGCACTTTGGGAGGCTGAGGTGGGTGGATCACCTGAAGTCAGGAGTTCAAGATCATCCTGACTAACATGGTAAAACCCCATCTCTACTAAGTACAAGAAAAAAATTAGTCGAGCGTGGTGGCGCATGCCTGTAATCCCAGCTACTGGGGAGGCTGAGGCAGGAGAATCACTTGACTCCAGGAGGCGGAGGTTGCAGCGAGCCAAGATCGTGCCATTGCACTCCAGCCTAGGCAAGAAGGGCAAAACACCATCTCAAAAAAAAAAAGATGAAAGCTGGTTCTGTCCAAAAAGGCAGGATGACTCAAAGTGGGGAGGGGACTTCCAGGTCATAGGTAGATAAGAGAAAAAAGGTTGCATTCTTTTGAGTTTCTGATTAGCCTTTCCAAAGGAGACAATTAGATAAGCATTTATCTCAGTGAATAGAGGGATGACTTTGAATAGAATGGGAAGCAGGTTTGCCCTAAGCAGGTCCAAGCTTCACTTCTCCTTTAGCTTAGTGATTTTGGAGTCCCAAGATTTATTTTCCTTTCACAGAAATCACTTTCTTCCAAATTTTGAAGACATGACGCCACTGTCTTCTAGCTTTTAGAATTGCTACTGAGAAGTCTAAAGCCACACTGATTCTGACTCTTTGCATATAATCTGCTTTTTCTCTTGGTAAATGTGTAAAATTTCTTTGATCCTGGATTTCAAAAATGCCACAGCAATGTGCCTCAGTGTACCTCGGTTATGGTGCTAGTCTTTGGAACCTGGAAACACATGCTCTTCAGTTCTGGAGATTTTCTTGAGTTATCTAATGGATAATTTTCTCCCCTCCATTTTTTTTCTTGCTTTCTCTTTCTAAAACTCTTGTTATTCAGATGTCAGTTCACTTTTTTTTTTTTTTTTTTTTTTTTTAATTCTTCTCTCTTATTTTGCCTCCCTTTGTGTTTTGCTCACTTCTGGAAAAATTTGTCAGTCTCCTCTTTCAACCTTTTAACTAACGCATTCATTTGTGCTATCACATTTTTAACTTCTGAGGGCTTCTTTTGGCTTTTCAGGTGTTCCTGTTTACAATCCCAGGTAGAGTGTTTGGCGCAATGCCCTAAGGCATGGTACAGTAACAGCAAGGAGGATGATGTGCTTGGAACAACGTGAACAAGGATGACTGTGGGAGCCAACAAAGCTATGAAAGATAGTTGGAGGAGGCACATCACATAGCACATTATGGAACTCTGACTCCAAGTCATGAAGCTGGAGTCTAAGCCTAGCTTTGTCCCTGCTTTGGAAACTCAGTCTTTCTAAGCCTCAGTTTTCCCACTTGTAAAATTAACTGTTTGAATTTCTAAGAAAACTTAGAACTCACATATGCTCATGAATCTTTGATTGCATCAATATTCTCTCCCTAAAGCAGGTAAATCACAACACTTAAATTTGTGTGTGTATATTTATGCTTTTCTAGATGCCCAAGTATATCTGACTTCTCCCATCCAATAAAACAGACCTTTCACCCTTTAGGAAATTACAGGTTGAGAGTTAAATTCCATAATTAGTAAGTATTGTTTTACTGGAACAAAGATTAGATTTCCCCAAAGTCATAGAAATTAATGGCAAGGTCAGATTAGCATGAGGGTCTTTGGTCTTCTGGTGTTCCCAACTCCATTGCAGAAGCTCTGAGCAAGTCAACTCTCTCAGCCATGACCAAGAAGCTAATTCATCTGAAAGAAAATGCTGAGCCTGCCTTCAGAGTCCTTCAAAGTAAACCTGCTGCACAATTAGCTGAAGGAAAGGGCCTTGCAGGGAGTCAGCACATCAGAAATACATCATTACTCAGCTAGGAGCTGACATTCAGCGAATGGCAGCCCCTTGTATGGATCCTGGAGTGGATCCCATGGAGAATGAGCCCACTCACACAGCATGGAGTTTACAGCCGCCATGAACCTGGAGGAGAGGACATTTGGACCAGAGCATTTTGGCTTCCTCTGCTATTTGAGATGGATTTGTCATACCAGGAGCAAGCCTTTGCTGAGTTCTCCCTCCTTTAAAGAATTGTTTTCTCTAAATTAGTTAAATTGATGAGAATAAAGAGGGCCAAATTGATGGCACCCAAGTGCATTTGAGAGTGATCAGAAACCGCCAGGAACACCATAAATTCCATAATTAGAAAGTATTTTCTTAAGGGGACAAAGATCAGATTTCCCCATTTCAGAGCTGGAAATGCCCCTTGATTAATTTCCTGCAGCCTGTCTCTTAATGATATGAAATGCAATCAAGATAACTAATCAAGAAAAGCAAAGTGTCCTAAGTACTTTAGGTAATAATGACAATAACATTCAACCACTGCAATAACCAGAGTTATATATCATGTATGCATTTTTAAACCTCATACTAGACACTGTACTAAATATGTCAAAAGCCTTGTCCCATTTAATACCTAGAAAACATCATGAGGTAGAAACTATTCTTCCTGCCATTTTACAGATGACTTCAGGTGACCTATTTAGAAAGCTTTGTCAGATGTCCACAGTGATGCAGCAAGTAAGGGGTGGAGCTGGAATTTGAACCCAGGCTGTCAAAATGCAAAGTCCAGTACTCTGAACTATTATGCTATAATTCCTCTTAAAGTTTTCTTTCCTATTGTCAACTCTGAATGTCATGTTGAATACAGGAGAGGAACTGTATTTTTCTTTCCCAGTCATCAGGGAAAGAACATTCATTTTGCTATTGTTTTTAACTTCTTTTTTGTTGTTGTTGTTGAGACAGGGTCTTGCTCTGTATCCCAGGCTGGAGTGCAGTGGTACGATCTTGGCTCACTGCAACCTCTGCCTTCCGGGTTCAAGCGATTCTCCTCCCTCAGCCACCTGAGTAGTTGGGATTACAGACATGTGCCACCATGCCCAGCTAACTTTTGTATTTTTAGTAGAGACAAGGTTTCGGTATGTTGGCCAGTCTGGTCTCAAACTCTTGGCCTCAAGTGATCTGCCTGCCTTGGCCTCTCAAAGTGCTGGGATTATAAGTATGAACCACAACACCTGGCCTATTTTGCAGTTTTTTCAATGTGGCAAAATATATACAACACAAAATTGACCATTTTAACCATTTTTAAGTGCACAAGTCAGCATTAAGTACATTACAATGTTGTGCAATTATCATCACACTATTTCCAGAACTTTCCATCCTCCTAAACAGAAATTCTGTGCCTATTAAACAGTATCTTCCCATTCCTTTCTTCCCGCAATCCCTGGTAACTTCTGTTTTCTGTCTCTGTGAATTTGCCTATTCTGGGTATCTTATACAAGTAGAGTCAGACAGTATCTGTCCTTTGGTGTGTGACCTCTTGGTCTTAGCATGAGGTTTCCAAGGTTCTTCCTTCTTTTTTTTCTGAGATGGAATCTGGCTTTGTCTCCGAGGCTGGAGTGCAATGGCATGATCTTGGCTCACTGCAACCTCCACCTCCCGGGTTCAAGCAATTCTCCTGCCTCCGTAGTAGCTAGGATTACAGGCACGTGCCACCACGCCTAGCTAATTTTTTTTTTTTTTTTTTTTGAGACTGAGTTTCACTTTTGTTGTCCAGGCTGGAGCGCAATGGCTCCATCTCAGCTCACTGCAACCTCCAGCTCCTGGGTTCAAGTGATTCTCCTGCCTCAGCCTCCCGAGTAGCTGGGATTACAGGTGTGCACCACCATGCCTGGCTAATTTTGTATTTTTAGTAGAGATCGGGTTTTGCCATGTTGGCCAGGCTGGCCTCAAACTCCTGACCTCAGGTGATATGCCCGCCTCGGCCTGCCAAAGTGCTGGGATTACAGGCATGAGCCACTGTGCCCGGCCTTTTATTATTATTATTATTATTATTATATTTTAAGTTCTGGGATCCATGTGCAGAACATACAGGTTTGTAACGTAGGTATACACGTGCCATGGTGGTTTGCTGCACCTGTCAACCCATCATCTACATTAGGTATTTCTCATAATGCTATCCGTCCCCTAGCCCCCCACCTTCCGACAGGCCACGGTGTGTGATATTCCCCTCCCTGTGTCCATGTGTTCTCACTGTTCAGCTCCCTCTTATGAGTGAGAACGTGGTGTTTGGTTTTCTGTTCCTGTGTTAGTTTGCTGAGAATGATGGCTTCCAGCTTCACCTATGTCCCTGCAAAGGACATGAACTCATCCTTTTTTATGGCTGCACAGTATTCCATGGTATATATGTGCCACATTTTCTTTATCCAATCTGTCATTGATGGGCATTTGGGTTGGTTCCAAGTCTTTGCTATTGTGAACAATGCTGCAATAAACATATGTGTGCATGTGTCTTTATAGTAGAATGACTTATAATCCTTTGGGTATATACCCAGTAATGGGATGGCTGAGTCAAATGGTATTTCTGGTTCTAGATCCTTGAGGAATCGCCACACTGTCTTCCACAATGATTGAACTAGTTTACAGTCTCACCAACAGTGTAAAAGTGTTCCTATTTCTCCACATCCTCTCCAGCATGTCTTGTTTCCTGACTTTTTAATGATTGCCATTCTAACTGGTGTGAGATGGTATCTCATTGTGGTTTTGATTTGCATTTCTCTGATGACCAGAGATGATGAGCATTTTTTTCATGTGTATGTTGGCTGCATATATGTCTTCTTTTGAGAAGTGTCTGTTCATATCCTTCACCCACTTTTTGATGGGGTTGTTTGTTTCTTGTGAATTTGGTTAAGTTCTTGTAGATTATGGATATTAGACCTTCGTCAGATGGGTAGGTTGCAAAAATTTTCTTCCATTCTGTAGGTTGCCTGTTCACTCTGATGACAGTGTCTTTTGCTGTGCAGAAGTTCTTTAGTTTAATTAGACCCCATTTGTCAATTTTGGCTTTTGTTGCCATAGCTTTTGGTGTTTTTGTCATGAAGTCTTTGCTTATGACTATGTCCTGAATGGTATTGCATAGGTTTTCTTCTAGGGTTTTTGGTTTTAGGTCTTATGTTTAAGTCTTTAATCCATCTAGAGTTAATTTTTGTGTAAGGTGTAAGGAAGGGGTCCAGTCTCAGTTTTCTGCATATGGCTGACCAGTTTTCCCAACATCATTTATTAAATAGGGAATCCTTTCCTCATTGCTTGCTTTCGTCAGGTTTGTCAAAGATCAGATGGTTGTAGATGTGTGGTGTTATTTCTGAGGTCTCTGTTCTGTTTCATTGGTCTATAGATCTGTTTTGGTACCAGCACCATGCTGTTTTGGTCACTGTAGCCTTGTAGTATAGCTTGAAGTCAGGTAGTGTGATACCTACAGCTTTGTTCTTTTTGCTTAGGATTGTCTTGGCTATGCAGCCTCTTTTTTTGGTTCCATATGAAATTTAGTTTTTTAAAAATTCTGTGAAGAAAGTCCATGGTAGCTTCATGGGGATAGCATTGAATCTATACATTACTTTGGGCAGTATGGCCATTTTCATGATATTGATTCTTCCTATCCATGAGCATGGATTGTTTCTCAATTTGTTTGTGTCCTGTCTTATTTCGTTGAGCAGTGGTTTGTAGTTCTCCTTGAAGAGGTTCTTCACATACCTTGTAAGTTGGATTCCTAGGTATTTTATTCTCTTTGTAGAATTGTGAATGGGAGTTCGCTCGTGATTTGTCTCTCTTTTTGTCTATTATTGGTGTACAGGAATGCTTGTGATTTTTGCACACTGACTTTGTATCCTGAGACTTTGCTGAAGTTGCTTATCAGCTTAAGGAGATTTTGGGCTGAGACAATGGGTTTTCTAAATATACAATCATGTCTGCAAACAGAGACAATTTGACTTCCTCTCTTCCTATTTGAATACCTGTTATTTCTTTCTCTTACCTGATTTCCCTGGCCAGAACTTCCAATATTATGTTGAATAGGAGTGGTGAGAGAGGGCATCCTTGTCTAGTGCTGGTTTTCAAAGGGAATGCTTCCAGTTTTTCCTATTCAGTATGATATTGGCTGTGGGCTTGTCATAATAGCTTTTACTATTTTGAGATATGTTCTATCAATACCTAGTTTATTGAGAGTTTTTAGCATGAAGGAGTGTTGAAGTTTGTCAAAGGCCTTTTCTGCATCTATTGACATAAGTATGTGGTTTTTGTCATTGGTTCTGTTTATGTGATGGATTATGTTTATTGATTGTGTATGTTGAACCAGCCTTGAGTCCCAGGAATGAAGCCGACTTGATCGTGGTTGATAAGCTTTCTGATATGCCGTTGGATTTGGGTTGCCAGTCTTTTATTGAAGATGTTTGCACCAATATTCTTCAAGGATGTTGGCCTGAAATTTTCTTTTATTGTGTGCCTCTGTCAGGTTTTGGTGTCAGAATGATGCTGGCCTCATAAAATGAGCTAGGGAGGATCCCTCTTTTTCTTTTGATTGGAATAGTTTCAGAAGGAATGGTACCAGCTTCTTTTTGTACCTCTGGTAGAATTCGGCTGTGAATCTGTCAGGTCCTGGACTTTTTTGGTTGGTAGGGTATTAATTACTGCCTCAATTTCAGAACTTGTTATTGGTCTATTCAGGGATTTGACTTCTTCCTGATTTAGACTTGGGAGGGTATATGTGTCCAGGAATTTATCCATTTCTTCTAGATTTTCTAGTTTATTTGTGTAGAGGTGTTTATAGTATTCTCTGACAGTAGTTTGTATTTCTGTGGGATCAGTGGTGATATCCCCTTTATCATTTTTTATTGCATCTCTTTGATTCTTCTCTGTTTTCTTCTTTATTAGTCTGGCTAGCAGTGTATCAATTTTGTTGATCTTTTTCAAAAAAACCAGCTCCTGGATTCATTGATTTTTTTGAAGGGTTTGTCGTGTCTCTGTCTCCTTGTATTCTGCTAGCTTTTGAATGTGTTTGCTCTTGCTTCTCTAGTTCTTTTAATTGTGATGTTAGGTTGTCGATTTTAGGTCTTTCCTGCTTTCTCTTATGGCATTTAGTACTATGAATTTCACTCTAAACACTGCTTTAGCTGTGTCCCAGAGATTCTGGTACATTGTATCTTTGTTCTCATTGGTTTCAAAGAACTTATTTATTTCTGCCTTAATTTTGTTATTTACCCATCAGTCATTCAGGGGCAGGTTGTTCAGTTTCCATGTAGTTGTGCAGTTTTGAGTGAGTTTCTTAATCCTGAGTTCTAATTTGATTGCACTGTGGTCTGAGAGACTGTTTGTTATGATTTGTTTGTTTGCATTTGCTAAGGAGTGTTTTACTTCCAATTATGTGGTCAGTTTTAGAATAAGTGTGATGTGGTGCTGAGAAGAATGTATATTCTGTTGATTTAGGGTAGGGAGTTCTGTAGATGTCTCTTAGGTCCGCTTGGTCCAGAGATGAGTTCAAGACTTGAATATCCTTGTTAATTTTCTATCTCATTGATCTGTCTAATATTGACAGTGCGGTGTTAAAGTCTCCCACTATCATTGGGTGGGAGTCTAAGTCTCTAAGAACTTGCTTTATGAATCTGGGTGCTCCCGTATTGGGTGCTTATATACTTAGGGTAGTTAGCTCTTCTTGTTGAATTGATCCCTTTACCATTATGTAATGGCCTTCTTTGTCTCTTTTGATCTTTGTTGGTTTAAAGTCTGTTTTATCAGAGACTAGGATTGCAACCCCTGCTTTTTTTTTGCTTTCCATTTGCTTGGTCGATCTTCCTCCATCCCTTTATTTTGAGCCTATGTGTGTCTCCGCATGTGAGATGGGTCTCCTGAATATAGCACACTGATCAGTCTTAATTCTTTATCCAATTTGCCAGTCTGTGTCTTTTAATTGGGACATTTAGCATGTTTACATTTAAGGTTAATATTATTGTGTGTGAATTTGATCCTGTCATTATGATGCTAGCTGGTTATGTTGCCCGTTAGTTGATGCAGTTTCTTCATCGTGTCAATGGTCTTTACCATTTGGTATGTTTTTGCAGTGGCTGGTACCGATTGTTTCTTTCCATGTTTAGTGCTTCCTTCAGGAGCTCTTGTAAGGCAGGCCTGGTGGTGACAAAATCTCTCAGCATTTGCTTGTCTATAAAGGATTTTATTTCTCTCTCTCTCTCTCTCTCTCTTTTTTTTTTCTCCTTTTTTGAGATGGAATCTGGCTTTGTCTCCCAGGCTGGAGTGCAGTGTCGCAATCTTGACTCACTGCAGCCTCTGCCTCCCAGGTTCAAGCAATTTTCCTACCTCAGCCTCCCAGGTAGCTAGGATTACAGGTGTGCACCACCATGCCTGGCTAATTTTTGTGTTTTAGTAGAGACGAGGTTTTGCCATGTTGGCCAGACTGGCCTTGAACTCCTCACCTCATGTGATCTGCCTGCGTCTGCCTCCCAAAGTGCTGGGATTACAGGCATGAGCCACTGTGCCCGGCCTCTTTTTTTTTTTTTTAAATAGTAAGCTGCTATGTGCATCTCTGTTTAAAAATTGCCTTCACATTGGGTTTCTGTTGACAGAACAGGGGAGGAGTTTGCCTCTGACCTTTCTGAAGCTCCCATTGTACCTGAGGCTAAGAAGCCCACAGTTAATTTTAAGTGGCAAAAGAAATGAGAACAAATTCCTCCAGGATGAGAAGTTACATTTCTGCTAAAACAGTGCTCTCCCATAGGGTATATGAGCACATTCAACCCCCTCTAGAAAGGAACCGGAGGGCAGGCACGGGGTGCCAACTGCTAGAAATCTTGCAGTTAGAAGAGTGTCTGAGTTTTTAGATAATTTTAGGTGCCAGGATGTGGTTAAGAGGCTATGTTCAGGGCCTACTCTTGATACTGTTGAAATAAAAACAAAAATAACTGCCTAGAGAACATCCACGCCCTAAAAGACAGAACATGTTTTCTGGGTGAAGGGATGATTTAACTCAGGAAACTCAAGAACACAAAAAAACAACAACAGAACATGTCCTTGAACATGTTCAACTAGAATGGCAAGGTGTTTTCCAACATAAAACATTGTAATTTTCCTGCTACTCCAAAGGAATCCAATAAATAATTTTACAAAATTATAATCAAAACTGAAAGCGATGGCCAGGTGTGGTGGCTCATGCCTGTAATCCCAGCACTCTGGGAGGCCGAGGTGGGCAGATCATGAAGTCAGGAGTTCAAGACCAGCCTGGCCAACAGAGTGAAACCCCGTCTCTACTAAAATTACAAAAATTAGCTGGGCGTGATGGCAGGTGCCTGTAATCCCAGCTACTCAGGAGGCTGAGGCAGGAGAATGGCTTGAACCCGCGAGGCAGAGGTTGCAGTAAGCCTAGATTTTGCCACTGCACTCCAGCCTGGGCGACAGAGCGAGACTCCGTCACAAAACAAACAAACAAAGAAACAAATACCTGAAAGTGACACCAGCCCCCTGACAACACAAGTTACAGGTCCTTGTGCAGTCCCAGGGTTGAGTGGTCCAAGAAAGTCACTCCCTGAGCCCAGCCTGAGGTTTTATCTTTCCCGAATGGGAGCGGGTAGAGGGTCCATGCTGCTTTGCAGAAGAGTTGCATCTGGTAAGCCCAGGTGGTGAGTGAAGCCAAAGATGACAACACGAGAAGTTGTGAAAGCCGAGGTTTCCTTGTGCTGAAACCAGGCCTTAGGAGGCAAGTTCTTTGGTGGGGCCTCTTTGCCCAAGCTGAAGCAAGTCCCCTGCACCCGTCATGCAGGGAAGAGCTTGGGTGGGCTTTCTCCTTAGCAAGACTTTGCTATGGGGTCCTGGTAGGTGTTCTCATGTTGCCTGCTCTGGGTTGAGGTTCTGCATGTGGCCAGGCACAACTCAAAATGTTCTTCAACTGCCATGAAGAGGTTCTGGAATGCCCCAGCTGCCCGACTGGGGAAGCACTCCAAGAGAAGCTGCTTGTTGGGCAGCAGCTGCTGGGGCAGCAGCCATCACAGCAGTATTGCTTTGTGCCAGGGACATGGATATTGCAGCAGCCTCTGGGCCAGCAGCTATGGCAGCAGTATTGCTTTGTTCCAGGGACATTGATGTTGCAGCAGCCTCTGGGCCAGCAGCCATGGCAGCAGTATTGCTTTGTTCCAGGGATGTTGATGTTGCAGCAGCGGTTGGGCTGGCAGAGGTTGGGCCAGCAGCCATGGCAGCAGTATTGCTTTGTGCTAGGGACACTGACGTTACAGCAGCGGTTGGGCCAGCAGCCATGGCAGCTGTATTACTTTGTGCTATGGACATTGCAGTTGCAGCAGCGGTTGGGCCAGCAGCCATGGCAGCTGTATTACTTTGTGCTATGGACATTGACGTTACAGCAGCGGTTGGGCCAGCAGCCATGGCAGCTGTATTGCTTTGTGCTAGGGACATTGACGTTACAGCAGCGGTTGGGCCAGCAGCCATGGCAGCTGTATTGCTTTGTGCTAGGGACATTGACGTTACAGCAGCGGTTGGGCCAGCAGCCATGGCAGCAGTATTGCTTTGTGCTAGGGACATTGACGTTACAGCAGCGGTTGGGCCAGCAGCCATGGCAGCTGTATTACTTTGTGCTATGGACATTGCAGTTGCAGCAGCGGTTGGGCCAGCAGCCATGGCAGCTGTATTGCTTTGTGCTAGGGACATTGACGTTACAGCAGCGGTTGGGCCAGCAGCCATGGCAGCAGTATTGCTTTGTGCCAGGGACATGGATATTGCAGCAGCCTCTGGGCCAGCAGCCATGGCAGCAGTATTGCTTTGTTCCAGGGACATTGATGTTGCAGCAGCCGCTGGGCCAGCAGCCATGGCAGCAGTATTGCTTTGTGCTAGGATATTGCAGTTGCAGCAGCCGTTGGGCCAACAGCCATCACAGCAGTATTGCTTTGGCCAGAGATGTTGATGTATTGCAGTAGCCGCTGGGTCAACAGCCATCACAGCAGTATTGCTTTGTGCCAGGGACATTGATGTTGCAGCAGCCGCTGGGCCAGCAGCCATGGCAGCAGTATTGCTTTGTTCCACGGATGTTAATGTTGCAGCAGCCACTGGACCAGGAGCCATGGCAGCAGTATTGCTTTGTTCCAGGGATGTTGATGTTGAAGCAGCAGTTGGGCCAGCAGCCATGGCAGCAGTATTGCTTTGTTCCACGGATGTTAATGTTGCAGCAGCCACTGGACCAGCAGCCATGGCAGCAGTATTGTTTTGTGCTAGGGACATTAACGTTGCAGCAGCCATTCACCAGCAAATCTTTCCTCTCATATACATAGTTCATTCATGATGAGGTGCTCCCCTCGAATGGAGTTGTGGCACTAATTGCTGGGGTGACTACCATTGCCCGAGTTAAACTGCGCTTTACACAGAATGGACTGATCGTGGTCTTGAACCTGGAGGAGATGCCTCTCTTTGACTCTCCTCTCCTCCTGCTTGAAGGTGCTCCTGAGGAAGTAGATGAGTGACAGCCCAAAGACCAGGGCGAGCACCCACCTCCTCCACAGACGTCGGTGCTACACCGTGGCCTCCTGGTTCACCATCCCGTACTGTGCAGTAGGCCCAGGGCTCCTACACACCCTGCAGCCCCATCCCTTGAGGCAGGCACTGACCCCATGGCCTGTGGCCAAGTCCCAGGTTTATTTTTCTTATCCCATATATCAGAATTTAATTCCTTTTTGTGATGAACGATGTTCCAAAACATGTTCTTTTCTTTCTTTGGTGGCCATCCTAATTGGTGTGAAGCGGTATCCCATTGTGGTTTATTTTGTTTTTTTGTTTTTTTTTTAAATTATTATTATTTTTTTTTTTTGAGAGAGAGGAGTCTTGCTCTGTCACCAGACTGGAGTGCAGAGGTGCAATCTTATTTCACTGCAACCTCTGCCTCCCAGATTCAAGTGATTTTCCTGCCTCAGCCTCCTGAGTAGCTGGGATTTTAGGTGCCTGCCACCACACCCGGCTAATTTTTTATTTTTAGTAGAGACAGAGTTTTACCATGTTGGCCAGGATGGTCTTGATCTCTTGACCTTGCGATCCACCTGCCTCTGCCTTCCAAAATGCTGGGATTACAGGTGTGAACCACTGTGCCCGGCCCCCATTGTGGTTTTGAGTTGCATTTCCTTAATGATGAATGATGTTGAACATCTTTTGATATGCTGATTGGCCATTTATGTATCTTCTCTGGTGAAATGTCTATTCAAGTCCTTTTTTCATTTTTGAACTGTGCTGTTTGTTTTTTGTTGTTGTTGAGTTATAGAAGTTCTTTACATATTCTGAATATAAATTCTTATCAGGAATATGATTAGCAAATATTTCCTCTCATTTAGTGGGTTGTCTTTTCACTCTTTTGATAATGTCCTTCGATCCAAAAAAAATTATAATTTGATGAAGTCCAATTCATGTATTTTTTCTTTATTGCCTGTGCTTTTGCTATCATATTTCAGACATTATTGCCAAATCCAATGTCATAAAAATTTTCCTATGTGTTTTCTTCTAAGAGGTTTATAGTGTTAGCTCTTATATTTAGGTCTTTTATCCATTTTGAGCTAAATTTTGTAAATAGTATAAAGGGGCCAACTTTATTTTTTTGTATGTGAATATCTAGTTTTACCAGCACCATTTATTGAAAAGATTACCCTTTTCCCCTACTAAAAATCAGTGGGCCATATATGTAAGAGTTTATTTCTAGGGTCCTTATTGTATTCCTTTGGTGTACATGTCCGTCCTTAAGGCAGCACCACACTGTTTTAATTACTGTAGCTTTGCAGTAGGTTTTGCACTCAGGAAGAAACTTTTCTTCCAAGAAAAGTCAGTTTAATTCACATGAGATGAAAATTAAAATGTGGGTGAGTCTTAGATTGATTCACACAGAGGAAGTAGCACTCAAGCTATTTTGAAGATCAAAGTTCATCATCCAAGCTCCCGACCTCCTCAGAGCTCATGCCCACCAATCTTCAATATTACAAATGGAAGAAGGGTAGGGATGGAGACCAAAGATAGTGCTGGCAAGGGTATGAATTGGTCCAACCTTTTTGGAGGGCATTTGGGAATAAGAATCACAACCCTTGGATATGGGTTACAGTTTGACCCAGGAATTATGTTTTCAGGTAGAGTAATAACAAATGGACCTCCACAGAAATTTTCCAGCAAAGATGTTCAACCCACATTGTTACCATAGCAATGAACAACAAAAAAAGTTTGAGTGGCACTGGCTAAATTGTGGTGCAACCCTACAATGGGATACCAGGTGGCTCTTAGAAATACATGTTGAAGCCTATTTGTAGACATGAAAAGATAAGTGTTTAAATTAAAAAAAAAAAAAGCACCGTTATATGTACTATACAATTTCACAATTGTCAGATTTGGAGATCATAAAATATCCAAACACACACACACATACACACACTCTGGAAGGGTAGATGCTGTTACTAATAGTAGTTATATTAGGTCTGGCTTTCCAAAAGCAGGTCCTAAGAGAAGGATTCATGTGCAACAGATTAATTAATTAATTAATTTTTTGAGACGGAGTCTTGCTCTGTTGCCAGGCTGGAGTGCAGTGGTGTGATCTCGGCTCACTGCAACCTCTGCCTCCTGGGTTCAAGCGATTCTCCTGCCTCAGCCTTCTGAGTAGCTGGGATTACAGGCTCTTCCCACCACACCTGGCTAATTTTTTTGTAATTTTAGTAGAGACACGATTTCACCATGCTGGCCAGGATGGTCTTGATCTCCTGACCTCATGATCCCCGTGCTTTGGCCTCCCAAAGTGCTCGGATTACAGGCGTGAGCCACCACGCCTGGCCACAACAGAGTTATTAAGGGAGTGCTTCCTGGAGAAACAGGTAAGAAACAGGACAGAAAAGGATAGGAAGCAAAGCCAGTATGCAATTTTAGGCCAAGTCCCATAAAGCAGGGATCCCCAGCTGGTCTATGGGACCAGTACCTGTCCATGGCCTGTTAGGAGCTGGGCTGCACAACAGGAGATGAGTGGCGGGTGAACGAGTAAAGCTTCATCTGTATTCACAGCCACTTCCCATTCCTCACATTGCTGCTTGAACTCCACCTCCTGTCGGATCAGTGGCAGCTTTAGATTCTCATAGGAGCAAAAAGTCTACTGTGAACTGCGCATGTGAGGGATCTAGGCTGCAAACTCCTTATGAGAATCTAATGCCTGATGATCTGTCACTGCCTCCTATCACCTCCAGATGGGACTTTCTAGTGAAGGACGAAAAAGCTCAGGGCTCCCACTGATTCTACATTATGGCGAGTTGTACAATTATTTCATCATATATGACAATGTAATAATAGTAAAAATAAAGTGCACAGTAAATGTAATGCACTTGAATCATCCCAAAACCATGTCCCCAGCATCCGTGGAAAAATTCCACAAACATGGTCCCTGGTGCCAAAAAGGTGGGGACCTCTGCCATAGAGGATAACTTCAGTCTGATCCCACAGAGAAACTCTAAGTGTAAATTACACCTTAGGTTTATTCTAACCCAAGGCAAGGAAGCTGGGCTTTCAAACTCCTTCACTCAGCAGTCATTGGTTAAAGGCCACCCTGGGGGTGGGGACATAAACTCCCAGACAAGCTGAATGCAGCTGCTCCAGTAGCCTGAAGGCAGGCGGCCTAGGCAAAGTCACAGGTGCAGGCCATTGGGAGCAAAAGCTTACCACTGTTGAGGAAGAGATGTGAAGAAATGGTAAAGGGATTTTAGGGGATCTGAGTGGAGCATGCCATTTAGCATTCTTTAAATTTTTGGAGACGAGGAAAATCCATTATTTTTGTAATAACAATATGTCGTTTAAAAATTACTGTTGAACAAATACCTTTCAAAGTCCTCTATAATCTCATATCTATTTCACAGAATTATGTTTAGTATTCTGTGGGGGGTAAAGAAGGCTTTTTCTTCTTGGCTGAGTCTGTATATTAAGAATAAAGAACAAAAGGCTTTTTCTCATAGCCCTGCTGCAGTGACTGTCTTGGCAATATTCTAATAAAGCTATGAGGTTTTGAAATCCTTACCCCAGAGACCAACCTATATCATTAAGAGTAATGAATATAGTCAAAACAATCATGACAACAATGACATGTGGAACTATCCTGTACATTAATATTGATAATAGTGACATGTATTGGAGTGCTCTATGGGCTGGGTCCTGGGTGAAGCACTTTACATGCAGTATCTCCTTAAATTATCTGAATAATTCTATTAGTCAGCTACAGTGATTACGCCCATTTCCCAGATGTGAAAACTAAGGGCCAAAAAACGTTAAGTAATTTGCTCCAACAAAACCAGTAAAAGGCAGAGTCTGGACTCCGCTCAGGTTTGCCTGGTGCCAAAGCTCATGTTTGAAATCTCTGCACTGTGATACATCCCAATCCGTGTGCTTCTCTTATATTTTAAGAAACATTAAGTCTTGAATTCTGATCATGGGCCAGTTCTTCTATTATATTGTACTCCTTTTTACATATAATCCTGAGACTATTTTTCTGCTGGTTTTCCCAGCCTTATTGGACAATTCATTTGAACTTCTTTCTATTCATAATTTTGTAGGAAAAGGGCTGATGTATTTGTAAAATTGTAAGCAAAAACCTGTCATTGTCCATGAGAATACCTGCCCCAGTGCATGCTGGGTTGAACATTTTATAATATTCAAACTTCAATCACTGCATTCCCCAAATGATAGCTTTCTCCGATCTAAGGGGAAACCTTACCTTTTTGTCTGCTGCAAATATACGTGGTAAAATGGACAGAGGCCAACAGGTATATTATAATGTGAGAAAAGCACTTTCTAGGACAGTAGAAGAAGGGTGATAACTTTAGAAATTGCCAAATAGGATAAATGAGGGGTTTTCTTTCTTTTCCTTAACTGCTTTCTTATCATCTTCAGCTTCAGTCTAAATTCCTGGCATAGAACTGTACATGATACAGGTTGAAATAAATAGAAACAAGCATATAGTTTAAAAGAAATAGGATTTCTTCTCAGGTTAAATTTCTAGCTAAAGATTAATTTGCTTGCACCAGACTCATAACTTTCCAGATTTCTGTTTGCTTATGTATGAGGGGGAGAAAAAGCTCAGCTAGGCTGAATATAGCGATTAGTTAAATTGCTCAGACATTCATTACTGAAAAACCTCAATTCCACCTGGAGTTGGGGTTTGTTTAGCGCTCACTGACAATAACTTTCTGCTTGACTGATGGCTACTAATTTTGATAGGGGGATGGGAATGTCAGTCACAAATAGAAATAGACACATAAACTCTAGGACTCATTAAGCTGGTTACTATGCTCACATCCCCAAATGTGTGTTGTTTCAAAATATAGGGTAAAGAGATTTAATTACATTCTGGGATAGGAAACATTTACGTTTCAAGTTTGCACTGGTTGGGGGGATGCAACAGAGAAAAGAAGAGTAATGAAGCAGAGAGACCTCGGGGAATCAGGAGAGCGTCATGCCTGCTGACAGGTGCAAAGAACAGACCTAACATCTGTGAAGGAAAAGTCGAGTACTTAGGAACAAGGTGGTGGGAAATTAAAGCACCAAGAGATGTTAAGCTGCTCCAGGAAACAGGCTGGGAGACTGGTTGTTTGTCTCAATCAAGAGATGGCTGCACCTAAAAATAAAGATAGAGCCCATCAGACTTTCTTTTCTCTCTCTTCTTTCAGCCCATTGGCCTTGATTTGGTCTTAAGGCATGAAAGGAATCCTCATGGAGCCCGGCTACATTATCATGCCGTGAAAATGAACACTTAAAATGGAAACAGTTCTCCCAACTGCGTGTGCTCAAGGCAAATGGATTTGGAAGAATTTCACCCACTGTTCTCAGGGAATGGTTGCTCTGTGGGGTGTCTCTGAGACCCACAAGGCTACGGTCCTCGTTGTGTTTGTTTATTTTATTTTAGTTTTCAGATAAGCAAACCAAGGCTTAAAGAGCACAGAGAGCTTGCGTTGGCAGTCTAGTGTCATCACGCTTAAACAAATGGGCTCAAATTCTGGATCTGCCACTTCTCAAATCACTAGGTGATTTGAGCAAGTTTCAGTCTCCCTGAGCCTCTGCTTCTTCTATGAAGTGGGAAGAAAAGACTATTGATGACTTAGCATCAACTATTAGGATTAGCGGGAAGGAGGCATGTAAAATGTACTACGTGTATTTAACACAGATTTATTGAGCGCTCACTATGTCCCAGGTGATGTTCTAGTTGCTGTATAACCTGGCTTTTTTTCTGTCATGGAATTTCTTTTTATTCTTATTTTTGATTATAAAATTATTTTTATATTTTGTGGGTGCATAGGTGTATATATTTATGGAGTACACAAGAGGTTTTGATACAGGCATGCAATGTGTGAAAATCACATGATGGAGAATGGGGTATCCATCCCCTCAAGCATTGATCCTTCGTGTTACAAACAATCCAGTTATACTCTTTTAGTTATTTTTAAAGGTACAATTAAGTTATTATTGTCTATAGTCACCCTGTTGTGTTATCAAATAGTAGGTTTTATTCATTCTTTTTTTCGGGGGGGACCCATTAACCATATCCCTGCACATAACCCTTCCCAGCCTCTGGTAACCATTGATTCACTGATTGATTGATTGAGACAAGGTCTCCCTCTGTCTTCCAGGCTGGAGTGCAGTGGCACAATTTCAGCTCACTGCAGCCTCCGCCTCCCGGGTTCAAGTGAGTCTCATGCCTCCGCCTCCTGGGTAGCTGAAACTACAGACATATGCCAACATACCTGGCTACTTTTTTCTTGTTGGTATTTTTAGTAGAGATGGGGTTTCACCATGTTGACCAGGCTGGTCTTGAACTCCTGACCTCAGGTGATCCGCCCACTTACAGCCTCCCAAAGTGCTGGGATTACAGGCATGAGCCACCATGCCCAACCACCATCCTTCATATAACCTTGCTTTTTCCCACTGGGTAAGAGATACAGCTGATAGTCACAGCAACTGACTGTTATCAAATGTCTATTGTGTGCCAAGCCACTGTGTTTATCTTTTTTTTTTTTTTTGGTTTTGAGATGGAGTCTCAATCTATCGCCCAGGCTAGAGTGCAGTGGTGCAATCTTGGCTCACTGCAACCTCCGCCTCCCAAGTTCAAGCAATTCTCCTGCCTTAGCCTCCCAAGTAGCTGGGACTACAGGTGCACACCACCACCCGCGGCTAATTTTTGTACTTTTAGTAGAGATGGGGTTTCACTATGTTGGCCAGGCCAGTCTCGAACTCCTGACCTCAGGTGATCCACCCACCTCGGCCTCCCAAAGTGCTGGGATTACAGGCATGAGCCACTGCGCCCGGCCTGTGTTTATCTTTTACACACATATCTCATTCTAATAGACAACAACCCTAATAAGAGGCAGGTACTGTTTTTATCCCTATTGTGTTGATAAGGAAACTGAGACTTAAAGAGAGACATTGAGTCATTTGCCCAAGGTCACAACTCTAGCAGGTGTGGGGCTGGGATTCATTCCATTGTCACTTACAACAAATAATTATTGAGCATCTACTGGGCCACACACTGCACTAGAAACAGAGAAGGCAGCAATGAGCAAATAGGTAGGACAAGCTCTCTGTCCTAATGGCACTTACATTCCAGTGGAGATGCCTGCACCAATTCCCTGTGCAACTAAGACTTTGTTCTGATGGTGGCAGTGTGTGAGGGCTAAGGCTGAGGATCTGACCTGGTTGGGAGGAGTGACATTTAAACTGAGATCTGCAAAGTGGGGTGTGTGAAGAGTGCTCCAGGCTAGAGGCCATGTTCACAGTGTACTCACTTCTCATGCCTGTCCCTCCAGCCTACTTAACAGCAGCACTGGCTCCAACCCTAGTTGGTGGTAACTTCCATTCTCTGCGTTGCCAATTTGTCTGACAGCCCTGGGCCCTGACAGATGTGTTTTCTTTATAAGAGGGATTTTGACATCATTTCCTAGAATCTTTTTCTTGACCAAAGGCTTGTGATTGGCCCTTGGCAAATTGTAAGACTAACGATGTGTGTGTGTGTGTGCGTCTTGTAGCTGTAAAAATCCCATCTTCAATTACATCTCTTCACTATCCCAGTTCTCTATCCTTATTCAGTGGGCAAGCGAAGATGGTTGTTTTGAGTGACAGGAAGAAAAACTGGTGAACTCTTGGCATGAAACCTGAATAACCCTCTTCCCTGCTTAACTACAAACAGAGAAACCCACTTAGCATCAGGGTTGAGGGACAACTGAGTTGTCAAACATGTCCAGGAGAATTAATGAGATCGTTTTTATGTTTTTCCTTTGGGGAAGAGGAAGGACAGGCAGCATTCTCAGACCTGAAGGACTTTGAATTAAAAACGAGAGGTGTGAGAATTCTTTTCATTTTTTTCCCATTCAATCCTATCACACATTTTATGATCCTTGGTTTGGGGGCCCAATTTTAAGCTTGCCTTGGCTAAGAACTAGGGACTAAAGACATTAAAGACTCCTCTTCCCCATCCTCCCAGGGGATCTTAATTTGGTGCAGGAAATAGATATGTTTAAATAAGCTGCTTTAATACAAAGTAAACTGTGCTTAGGACTCAGCACAGTGCCTGCCCCATTGAGACTGTATTAGCTGTTCCCCTTCAGAAAAACAGAAGAAATGGAATTTATATAAGAAAATGTAGGAAGAAATGTATTGTAAGGATTGGCTTACCTGATTATGAGGGATGAGAAGTCCCATGATATACCATCTTCAAGCCAAAGAACCAGGAAAGCCAGTGGTGTGGTTCCAGTCCGAGTCTCAAGTCCCAAGAACGAGGGGTGCTTATGTCTGAGGGCAGGAGAAGATGGATGCCTCAGCTCAAGTAGAGAGAGCAAATTCACTCTTCCTCTGTCTTTTTGTTCTCAACAGATTGGATACTACCCACCCACATTGGTGAAAGTAATCATCTTTGCTCAGTCTACTGATTCAAATGCTAATCTTTTGCAGAAACACTGTCACAGACACATCCAGAAATAATGTTTTACCAGCTATCTGGGCACCACTCAGCCTGATCAAGTTGACACATAAAATTAACCATCATAGGCACTTAATTAAGTTGTGTAGAATGATTGAGTATTTGCAGGAATGAATGGATGGATGGATGGATGGATGGATGGATGGATGGATGGATGAATGAATGAATGAAGGTCCATGGGAAAGCGCCAGACACTTGGGTGTGCTTTTAGTGAAGTATATTGTTAGGAGTTTTACGGAGAATTGGGGGTTGATGTATGCAGGACTTTACTGAGTGAAAGAGAAGATAAAAAGATAAAGGGTCATGGAAAAACCTTCAGACTACAAAACGGGGCTGGTAACAATACCAGCTGTCTCCTAAAGTAATTATGACGATGAAATAATCGTATAAAGGATTTCGCACACAGCCTTGCCTGTAGCAAGCATGCAGGAAATGTCAGCTGTTATTATTCACCATCATCCTCAGGTGAGTAACTTTGGGGGTGAAAAAAGCATTATACAGAGAGTGTTTTTTTTGAAAGGATTTTATGATTCAGCCTTTTAAATTTTAAACTAGGAAATATTTCTCCTCTTTGAAAAGGTCCTTGTAGCTGCCCTCAGTCCTTGTAGCTGCCCTCTCTCATTTCTTTAATAGTAGATCATAAAGAATGGATTGGTTGATTGCATCTAAAAGCTCCTCTTCCAACAACTCCCAACCCCACTCAAGGCCAGACTTGACTGATTTCTGGGTGGTGTGTCTGGGTGTAAAATTTCTGAGGGGCTAGTAAAGGCAGGTCCCTGGGGGTAGGGCTGAGTCCTGCCTCTGGAAAATAGGCACAGCTCCTTTCAACCTGCTGCTTGCTATGAATGAAAACAGAATGAGGATCAGGTGTGGTAGCCTGTAATCTGTAATCCCAGCATTTTGGGATGCTGAGGCAGAAGGATCACCTAAGGTCAGAAGTTCGAGATCTGTCTGGGCAGCATAGCGAGACCCTCTCTATAAATTAAAAATTAACCAGGCGCCGGGCGCGGTGGCTCAAGCCTGTAATCCCAGCACTTTGGGAGGCCGAGACGGGCGGATCACGAGGTCAGGAGATCGAGACCATCCTGGCTAACA
>NW_016809524.1:496078-521640 GCF_001698545.2 Rhinopithecus bieti | reverse complement strand
AAAAAAAAAAAAAAAAAAAAAAAAAAAAATTAACCAGGCATAGTGGGGTGCACCAGTAATCCCAGCTACTTGGAGGGCTGAGGTGGGAGGATCACTTGAGCCTACGAGTTTGAGAACAACCAGGGCAACATAAGGAAACTCCATCTCTACGAAAAATAAAAAGTCAAGCCACACAGGGTAATGCAAGCCAGTAGTCCCAGCTACTCAGGAGGCTGAGGCAGGAGGATCACTCGAGCCCAGGAGTTCGAAGTTACACTGAGCTATGATCCTGCAGATTGTAGCTGCACATCAGCATAGGTGACAGAGTGAGACCCTGTCTTTTAAAAAACAACATCAGCAACAACAACAATGAAAACAAACAGAATGAGAGGGAGAGGGAGAATGCTTTTTAATATAGAATCAATTCAGGGCTGATTCCATCCCTTGGAATTACATTTTTCCCCTCAATATTTCAAACTTATGTCCATTTCGAGGTTTGGAATCCCCATTTCCCCTCCACTTCATGGAATGCCAGCCCGTTTTGGAAGCTGGACAGCCAGTGAGGGTCAGCCTGAAATGTTCATGGGCAGGCTGAGCTGTGCTGGGGGCTGAGCGCTGGTCTGAAACGCCTGAACATTTCTTTGTAAAGTTGACCACATCAGTATTTTTCAGCCTGTAGGTTGTGACCTGTAAATGGGTCATGAAATCAATTTGAAGGGTCATAACTAGTATCCCTGTTTTTAGAAAAGAAATAGAATGCAACGCAATGGAATTGAAAATATCAGGATGCAGGCTGGGAGCAGTAGCTTATATTTGTAATCCCAGCACTTTGGGGGGCTGAGGTGGGTGGATTTACTGAGGTCAGGAGATTGAGACCAACTTGGCCAAATCCTGATCCTAGAGACAGGCGAAATCCTGTCTCTACCAAAAAAAAAAACACAAAAAAATTAGCTGGGTGTGGTGGTGTGTACCTGTAATCCCAGCTACCCAGGAGGCTGAGGCAGGAGAATCACTTGAACCCAGGAGATGGAGGTTGCAGTGAGTGGAGATTGCACCACTGCACTCCAGCCTGGGCAACAGAGCAAGACTCCATCTCAAAAAAAAAGAAAAAAAAAAAAAGCAAAGAAAAGAAAATATCAAGATACATTGCAGTGCATAGTAAGGGTAAGTTGTAAACTTTTGATACATATGACATGTATGATAAATATGTAACATACACTATTTACATGTGTAATGAGTCATGGAATACGGTCAAAAGAACATGGAAGTCATGAGAGCAGGTAATAGCTAAGGCCCCTTGCAATTTTGCAATATGGTGTCAATAAGACAGTGGTTTTTAAGCAGGGGCAGTTTTGCTTCTCAAGGGAGATTTCGCAACATCTGGAGACATTTTCGATTGTCACGACTTTGTGGAGAAATTGTGTGCTACTGGCATCTAATGGGTAGAGGCCAGGGATGCTGCTAAATGTCCTGCATTGCACAGGACAGTCCCCCACAACAGGGAGTTATCTGGCCCCAAATGTCAATAGTGTGGACGTTGAGAAGCCGTGTTCTAAGAGTATATGTGGATAGAATCACTTATCATTAGTAGCCTTATTACTACCAGCGAGGATTTACTGAGCACTTACTATATATGCAGGCATGCTTTTAAGTGCTTACATTAATGAACTCTTTTAATACTTACAACAGGTGGGAGATAAAAGTGTGTTTCCTTCTTTCCCCCTTTTCAGATGAGGAAATTGAGGCATAGGATGATCAAAGGTTGCCCAAAGTTACAAAGTTAGCAGAATTAGGATTCTAATCCAGGAATTCTGGCTTTAATTCCTTGAATCAGCATTTTATACTTCCATAGCACTTCAGTCTCCAAAGCCTTTTTTTTTCTTGTAGCAAAACACATATAACATAAAATTTGCCATTTCGACCATTTAAAAATATACAAGTCAATGGCATTAAGTATATTCACAGTGTCATGCAACCCCGTTGATCACCACCATCAATTTCAAAATTTTTGCCACCCTGAACGGAAGCTCTGAACTAGTTAAGCAGTCATTCCACACATTCTTTCCTCTCCTCAGCCCCTGGTAACCTCCCATCTTTTCTCTGTCTCTATGAATTTGCTGATTCTAGATATTTCGTATGAATGAAGTTATGTGATCTGTGGTCTTTTGTATCTGGCTTCTTTCACTTGGCATAATGTTTTCAAGGTTTCTACATGCTGTGGCCTGTGTCATAATTTCATTCCTTTTTATGACTGATTCATAGTCCATTGTATGGATAGATCACTTTTTTTTTATACATGTGTCTGTTGATGGACACTTTGTTTGCTTCCACATTTTAGCTATTGTGAATAATACTGATATGAGGCCAAAGCTTTTTTTATACTGAAGGTAGAGAAGGATTGTATCACTGACAACAGGGGAGAAATCCAGATTGTTTTGGTGACAGACCCTGTTCTCAGTCATCTCACATATACTGTCTCATTTGATCTTCACATGAACCCCATAAAGCTCCCCCATTTTGACAGATATGAAGAACAGAGAGGGTAGGTCACTTGCCCAGGGTCACACAGTGAATCAGTGCACATCACTCTTCGTCACAAAGAGGAGAAGTGTGTGTATATTATGTAGCAGAACTCTGAGCAGTGGCTGCCTTCTAGAAAAGGAGCCCAACTTCTGATTTGCACAGAAATCTAGGTAGGCAAAATTCCCTCAATACTCATATTGCACGATTTCTAGGTGCTGTATTTAGACATATATGAAGAGGCCTCAATTGGGAGTAAAGATAGTTCTCCTTGTGCAAGGAAAAATAATTAATTTTTATCTCTGAGATTCAATGCCATGACATTCACTCGTTCTTGATTTGATGAGGCTTCCTTCATGGTCAATTTATTCCCTCTGCCTGCATTGATGAAGAACCTACTATGTGCAAGGCACTGCTCCAGACGTGCAAGATGGCAGTGAACAGGACAGACCAAGTCTCTGTCCACATGCAGTTTCTGTTCTAGTGGGGGAGACAGGTAATAAACAAGTGAGCAAACACACAAGTGGTCCAGACAGAGGTGAGGGTTAAGAGTTGCACTTTGCTCTTGAAACATATCTGCTGGCTCTAACGATGTCCACAAGGAGATACTGAATCCTGAGGCTGGGGGTAAACTCAACTTCCCACCCTCAGCTCACTATGTTCCCAGAAACGACCATGTGTTCATCATGATGAATTGAGCATAACATCTTCCCATCATCCTTGGGGTCCCTATTACTGAGAGAGACAGAGCTGAAAGCTAGATTCATTCATGTCTGGCTTTTTCCACTCGCTTTTTTTTTTCTCTGGAGTGGAGTCTATTTAGGAAAACACCTTCAGGGGTCAAGGTGATCTCCTATATCAGAAATCAGCAGACTTTTTCGGTAACAAGCCAGATAGTACATAGTTTGGTCTCTGTGGGTCATACGGTGTCTGCCGGCACCTTCTCAGCTCTGTTGTTCTAACGTGAAAGCAGACAGAGACTATTGGTAAATGAATGGATGTGGTTGTGTTCCAATTAAACTTTATGAACCCTGAAATGAAATTTCATATAGTTTTTACCTGTCAGAAAATATTCTTAACAATTTTTTTCCAGCTATTTAAAAATGTAAGAAAACATTCTTAGCTAGCAGGAGGACGGCTAGACTTGACCCACGGGCCATAGATCATCGACTGTTCGTGTATCATTCCTCATCAATGGTCCTCTGGCATCTGAATCTTTCCTTTTTTAACTCCAGGCAACTGACTGCATCCTAAGGCAGATTATTCTGCTTTCAGAAAGGTGCTGTTTTTAGAAAGCATCAATCATGTATTGAGTCAAAATAGGCCTTCTTGTATTATTCATCCAACAAACATTTTGTAAAGAAATTGAAACATTTCAACTCTATAGGATGGAAGTTTGGGCATATACATAAAGTTAGAGAGAATAGTGTAATGACTCCCTAGGTACCCATCACCCAGTACTGACAATTATCAGCATGTGGCCAGTCTTGTCTCATCTCCACCCACCACCCTGCATAGATTCTTTGAAAGGAAATCTCAGATCTCATATTGCTCTATCAGTGAATATTTCCATACACATCTCTGAGGGATAAGGACTAAAACATTTTAAGGTGACCTGATTTTGAAATTAACAGTAATTCCTTAAAATCATTAATATTCAGCCAATGTCTAAATTTCCCTGACTTACGTTCTTTGATTGTTAATTTCTTTCAACCCAGATCAAAATAAGATCTGGGCATTGCATTTAGTCAGTTAATCTCTTAAGTCTTCTTTTTAAATAATAGGTTTATTGAAGTGTAATTGGCACACAGTATTTGAAGTGTACAATGTGATAAGCTTTGCCCTGTGTTTATAACCACGAAACCATCAACACGATCAAGATAATGAACATTTCCATCACCCCAAAAGTTTCTCTGTAGCCTTTTGTAATTTCTCCTTCCCACCTTTTCCCACCTCACTTCTCCCACCCCCTAGCCCCATGCCAGCAGTAATTTGCTTTCTGTCATTTTAGGTTAGTTTATATTTTCTAGAATTTTATATAAATGGAATCGTATAGCAGGTACTGATTTTTATCTGACCTTCTTTTATAATCGTAATTAGTTTGAGATTAATCCATGTTGTTGGGTGTAGATAGCTTATTCCTTTGTAAGGTTGAGTAATGTTCTGTTGGATGGATATACCACAATTTATCTGTTCATCTGTTGGTGAATATTTGGATCATTCCCAGTTTTTTGCTATTATAAGTAAGGCTGTTAGAAGAATGAAAAAAAAAAAATAAGCCAGAGACTGGAAGAAAATTTTGCAAAGCATAGATCTAACAAAAGACTTATATCCAGAGTGTATAAAGAACCCTCAAAACTCAATGAGAAGAAAATGAACAATCTAATTAAAAATGGGCAAAAGATTTAAACAGCTACTTCAACAAAGAAGATATACAGATGGCAAATAAGCACATGAAAATATACTTAGCATCTTTACTTTGGGAAAATGGAAAATAAAACCAGAAATAAGATACCACTATTAAAATCGCTACAATATAAAAAGCTATGTCGGCCATGGTGGTTCATGCCTCAAACCCCAGCACTTTGGGAGGCTGAGGTGGGAGGATTGTTTAAGCCCAGGAATTCGAGATGAACCTGGGCAACACAGTGAGACCTGTGTCCCAACAAACAAACAAAATTAGCCCAGCATGGTGGTGCATGTCTGTAGTCCCAGCTACTTGGGAGGCTGAGGTGGGAGGATCACTTGAGCTTGGGAGGTCGAGGCTGCAGTGAGCAGAGATTGTGCCACTGCACTCTAGCCTGGGTAACAGAGTGAGACCTTGTCTCAAAGAAAAAAAAAGACTGGACTATGCCGGATGTTGGAAAGATGAGGAGCAATGTGATCTCTCATACTGCTGGTGGGGATGTAAAATGATACAGCTACTTTGGAGAACAGTTTGACAGTTTTTCAAAGAGTTAAATAAACACTGTGGTAGGCAGAATAATGTCTCACCTCCCAAAGAAGTGCACGTGCTAATCCCTGCAACCTGTGAATATATTACATAGAAAAAGGAGCTGGGCGTGATGGCTCACACCTGTAATCCCAGCACTTGGGGAGGCTGAGGCGGGCGGATCGCTTGAGGTCAGGAGTTCGAGACCAGCCTGGCCAACATGGTGAAACCCCGTCTCTACTACAAATACAAAAATTAGCCGGGCATGGTGGCATGTGCCTGTTGTCTCAGCTACTTGGGAGGGTGAGGCAAGGGAATCGCTTGAACCCAGAAGGCGGAGGTTGCAGTGAGCCGAGATGGCGCCACTGCACTCTAGACTGGGCAACAGAGTGAGACCCTGTCTCAAAAAAAAAAAAAAAAAAAGGACATTGCAGTTGTGATTAAGTTAAAGATTTCGAGATGAGAAGATTATGTGGATTATCTGTGTGGTCCAATGTAATTATACATATTCTTATAAGAGGATGGCAGGAGGGCCAGAGAAAGAAATGTAAAGATGCTACATTGTTGACTTTGAAAAGGAAAAGGGGCCATGAGTCCAGGAATGCAGGTGGCTTCTAGAAGTTGGAAAAGACGAGAATGAGTCTTCCCTAGAGCTTTCAAAAGGAATACAGGTCTGCCTATGCTTCCAAAAGTGCTTCCTATGAATTCCAAAGTTCTGACCTTTACAACTGTAACATAGTAAATTTCTATTGTTTTAAGCCATTAAGTTTCTGGTAATTTGTTACAGCAGCAATAGCAAACTAATACATATTCCTACATATAATCCTGCCATCTCATTTCTAATTATTTATCCAGGAGAAATGAGGACTTATGTACCTTAGCACATAAATGCTTCTAAGTCTCTTTTAATCTGTAAGAGGTCCCTCTTTCTCATGGATTTCTGCCATTTATAACAAACATCTATTGAGTGCCTACTATATCCCTGAGCCTACTCTTTAGGGAGATACAGTAAATAATACTATTTTTCTTTCTTTCTTGTTTTTTGAGACAGGGTCTTCCTCTATTGCCCAGGTTGCAGTGCAGTGGTGAAATCATGACTTACTACAGCCTTGACCTCCCAGGCTCAAGTGATCCTCCTACCTCAGCCTCCTGAGTAGCTGGGACTACAGTCACGTGCCATCACACCTGGCTAATTTTTGTATTTTTTGTAGAGATGGGGTCTCACTATATTGCCCAGGCTGGTCTTGAATGCCTAGGCTCAAATGATCTGCCTGCCTCAGCCTCCCAAAGTGCTGGGATCACAGGTGTGAGGCATCACATTTGGCTTATTTATCTTTCTTTATGGCATGTTTGGTAGGTGATTCACACACAGTGAGATTCCCTCCCTGGCATCTAGTTTAAACAATCTCTGTTCTTCCACACAGTCTGAGTGTGTGAAAATTCCTCTTAAGGGACTGTGATACCGACAACTGTACTTAGAAACGCAATGTGATTTGCTTAAGGTGGTTCAGGATGTTATATGAACATCTGTTTTTTATCTTCCCAGGATCCTTCATCATCTTTGGACAAAGTCATTCCAGTTTTAATTGGGAGCACCATCTTCCTTCAGTTTCCAAATCATGTGACTTTGTTGTGTCTGTGACTGACCTCGCTCCATGGCAACAGGGCAGTCACATGTCCTTGGCTGGCCAATCAGGGAATACCATTGCCCTGGCCCCAAGGGACTGGTTCAGTGATGGTCACTTGGTTCAAGCTGGATTATTGTAGAAATCTCTGGGCTGTCAATCACTTCTCGACAGGTTACTGGGTGAGCACAACATCAGAGTAAAGAGAATTAGGTGATCCTCAAAGATGTTCACTCATGCTGGAAAGACAAGTTGGCAGCAAATTCTTCTAAAGGGACACATATCTAGTTCTGTGAGAGATGCAGTGTTTCTCATTTGGGGACATTTTTGGAGACTCTTGGAAAAAGCCTGGCAATATCAATGCTTTTGCTCAGCTGTTTGAGTGGTGCATGGAGACACATGGCCTCAGTGTATCAGTTGGCTGGGCTACTGGCAAGGAATTGGGATTGGCTTTCAGCTTGTTGCATGTACCCTGCTTAGCTTTCTAAGCTTGAACCTGATCCCTCCTTACCTATCCACCTGCTACTTACACTCTTCCTCCCTTAAATAGAGCTCATCTCTCTGCTTTACCAAATCTACAACACCCTGCGAATCCCTGATCAGCTTTGTTTTCTTCACTGAGAGCTCTCTGGCTTCTTCGGTCTTCTAACCAGATTGCAATTAAAGACAGAAATCATGGCAAATACTTATTTCTTACTGTTTCCTGTTTCTACCCTGGTCTTTCCAACCACATTTTAGGGACTGTACATCAGATGTGCCTCTTGTTTATATAGAAAGCCCTGTAGTCATTTGATAAATATCTGCTGTGTGCTGAGATTTGAGATGGACAAGGTCCCTGCCTTCGTGAAGTTTGCAATATAGGGGGTGGGAAAATATAATAAACAAGTAAATAAATACTATGTCATATAAGAATGAAAACAAGAACAAGATCAGATAATGGGCAATGGGAAGAGAGGAAACACTAATAAGGTGATCTAAGGGAGGCTTCTTTGAAAAGATGGCATTTGAGTAGACACTTGAATGGATTGACTGGCTTCTCTCCCTCTTTTTGGTGTTGGCTTGGTGGCTTGTGATAAAAACAATGGACAGTAGAATTTTTAACTTCCTTGCTTTCTGTGCTTTTTTGCCAAATCTCTTTCAAAGTGCCTGAAATGATCCAACAGACCACAATAGACAATAAGAGAGCCCCTCAAGGATTCCTACATCCCAATATTCATGCTCTGTGGAATCCCTACCCGTTGAGTGTGGGCATGATTTATTGGCTTACTTCTTGCAAATGAAATATGGCAGAAGGCCGGGTGTGATGCCTCACGTCTATAATCCCAGCACTTTGGGAGGCCGAGGCGAGTGGATCACCTGAGGTCAGGAGTTCGAAAGCAGCCTGGCCGACATAGTGAAACCCCGTCTCTACTAAAAATACAAAAATTAGCTGGGTGTAGTGGTGAGCGCCTGTAATCCCAGCTACTCGGGAGGATGAGGCAGGAGAATCACTTGAACCCATGAGGCAGATGTTGCAGCGAGTCAAGATCGTGCCATTGTACTCCAACCTGGGCAACAAGAGTGAATCTCAATCTTAAAAAAAAAAAAAAAAAAAAAAAAAGAGGCAGAAGGGATGAGCTGATGAGCTGTCACTTCAACATTTACATCATAAAATGACTATGGTAATGACCTTCGGTATTCCCTGTCTTACTTTCTCTTAGATCACTCACTCCAGGTGAAGCCGGATTCCATGTGATGAGGCAGGACTGGGAAGAGACCCATGTGGCAGGAACAGAGGCCTGTGGCCTGCCCAAATCCACCTGAGTGGCTTTGAAAGCGAATCCTCTCAAGTTGTGTCCTCAAGCGAAATTTCGGCCCTGACAACCACAACTGCCTAACTGACCTTGAGCCAGAGGCACCCAGCCAAGCTTCTCCCAAGGTTTCGGACCCACAGAAATAGTGAGATCATAAATGTTTGTATTTTACACCATTACATTTTGGGGTAATTTGCTACACAGCAACAGATAACTACTACACAATTAAAATGGAATGATCATCTATGGGTCTGCATGAGTTTGCCTCTCTCTACTGAGTGGACAGATGGCCATAGTATCCAGGAAAATACTCTTCCTTGGATAAAATAGGCATTCAAGGCCTTTTCATACTGGGTCATAAATGTACATTTAGTGGATCATTTCCATTACTAAAATGTAAGATCCACAAGAAAACTTGCATACTTGTAATAATTCATATACTGTAAGCCCCTGCCCAGCATATAGTTAAGCATTGTACGTTCACCGACTTCCTTGATTTTTCTAACAATTCTATGATAAAAGTATTATTATAATCGTCATTTTTGTAGATGTGAAACTGAGGCAGAGAAGACTTAAGTTGCCCAAAGTGGTGTTACATGTAATGGAGGAGACAGGATTTGAACCCAGGCAGTTTGGCTTCAGAGTTCTCAGTAAATATTTGGGTTGGAGTAAATGAGGGAGTAAAACTGTTGGATGACTTCTGATTATTGCCTTGGGGGATGGGTACCTCTCTGTCCTTCATTTCTTCATTGGTGTTTTTATAACCCCTTGCATGGTATTTGTTGTCGACATCTAAAATATATTCCAAAAGCAACCTGTTCTTTTTTTCACCTCGCTGTTTTCTTTGCTAAGGTCTTCACAGGAGGCTGGGCCTTTCTCTCTGTGTTGGGATCTTTTATATTTTAAGATATTCTCTTCACCAAGCATGTTGACATGTGAGTTGCAAGCAAAGCCTCTGAGAAGCAAAATGTTGAACAATTATCAGTTGAAGACATCATGTCACAAGGAACTTCTCTTCAAAAAAATCAAAAAGTCCCATAGCAAACTCCTTTTATCTGAGGATCTCCAGAGACCCCTCTGACACTGGCCCATCCCACCGAGACATTTCAAATACAGACTCTCATCATTTAGTCCGGTTGCTGGGGCCCCAGACTTCTTTAGAATAGATAATGCGGCTTCATTATGGTTCTATGTGAATGTGCCTGGAAAAGGATCATTGCATTTCCTTTAAAAAGCAGTGGCATTTTTTTTTTTCCTTCCAGCCGCTTAATTGGGATTGTGATGTAAAAAGAGAAGCATAGAACAAAACTTCCAATGAAAAAATTTGGACTCACTCTCCATAATGTCATCCAGGCTTGCTTTGGCCTTGATGAATTCAGCACTTTAAAGAGTATGTCAACACAATCAATTTTATGCCCTCAATAAAACTTGTGAATGAGCTCAGTGAGAAATTCCAAGGTCTGGGAAGACAATTAACGTTTGAAATATATATTGAGTTGTTTACTGCGACATTTTATGTGGCCACAGAGCTGTACCCGATGTCACAGGGGAAGAATTTCCCTAGGAAATGAAAGTTTTGCTTTTCAAATAACATTGACATGTCAGATTTCTCCCCAAATACAGAGGAATGTAAGAAATGTCTACCAGTGAAAATCCAGTGACATTCTCTGACCACATTGATGTGATTCTCCTTGTTTTCCATTTCAACTGGCAGTTGTCTCCAGAGCGTATCTGTTGTCAACATCTCAGCACCTTAATTTTATTAGACTATTTGTATCACTGGTCTTTGTAGTTCTGTATGCATGGGGGGTGTCTTATTAATTAATTTGACTTGAGTTCAAGCCCCAGCCCTAGCTGTTAGTCAATGTGTGATGTTATACAAGTTGTATTACCTCTCTGGACTTTATTTCCTGTTGTGAGAATTACAGTCATGCACAGCATGACAACGTTTCGGTCAATGATGGACTATATGTACGACGGTGGTCCTATAACATTATAATGGAGCTGAAAAGGCCAGGCATGGTGGCCAAGCCTATAATCCCAGCAGTTTTGGAGGCTGAGGTGGGCAGATCACTTGAGGTCAGGAGTTTGAGACTAGCCTGGCCAACAACGGTGAAACCCTGTCTCTACTAAATATACAAAAATTAATCGGGCATGGTGGCGCATGCTTGTTGTCCCAACTACTTGGGAGGATGAGGTGGGACAATTGCTTGAATCTGGGAAGCAGAGGTTGTAGAGTGAGCCAAGATTGCACCAAGCACTCCAGCTTGGGCAACAGAGCTAAGACTCCATCTCAAAAAGAAGAAGAAAAGAAAATGGGGCTGAAAAGTTCCTATTGCCTAGTGATGTCATACATAGCCATGGTAGTGCAACACATTACTCACGTGTTTGTGGTGATGCTATCATTAACAAACCTACTTTGGTGCCACTTGTATAAAAGTCTAGCACATGCAATTATGTACAGTGCTGAGTACTTGATGATGATAGTAAAAGACAGTGTTACTGGTTTATGTATTTACCATCCTATACTTTTATGGTTATTTTAGAGTATACTCCTACGTATTAAAAGAATAACTGTAAAACAGCCTCAGGTAGGTGCTGCAGGAGGTATTCCAGAAGCAGATATTGTTGTCATAGGAGATGGCAGGTCTCCACGTCATGGAGATGAACACGTGCCTGTTATTGCCCCTGAAGACCTTCCAGTGGGACAAGATGTGGAGGTGGAAGGCAGTGATTGTGATGATCCTGACCTAGGGTAGGCCCCGGCTAATGTTTTTCTTTGTGCCTTAATTTTTACGACAAAAGCTTAAAAGAAAAAAAAAATACATTTTAAAATAGAAAGCATATATAGAATAAGGAGATCTTTTATACGACTGTACAATGTGTTTATGTTTTAAGCTAGGTGTTATTACAAAAGTCAAAAAGTTAAAAAATAAGTTTATAAAGTAAAAAAGTTACAGTAAGCTACGATTAATTTGTTATTGAGGAAATAATTTGTTTTCTTTTGAGACAAGGTCTCACTTTGTTGCCCAAGCTGGAGTGCAATGGTGTGATCTCAGCTCACTGCAACTTCTGCATCCCAGGCTCAGTCAATCGCCCGCCTCAGCCTTCCAAGCAGCTGGGATTACAGGCATGTACCACCATTACTGGCTAATTGTTGTGTTTTTTGTAGAGATGGAGTTTTGCCATGTTGGCCAGGCTGGTCTCGAACTCTGGGACTCAAGAAATTCACCCGCCTCAGCCTCCCAAAGTGCTCACAGGTGTGAGTCACCATGCGCAGCTAGAAGTAACTTTTAAAAAAATAAATGTAGTATAACCCAAGTGTACAGTGTTTATCAAGTCTATAGTGTACAGTAATGTCCTAGGCCTTCACATTCACTCAGCACTCACTCACTGACTCACCCAGTGCTGTAGCCTCCATTCGTAGTAAGTACCCTGTTGGGTACTTACATTTTATACTGTATTTTTACTATAGCTTTTCTATGTTTAGGTAGAAAATGTTTAGGTAAACAAATGCTTATCACTCTGTTACAATTGCCTGCAGTATTCAGTACGGTAATATGCTGTACAGGTTCACAGCCTAGGAGTGATAGGCTATACTCTATAGCTTAGGTGTGTAGTGGGCTATACCTTCCAGGCTCATGGAAGTATACCCTGTGATGTTTACTCCATTGACAAAGCTGCCTAATGATGCATTTTCCAGAATGTATTCTTATAATTAAGCTATGCATGACTATAAATGCAACAACAAGTTATCAAATAGTCTATTACGATTTAAGAAGTCACTATTGTTTCTTTGGGTAGTATTAACAAGCTCTTTTTGAGGAGGGTGCTAATGCACAGATTGTAAGCAGATCAAAAAATGTCAATATGTATTAGTCGGTTATTGCTGCATCAATGCTGTGTGACAAATAACCTCAGAATTTCATTGGTTTACAACAATATTAATTAAATAGTCTATTTGTCATATAAATTTACCTACTTGTTTATTGTTGCTCATAGGTCTGTGGGTTAGTCAAGACAGCTCAGCTTCAGGCTGCAAATCGGGTTTAGGTTTACTCCCTGTGTACTACCTGGGGCGTGCTCTTTCATGGGCAATGACAGTGGTACCAGAATAGCAATCAGAAACATGGCCGGGCATGGTGGCTCATGCCTGTAATCCCAGCATAGCAATCAGAAACATGGCTGGGCGTGGTGGTTCAAGCCTGTAATCCCAGCACTTTGGGAGGCCAACAAGGGTGGATCACCAGAGGTCAGGAGTTTGAGACTGGCCTGGCCAACATGGTGAAACCCCGTCTCTACTAAAAATACAAAAATGAGCCAGGTAAGGTGGTGCAGGCCTGTAGTTCCAGCTACTTGGGATGCTGAGGCAGGAGAATCGCTTGAACCCGGGAGGCAGAGGTTGCAGTGAGCTGAGATCGCGCCACTGCACTCCAGCCTGGGTGACAAAGCG
Organism: Rhinopithecus bieti; assembly: GCF_001698545.2. NCBI lineage: Eukaryota > Metazoa > Chordata > Mammalia > Primates > Cercopithecidae > Rhinopithecus > Rhinopithecus bieti. The sequence continues at coordinate 508,338 of NW_016809524.1, read as the reverse complement.
AGACTCCATCTCAAAAAAAAAAAAAAAAAAAAAAAAAAAAAAAAAAAAAGAAGAAGAAGAAGAAGAAACACAGGATGCCTCTTACACTGTAAACTCTAAACCCACACTTTGACACCTTTTCCTACATTCTATTGGCCAAAGCCAGTCGCATCGTCAAAACCAATACTAATGGGGCAGAGATGTTTAGTCTATTTAGGGTAAGAGACAAGGGAGACTTGGGGAAAAATAATGTCACCTACCATGGCAAGTAAGAAGAGGTAAAGAATCTGAGACCACAAAAGGTACCTAAGAAACACAGAGTTTTCTCTCTTTCATATTCATATCTCAAAGCGTTTGGATTGACCTTATTTTCTACAATCCAAGTAAAGATTGAGTTCTTTCTTTTCCTTCTATTTGACAAAATCATAGATTTTCATTCCACCAGTGATTCATTTTTCCTTTCACAAAGTCAGGTACTTTTTATTCAAGATCTCCAGAAACTCTGCCTGACGGTGAAATGTCTATTGTATTGACTCACCTTTAAATGTCAATGACCAGTCAAGATAATTAAAGAGTTAAGTATTGGTTGCAGAGAAAAGGGAATGCTTATACAGTGTTAGGGGGAGTGTAAATTAGTTCAACCCTTGTGGAAAGCAGTGTGGTAATTCCTCAAAGAGCTAAAAGCAGAACTACCATTTGACCCAGAAATGCCACTATTGGATATATACCCAAAGATATAGAAATGGTTCTATCATGCAGACACATGCACACATATGTTCGTTGCAGCACTGGTCACAATAGCAAAGACACGGAATCAACCTAACTGCCCATCAATGGTAGACTGGATAAAGAAAATGTACATATATACCATAGAATATTATGCAGCCATAAAAAAGAATGAGATCATGTGCTTTGCAGGAACACGGATAGAGCTGGAGGCCATTATCCTTAGTAAGTGATGTATGAACAGAAAACCAAATACCACATGTTCTCACTCATAAGTGGGAGCTAAATGATGAGAACACATGGACACACCGAGGGAGGAACAGACACTAGGCCTACTTGAGGGTGAAAGGTCAGGGGAGGAAGATAAGAAAAAAATAACTACTGTGTATCAGGCGTAGTGCCTGGGTGACCAAATAATCTGTACAACAATCCCCTGTGACATGAGTTTACCTGTATAACAAACCTGCACATGTACCCCGAATCTAAAAGAAAAGTCAAAAGAAAGTTAAGTGTTTACTCATCTATTCAAATCAAGTAATACTATGGTGTGGGAATCAGGAAGAAATCCAAGATTCTAGTCTCAGCTGTCACTAAGTGTGGACAAGACAGTGATGTTCTCTGGGGATGATCTACAAGAAAAAAGGCTGAGGAAGCTGCAGGGCAAATCGTTTAATGACGTTAACTGTTTTCAGTAATCTCTCAATGCAGAAGTCATCGTCTAAATAAGCATTCCTTTCCAAATGCAGTCTAGCTATTTTGCCTAAAAGTTGGCAGATGTCACTTGCCCCAGGGTAAAGAACATCTTAAGAAAGATATTTTAAATGCGGTGTTTAAACAACCTATAACAATTATGCAGGGGTTTTCAAAGTTCATATAACAATTCTACTGCTTTTTGCTCATTCAATATTTCTGTTTTTCTCATTGTTGATCCAGTAATTGCACTTTTAAGGAAATAGAGATGAGGAAAGAGGTTTATGTACAAAATCTTCATTGTGGTACTTTAAAAAATTAAAGTGAAAATTGGACAGAACTTAAATGTCTAATCATAAGGGACTGATTGAGTAAATTATTGTAAATCTATTTAATGGACTATAATGCAGATGGTAAAATCATGTTTTAAACCATTTTAATGACTTGACAATGTTCTCATGGTATAATATTAGATGAAATATGTAAAAGAGGAAAAGCATAATATTTTATGACCATCAATTCTTTAAAAATGCAGTAATAAGATTGTAAGGAAATTCAGAGAAACAGGAATGGTGATTATCTCAGGATTGTGACATTTTAAGTACTCTGCATGTTCTTTACATGTTTCTACATTTTCTATTTTTGACAACAAATATTATTACATTTTTTTTTTGGCTGGGGGAGACAGAGTCTTGCTCTGTCACCCAGGCTGGAGTGCAATGGCAAGATCTCAGCTCACTGCAACCTCCGCCTCCCAGGTTCAAGTGATTCTCCTGTCTCAGCCTCCCAAGTAGCTGGGATTACAGGCACATGCCAACACACCTGGCTAATTTTTGTATTTTTTGTTAGAGACATGTTGGCCAGGCTGGTCTTGAACTGCTGACCTCAAGTGATCCACCCTCGTCGGCCTCCCAAAGTGCTGGGATTACAGGTGTGAGCTGCCTATTTTTCATTTTTATTAAAGTAATTGTCATGCACATCCGTGTGAAGAGACCACCAAACGGGCTTTGTGTGAGCAATAAAGCTTTTTAATCACCTGGGTGCAGGCGGGCTGAGTCTGAAAAGAGAGTCAGCGAGGGGAGATAAGGGTGGGGTTGTTTTATAGGATTTGGGTAGGTAAAGGAAAATTCCAGTCAAAGGGGGCTTGTTCTCTGGCGGGCAGGAGTGGGGGTCACAAGGTGCTCAGTGGGGGAGCTTTTTGAGCCAGGATGAGCCAGGCACAAGATAATGCCATCGTTTAAGGCAAGGACCGGCCATTTTCACTTCTTTTGTGGTGGAATGTCATCAGTTAAGGCGGGGCAGGGCATTTTCACTTCTTTTGTGATTCTTCAGTTACTTCAGGCCAATCTGGGCGTATACATGCAAGTCACAGGGGATGCGATGGCTTGGCTTGGGCTCAGAGGCCTGACAGTAATACATTTACATACATACATAGGCAAGCCCTATAGTTTTCACATTCTGGGTCCAGGATTCAGAGTGTCAGAGAAACAGAAATTCCAGGGAGCAGCAGAGTGGAGGTAAGCTCTGATCTGGGGAGAGGCTCTGGGGACAGGGGTGTGCTCCTTGCTGGATATGGGCTTGTCCTGTGTGGATGGCTCCAGAGGGAGGTCAGAAGCCTTTGACAGAACCACTTCTGATGGAGACAGGTAGTAGTCTTCGAACCCAAGCACAGGCTTACAACTTGGACTTGATGAAGACAAAAATCACTCTGTATCGCTCATTCTTTCCAGCAACCTCTCCTTGAATTCTAGTTGGAGGAAAAAACAAACCAAGACAGACTTTAGACACAAGACGTTTTGCAGCCTCTGGATCCGCTCACACTTTGCTGCTGGTGTCTACAGGGGATAAAGTCAACTCTGCAGGGCTGGCAAATGGCAAGAGTTGCATACACCCAGAAATCACCATTGTGATCTCCGTTTAGACAGCAGTGTCCCCAGAACCTGCCTGCTGGACCTATTCTCCCAACAACATATAGGAGAGACTTACAAAGAGGTTTGGGTCTGAGGTCACATGTGGTTCTCATACTGAAAGTAATTTTGGTGGAAAGGAGATGGCTTCGAAACTCCTGACGCTCTCTATTGTCTTCAAACAGCTTAAACAGAATGTGCAGGAAATATAAGTTCCTCCCTTTAAAACACTGACTTTTTTTTCAAATTAGTTTCCCTGGAAGTTTGAACAAAGAATCAGTGGGCAAAGAAACTGATTTGGAATCACAGTTGTACAGCGGGCATTTTTTCGAAGTGTTTTATCATCTTGCCAGAGTGGATACGCTTGGCTGGAGTTAGAGTCTGCCAGTGAGGATCTCAAGCTCAAGAACTCAACACTTCTGCCTTTCTAGGGTTTGATCTATTCTAACACATATCTACTGCCAAGGTCATTGCCACCCTTTAGAGGACGATGCAGCAATATGGTGTTTAAGACAAACTTGCAAATAGGTTACCAGCCCTTGGAGGAATTGTTTTTTTTTTTTAACCAGTCTCAACCTGGGTTTTTTTTTTTTTTTTTTTTTTTTTTTTTTTTTTTTTTTTTTTTTTTTGAGACGGAGTTTCACTCTTGTTGCCCAGGCTGGAGTGCAATGGTGCAATTCCTGTTCACCGAAACGTCCGCTTCCTGGGTTCAAGCGATTCCCCTGCCTCAGCCTCCTGAGTAGCTGAGATTACAGGCATGCACCACCACGCCTGGCTAATTTTATTATTTTTAGTAGAGATGAGGTTTCTCCATGTTGGTCAGGCTGGTCTCGAACTCCCGACCTCAGGTGATCCACCTGCCTCGGCCTCCCAAAGTGCTGGGATTACAGGCGTGAGCCACTGCACCCGGCCCACCTCAACCTGTTTTTAAGATAAACCCACGTACCAACATGCAATAAAGCAACATTCCTTTGTTTCCTCAACGTGAAGCTCAGTTGTGACAAGGTACTCTATTGTTACCAGAAAGGGATCCCGATCCAGATTCCGACAAAGGGTTCTTGGATCTCACACAAGAAGGAATTTGGGGCAAGTCCATAGAGTGAAGTCAAAGCAATTTTATTAAGAAAGTATAGAACAGGACAGGCGCGGTGACTCACACCTGTAATCCCAGCACTTTGGGAGGCTGAGGCAGGTGGATCACTTGAGGTCAGGAGTTCGAGACCAGCCTGGTCAACATGGTGAAACCCTGTCTCTACTAAAAATACAAAATTAACCAGGCGTGGTGGCAAGTGCTTGTAATCCCAGCTACTCAGGAGGCTGAGGCAGGAGAATTGCTTGAACCTGGGAGGCAGAGGTTGCAGTGAGCCGGGATCACACCATTGCACTCCAGCCTGGGCAACAAGAGTGAAACTGTCTCGCAAAAAAAAAAAAAAAAAAAAAAAAAAAAAAAAAAAAAAACTAAGTAAGTAAAGAACCAAAAGAATGGCTACCTCTTAGGCAGAACAGTGACATGGGCCATTCAACTGAGTACATGAATGATAGTTTCTTGATTATATGCTAAACAAGGGGTGGATTTTTCATGAGTTTTCTGGGAAAGGGACAGAAAATTCCTGGAACTGAGGTTTCCTCCCCTTTTTAGAAGACACAGGGTAACTTCTAGACATTGCATGGCTTTTGTAAACTGCCATGGCACTGGTGGGAGTGTCTTTTAGCATGCAAATGCATTCTAATTTGTGTGTAATAAGCAATAAGGATGACCCGAGGTCACTTTTATTGCCATCTTGGTTTTGGTGGGTTTCAGCCAGCTTCTTTATTGGATCTTGTTTTATCAGCAGGGTCTTTATGACCTGTATCTTGTAACACCAGTCCTGCCAACATCCTATTTCGTCCTGTGACTAAGAATGCCTAACCTCCTGGGAATGTAATCCAGTAGGTCTCAGCCTTGTTTTACCCAGCCCCTATTCAAGACGGAGTCGCTCAGGTTCAGACACTTCTGAGAAGATTACACATTTTAACTGGGTCCCTGTTGTGCACTGAATTACTTAGAAGATCATCAGGGCTTCCTAAAATGGTCTCAGACGGTAGAAACTTATGAGTGAGAGGATAAACTAGAAGAGAGTAAAAAATATTACTCTTGTGGTAGGAGAACAGGGAATTAGGGTAACGGAGGTTCAGCAGGTGCAGCTAGTTCACATAAGCAAAAGAACAGCAGGTCCAGCCAGTTTACATAAGCAAAAGAACAGCAGGTCCAGCCAGTTTACATAAGCAAAAGAACAGCAGGTGCAGCATATAGGCCACATTCCTGCTCCCCTGATAACAAGCCACTTCAGCTTCCGATTGGTCGCGGACCAGCCCTTCAAAGGGTGTAATCAATTGGAGGCCTCTAAAGGGCACCTAGGGGGTGTTGCCAAGTTGTTTTGGCTTTATAAAAACTCTTGGGAGCATTGTAGTAAGGCGCTTGAGTTGCTTACTCGAGCCTGTTAACGCTCTGTGAATTGTCTTCAGTAAATCTGCCCGTCATGTGGCATTTTGTTCAATTCCTTGTCCAATACTCCAAGAATCTGGACAACTCATGATTAGGACCTTTTAACTGATAATGTATTTTGGCGAACCAGTCAGGAGGTAAGACCACATTTTGGTTTATTTTTAATATTCCTCTTCTCAGAGTGGGGCGAGGGACTCTCATTTCATGTATGAATTCTTTATGCATAAGAACCCGGAATTTTCACTTGTTTGTAGGGATGAACCCAGTAATAGTTTCACAGTACATTGCAAGCTTCCTTGTTTCTTGAGTTACAGGCCGAAGAAGCTTATTTGACTCGGTAGGACGCAAAGAGCTAAGCATTGCATCCGTTGACAGGAATCATTGACCATTCCATAGCCTGTGGAGGAAAAACATCCTCAGAGATGCCTGACCCCTTAGGGTCAGAGGCATCAGCAACAAATAGGCTGTCCTTAGGCCAGATCAGTAGGGGAAACAACATTCACACAAGTTTTTGCTAGTACCAACAGATGCCTTTGCTGCTGGGTTGAAGCCTGCCCTACCAGAACAGAGAAGGCTAAGGAGGATATAAAGTTTCTCTTGAGGGAAATAATCTCCTGGTTTGGATTACCCCAAAACCTCCACCACAAAGTCTCCAAAGTAATAGCCCATCTTTTGTCTGCCAAATAAGCGGTTGCTAAGGCTGTTGGAATACAAGCGACTTCAGCCCCTGATTGAGTGCAGGCCAGGTTTCCACTTCAGCCTCTCATTGGTGGCAGGCCAATCCTTCATGGGGTGTAGACACTTGGAGGCCTCTAAAGGGATAGAGGTGTGTTGCTGGGCTCTGGCTTCATAAAACTCTAAGGAGTCTCTTGAGCCACTTGCTGAAGCCCCCTCCCACTCAGCTGTCTTCAGTAAATCTGTGCTTTCATCACTCCGTTCTGCTGCTTCGTCTTCCATTGCTTCGTTCTTTCGTTACTTTGTTTTGTTCAATACACGAAGAACCTGGATTACTCTACCCAGTAACACTCTTCGTACCATCTCCATTACTACCGTGATAACTACTATTGCTGCTGCTTCTGTTTCATTACTCTACCACCACGTTACTATTACTGCCTTTAATATTGCTGCTGCTGCTACTATTACTATTATTGCTACCACTACTCTTGATATTACTGCCACTACTGTGATGGCTACTGCTCTCATTACTGAGGTGACCACCTGCAGCTGCCATTTTACTTTTAGCGCCTCCTGAGCGCACATCAGTTTATACATGTGAAGTCACTTAATACAAATGCCGGGCGGGCGCGGTGGCTGGTGCCTGTAATCTCAGCACTTTGGGAGGCCCAGGCGGGCAGATCACCTGAGGTTGGGAGTTCAAGACCAGCCTGGCCAACATGGTGAAAACCCCATCCCTACTAAAAATACAGAAATTAGGCGGGCGTGGTGGCGCATGCCTGTAATCCCAGCTACTTGGGAGGCTGAGGCAGGAGAATTGCCTGAACCCAGGAGGCAGAGGTTGCAATGAGCCGAGATTGTGCCACTGTGCTCCAGCCTGGACCACAGAGGGAGACTGTCTCAATAAAATAATAAAAAATAAAAATATAAAAAACCCCGCCAACCAGTGTGAGGAATATTAACTCCATTGTTCAGATGAAGATCTTGAGGCTCAAAGATTATGGTAACTTGTTTAATATCACCCAGTGAGTGACAGAACTGGGGTGTGAAGCCAGATTTCTTTCTTAACCAGGATGCTCTACTCGGGGTGGGGGTGGGGAGAGAAGAAAACCGTAGCAGAAGATTCACCTGCTGAATGGCTGTAATTCCCACGTGAGGAGATACGAACAGCGTGAAATCCAACAAGGAAACCTTTGTTATAAGGATGCAGGTACAGGGCGCCCTCCCCTTCTAAGCTTCCTGGCTAGATCTCTTGCTTTTTCTCTCATGCATTCACATTTAGATATACACACAGCATATATTTGAGCATACAATTTCACTTAGCTGACCTATTTTATTTTAAAGAGGAAATGAGCTAATGCCCTAGATTTCAGAGAAGACTGACATATCCCCGTTTATCTTTCTTCTCACTGCTCTTATTCTAAACCCCCAACCTAAGTCGACAAGTTTTCTTAATAGGCTAGGGTAAAGGAAACCTGGGGGCTTCTCTCTGCCTTCCCCTCTCCTTCCCCATCCTAGCCTCAACATTGACACGCTATCCATTTGCTGCCAAACAGAGTTAATAAAAGGGAGATCTGCTAATTATTCCATTTGATAAACACATGAATTGAGTGCCTAATAATAGCTAATACTTTTTGTGTTTTAACCATAAACTAGGCCCTTTGCACATATAATGCATTTCATTCTTACGATGGCCCTGTGAGATGAGACCATTATTACCCCTTAGAGAGGCCAGACAATGAAATCTCAGGTTAAGCAACTTTCCCAAGGTCCCTCAACTTTAGCAGAATTACGACTTCACTATATTGTGCAAAATAATGATTTGGAAACAGTTTCATGGCATGGGAGATAATATACAGATAAATAAGGCTCAACTCCTTGTGTCAAAGATGCTAAAAGCACAGTTATGGTTAAAGATGGGGAAACAAGCAAACACAAGCTTGAACAAAGGACAAAAGTGGACTAGCAGGTTAGGGGAGGAGTAAGAAAAAGGGCTGAATCTGGGCTGCATAGGAAACTCACCAGCTTTGAGGCCCTAACTTGTATAGTTGGTTTCAGTGTTGAGGGGCCAGTGGGCTGGAGGCAGAAATAGGACAGAGGGGCCTGCAAACTGACTGTATACAATCTGCTGTTGTAGTAGTCACAATACCGAAGGCAGGAATCAACCCAGGTGCCCATCAAAGGCAGACTGGATAAAGAAAACGTGGTACATATATACCATGGAATACTATGCAGCCATGAAAAAGAACAAAATCATATTCTTTGCAGCAACATAGGTACAGCTGGTGGCCATTCTCCTGAGTGAAATAACACACACAGAAAACACAAAATACTGTGTATTGTGACTTACAAGTGGGAGCTAAATCTTGGGTACCATGGAAATAAAAATGAGAATAGACACTGGTGACTCCAAAAGGAGGGAAAGAGGGACAAAGGCTGAAAAACTTCTTAGGTATGATGATCACTATCTGGGTGATGGGATTAAGAGAGGCCCAAACCTCAGCCTTGCACAATATACCCATGTAACAAACTTGTATGTGTACCCCCCGGATCGAAAATCAAAATTAAAATAATAAAAACTGCCACAGTTTGAAATGGGCCAGCTCCAAGTCTCCCCCTGGGTGCTATTTTTCTTCAATATGATGAAGTGCTGCCTGTACCCCATATGCAAAGGAGCAGTAAAGGGCCACAGCTCTTTGTCTTAGCCCAGAAACCTCAGGATATAAGCCCTGGGAGGAGATAGTCTTTGGTAAGAAACCCTCAGAGGTCCGATGAGCTACTTCAAATTACACCTAGCCTGTGCTTGCTTTTGAGGTTTGAATAAGAGTTAATTGGCTGGGTGCAGTGCCTCGTGCCTGTAATCCTAGCACTTCGGGAGGCTGAGGGGGGCGGGGGGCGGATCACCTGAGGTCAGGAGTTCAAGACCAGCCTGGCCAACTTGGTGAAACCCTGTCTCTACTAATAATACAAAAATTAGCTGAGTGTGGTGGTGGGCATCTGTAATCCTAGTTACTCGGGAGGTTGAGGCACAAGAATCGCTTGAACCTGGGAGGTGGAGGTTACAGTGAGCCAAGATCATGCCACTGCACTCCAGCCTGGCAGACAGACTCTGTCTCAGGAAACTAAGTCAAAAGGGAAAGTTGCATCAGGCAGAAGAAACAGATTAACGCCATGTCCCATTGTTTCCCCTAAGTCAGGGATGGAGGGAATAGTACCTTTCTCTTCCTCTCTCCCTGTACCTTCCTGCCTTCTCTTACCCTCTGCCTATTCCTGTCGTCACTGCTTTTGGAGGAAATAGAATGCACGCTGGGTTTGAGACATTGTTTACCAGTGGGTGGTGATGCTACTGAAACACTGGGAGTTTGGTCTGGGTCTTGTTGCTCACCACACAGAGAGCCTATCACTGAGACGACCGGTATTGGTAAGGACGAAAGCTTTGATCCGGTGCCCGGTCGATGGGAGCTCATTCTCAAACCCATCTCCCTGACCAACTAAAACTAGGGGGTTTATATAGCAGGGAAGAAATGTAACAAGGTGTGAAAAAGGTAATAGTGAGGGGCAAGGAAGCAATCTCATGAATGAGGGGTCCCACATTTTGCTGTCTGAATGTGGTAATCTGGTGAGTTTCAGTTCTTTGATACTTTTTGAAAGAGACCTGAAGGTCTTTTCCTGTGGAAGAAACTCAGATAAGACAAATATAAGAGCTAGGCCTTGTGGCTCATGCCAGTAATCCCAGCACTTTGGGAGGCCAAGGTGGGAGGATCACCTGAGGTCAATAATTTGATACCAGCCTGGCCGACACAGCAAAATCCCGCCTCTACTAAAAATAAAATTAGCTGGGCATGGTGGCACGCACCTATAGTCCCAGCTACTTGGGAGGCTGAGGCAGGAGAATTGCTTGAACCCGGGAGGCAGAGGTCACAGTGAGCTGAGGTCACGCCACTGCACTCCAGTCTGGGTGACAGACTGAGACCCTGTCTTAGAAAACAACAAATGTAAGCTCGAAGCTTTAAGAACAGAAGGATCAATTTCTGTGTTTATCCAAAAAAACTATCTACTGGTGGGGATCCGACAGATAGAAATGTGAATGGATGTCAGAAGTTGTAAAATTCAAGAGAGAAGGCTGGGCTGGGTTCAACCTAAGGAAAACCTTCATGTTTTACCTCCGGCAATGCATTCTGGGCTATCCTCTTCTTAGCAGTCTTTCATCTTGAAAGGGTTTCCTTGTGCTGTAGGACAGAGGAAGGACAAAGGCATTTAGGGGATGATTCTTTTACTAATTAAATCAAGGCTGGGTGCAGTGGTTCATACTCATGATCCTAGCGCTTTGGGATGCCAAGATTGAAGGATCCCTTGAGGCCAGGAGTTCGAGACTAGCCTGGGCAACATAATGAGACCCTGTCTGTACAAAAAATTAAAAATTAGCCAGGTGCAGTGGCTCACACCTGTGGTCCTGTTACTTAAGAGGCTCAGGTGGGAGGATCACTTGAGCCCAGGAGTTCACAGCTGCACTGGGCCAGAGTTGAGCAGCTGTACTCTAGACTTGGCAACAGAGAGACCCTGTCTCAAAATCCAAAAAAGCAACTGCCTACTGTGGGGTAATACCATCCATTCACAGGGTCCTGTCTTCATCTCCCCATTCATACACAGACATGTACTTTTTTTTTTTTTTAAACTTTTGAGACAGAGCCTTGCTCTGTCATCTAGGCGGGAGTGCAACGGTGTGACCTCGGCTCTCTGCAACCTCCGCCTCCCAGGTTCAAGTGATTCTCCTGCCTCAGCCTCCTGAGTAGCTGGGATTACAGGCACGTGCCACCACGCCCATCTAATTTTTGTATTTTTAGTAGAGATGGGGTTTCACCACGTTGATCAGGCTGGTCTCGAACTCTTGACCTCATGATCTGCTCTCCTCGGCCTCCTAAAGTGCTGGGATTACAGGCGTGAGCCACCGTGCCAGTCCTAGACATGTACATTTTAAGACCCCTGAAACAACTTTATGTGTAAGCTTAGTTTGACACGGTGATGGATGTGAAACCTGGCAAGTCTGAAAGGCAGAAAAAGCCAGCAGAGAGGAAACTGCTTGCAGAGTAACAGATGCAGGAGGCTTGGTCTGCCTGTCTTGGGCATCTCACGCCTCACTTGCCTTGTTGCAAATATCGTAACTCTACCTTGTTCAAGATCCACTAAGACTGATTAAAACCCTTTAAAATGGCTCTTGTTGACAAGATTTACTATAGAACATCTTAATGACTAAACAAAATTATGGTGTAATTTTACTTGATTAAAGACAAAACTAAAACCTGGGCAATCTCCAGTGTATGTGTTAAGATAGCACCTTAAAAACATCTTTAAAGAATTCAGAGCCTGGTTCCTGCTGGAGAGGAATGAAGATGGGAATGTGGGCATTGTTCATGGGTTTCCTTCCCCTTATGGCAGCTTCCTGTGTGGCTTTTGTTTCTTTCATCCCCCCGCTGGTTCTGTGTGCTTTTCCCCAATTGTCTAGAGAGGTTGAAGGTGATGACTGTAAAAACCCAATGCTACTTGCAAGCAGGGTTGTATCTCTAGATATTCTCTGGACTTGACTCCGTATCTGACTTCTTACATGCATTTATCAGTCTCCTGTTCAAATTCCTTCTGTGGCTCCAGTCCCAAGCGTTCCCTAATATCACAACACAACCTGTTGATAAAATAAAGCTATGAGTTTATTGCTTGCTGCAGTAAAAAAGGATACTGCCTCATGCCTCAGTAGGGATGGTAAGATCTGAATTTTTTTTTTTTTTTTTTTTTTTTTTTTTTTT